>NW_006159501.1:10849437-10886014 GCF_000334495.1 Tupaia belangeri chinensis
TTTTTTTTTTTCTTTTTGCATAGAGCACCTGAAAGAGACCTAGAGAAGGAAAGTGAGAAATCACTCCCTAAGATAGCCATGGAGCAATCTCTTCTCCTCTCAGGATTTTTGGGAAACATGTAATGCATCTGGTATGATTTTTCAAGCTAACAGATCTGGGACTTGAACTTTAGTTGGCCATGTGAGAGTTCAGTGCTTTAACCACCATTTCACCTGCTGGACCCTCTACTGTCTCTTCTTAATTCCACTCAGTTTTCCCAGCTGTCATGGTTGATGTTTCCTCCACCCCAACACAGTGAGTATTTGCTATGTAATGGTAAAATCATATGTAATGGAGATATGAATATCCACACACATCTGCAGAAATGCCGTTGGTAAAGTCAGTGTTAGTTTATAAAAACAGTAATGCATTCTTTATGCATACTTTGTTCATCATCCTTTGTTTTCAGTTGACTTTCTACTCAGTGGTACTTACGTAGCAGATACACTAATTAGGATCATTTCGCAGACAAGGAAATTGAAGTTCAAAAAGCTTAGCATTCATGAATTTGATAATTGATCTCTTGAGTCTTAAAAGGATGTATCACACATTTACAAATTTTAAGCCTTACCGAGACCACTTTCTCTGAATAAGCCACACAGGAAGCTTTCTCTTTTTACATCTCTTACAGTCAGAACCTATTTTTGAAAAGTTTTGGCTTCAGGTTTCATGCATGTCATTCAGCATCACAGTAGACTGGCTTTTTGGTCAAAGACTAAAGTCATCTGAAAGTTCTCCCTGTGCAGGTCAGCAGGCATAACAAAAAAAGGGGCCTTAAAATGTAGCTGCACTAACTACTCTCTATTACGAAAAATGCCATGCTTAGTATCAGTGCTGTGGGAGGTGGCAGAGGAGAGCTGGGGCAGGGACATATTCTGGGTACACATAAAGCAGGTTTCTTGACTGAATTGTAATCAGGCTCTTTTCCTGTGGCTTTAAAGAAGTACTCAATGTTTAAATATTTTTTTATTTTTTTAGAGAGAGATTTTCGCTATAGGGAGTATGCAAGCACCAGAGATACAGAGAGAGACAGAGAAGCAGAAAGCAAGAAATCACCCCACTCCTGGGAGATATGGCTATGCGACAATCCCTTCTCCTCCATTCTCCTCTTAGGATTTTGGACATATATGCACATGGGCCTGTTTTGAGTTTCAGGCCACTGGGTCCAGGACTTGAACCATGGTTGATTCCATGGGAGTTCAGTGATATAACCATTACTCATATGCTGGTCCCTCTGTGTCGAAATATTAATAAAACTAACTTTGAAAAAAAATGTTTTTTTAAAAAAACGGAAGTAGTACAAAATAAGGTGATATAATATTAGGCTTGTAAAGAAAGACCAAATGGCAGGATTTTATTCTTTTTTCATGGCTGAATAGCATTCCATTGTTTGTATAGTCCACATTTTCTTCACCCAAGTTTAAGGTGTTATACATGCTTATTACTCTGATAGTGTATGGTTATCTCTGCAACGTATGCACATACGGACACATTACATTGTCCCCTATGGACATGTACAATTATTATGTGTTGGGGTCAGCAGATGGTCTGTCTATGTCACTGGACTCTCACATGATAAATTGTAGTTTGAGTCCCAGACCCAGAAGGTCGAATCACATGCTGGACCCTTGTGCATGCATGCCCAAAGTCCCAGGAGGAGAATAGAGGAGAAGGGTTTGTGGCATTGCCATCCTCCTTGGGGGAAGGGTGATTACTTGCTCTCTGTCTCTCTGGTAAGCTCACAGGCCCTATAGCAAAAATCTCTTCCTCTAAAATAAATTATTATATGTCAATCGAAAACAAAAATAAAACTTTAGACCATGAAAACATTTGTGAAGTTCAAGAGTGGTTCTACCCATGTGCCACCCCTCACTTACAGGAGTGCAGGAATTTAGGAAACACTAAGGTGTGTTAAGGGGACATCTCAGTCTCTTTCAACTATAAGAACACACAAACTCAGGGTATGTGTGGAATGTGCAGAAGAAAAAAGTAAATGTAGGCAAGGGGGGGCCTTCCAGGTGGCCACAAGTGCCACTTTCAAGCAGAAGAGAAAGTCGATGAATGAATGTGACTAAGAGGAGAGCTCAGGGCAAAAGCATACAGGAAAACAGGTGGAGACACCTCAGTTCTCTGTAGCAAGGCACAAGGAGAGGCTGGGGCCAGATTCCGAGGGCCAATGCCCAGGGTCTTATGTGGCATTTATGGTTGATTCTGCCATAAACTGAAGAATAGCTGCTCCTCAGATATTCATAATTCTAATCCCTACAACTTCTGAATGCTAACACATGACAGAAAGGACTTTGTAGATGGGACTTAATTGAAGATTTTGTAATGGAAAGAAGATCCTGTGTTATTGGGAAGGTCTCTACAGAATCCCAAAGGTCCTTGTAAGAGGAATATAAGAAAGTCAGGTAAGACAGCCACCTGGCAGCAGAGCAGAGATTATAAGGCTGCGGTCACGGGCCACATCGCTATGTTGGCACCTATCATAAACCAGAAGACTGAGACTCAGCTTCTCCTCTAGAACCTCCAGAAAGAACCTGCTCCACCAAGACCCCAATTTCAGCCCCTCTGATCATTTCAGACTTCCAGAACTGTGTGAAAATGAGTTTTCTTTTTCTTTTATTTCCTTCCTTCCTCCCTTTCTTTTTTTCTTTTCTTTTCTTTTCTTCTTTCTTTCTTTCTTTCTTTCTTTCTTTCTTTCTTTCTTTCTTTCTTTCTTTCTTTCTTTTTCTTTTTCTTTTTCTTTTTTTTTTAATTTGCTCTAAGGCACATGTGTTGCTCCGGCTGGAGACAGAGAGAGGGAAAGCGAGAAGGCCGTCTCCAAGGGGAATGTCCATATCACAATCTCTTCTCCTCCACTTTCCTCTTGGGGATTTGGGCATGCATGCAGATCCATCTAGCATATTTTTGACCATGTGGGATCCAGACACTTTAACTACTATGCTACCAGCTGACCCAAGTTTTAAGCCACTAAAGTCTGTGGTAATTTGATACAGTGGTATTATGTACTTTATTTTATCACAAAAGACCTCAGCCCAATTATGTTTGTTTTATTTCTTGAGACAATTTGAAACTGGGAGAGTGAACAAGTATAAGAGACAATGTAAGGAGAATTGAAGGAGACAGAAGGGAGGAAGAGAAGGAAAATTAAAAACAAACAAACAAACAAAACCTTGTAGCCAAAGAGCTTTTATCTCTATAAAGGATAAATGGATTTAATCTCGATGGGTTTCTTTTAAAAAATGAATAGCTATTGAACATCTGTCCACGCTGTGACTGCTTTATGTCCATTACAACTGCAGTAGATAGAAATAAGTAAATGCACCTTGACCTCTCATAGCATGGCCTTTTTCCCTTTCCATAATAGTTCATCCTCGTTTTGCTCTCTGAGCAAGCCCATCTCCAGGCACTCTTTCAGTTCACGGTTCCCGGGTGTTGGCAGAGCTTCTTCCCAGCTACTACAGTCCTGGGCAGGGGCAGAGGTCCTGGCCTACCTAGTCTCCCCCACATCTCCACTCTGGCATCTATGATTGCCCTCATATTGGTGGAATCCAGTGTCTTGTTCTGTCTCCTTTGACCATTGTTTTTGCACTGAGAGTGGCTTACAGCTGTCGTGCTCTGTGCTGTGGGCACAGATATGATGGATCTTTCAGCATGACTCTTCTTAGTGGAGGAGCATATAAAGAACTCTCTCTGGCTGTCCCCTTTCCCTGGGCCTCTGTGCCTCCTGCCCAATTGTTATCCCAAAGCTGCAGCTATGGCAGCTTCCCTTGATGTTATGAATAGGCCCACAGATGGGAATGGCTACCTTTTTTATCTGCTCCAGTCATAGCAAGTTCACTAGTCTTGGTTAGAGAAAGTCGATGAATGAATGTGACTAAGAGGAGAGCTCAGGGCAAAAGCATACAGGAAAACAGGTGGAGACACCTCAGTTCTCTGTAGCAAGGCACAAGGAGAGGCTGGGGCCAGATTCCGAGGGCCAATGCCCAGGGTCTTATGTGGCATTTATGGTTGATTCTGCCATAAACTGAAGAATAGCTGCTCCTCAGATATTCATAATTCTAATCCCTACAACTTCTGAATGCTAACACATGACAGAAAGGACTTTGTAGATGGGACTTAATTGAAGATTTTGTAATGGAAAGAAGATCCTGTGTTATTGGGAAGGTCTCTACAGAATCCCAAAGGTCCTTGTAAGAGGAATATAAGAAAGTCAGGTAAGACAGCCACCTGGCAGCAGAGCAGAGATTATAAGGCTGCGGTCACGGGCCACATCGCTATGTTGGCACCTATCATAAACCAGAAGACTGAGACTCAGCTTCTCCTCTAGAACCTCCAGAAAGAACCTGCTCCACCAAGACCCCAATTTCAGCCCCTCTGATCATTTCAGACTTCCAGAACTGTGTGAAAATGAGTTTTCTTTTTCTTTTATTTCCTTCCTTCCTCCCTTTCTTTTTTTCTTTTCTTTTCTTTTCTTCTTTCTTTCTTTCTTTCTTTCTTTCTTTTTCTTTTTCTTTTTCTTTTTTTTTTAATTTGCTCTAAGGCACATGTGTTGCTCCGGCTGGAGACAGAGAGAGGGAAAGCGAGAAGGCCGTCTCCAAGGGGAATGTCCATATCACAATCTCTTCTCCTCCACTTTCCTCTTGGGGATTTGGGCATGCATGCAGATCCATCTAGCATATTTTTGACCATGTGGGATCCAGACACTTTAACTACTATGCTACCAGCTGACCCAAGTTTTAAGCCACTAAAGTCTGTGGTAATTTGATACAGTGGTATTATGTACTTTATTTTATCACAAAAGACCTCAGCCCAATTATGTTTGTTTTATTTCTTGAGACAATTTGAAACTGGGAGAGTGAACAAGTATAAGAGACAATGTAAGGAGAATTGAAGGAGACAGAAGGGAGGAAGAGAAGGAAAATTAAAAACAAACAAACAAACAAAACCTTGTAGCCAAAGAGCTTTTATCTCTATAAAGGATAAATGGATTTAATCTCGATGGGTTTCTTTTAAAAAATGAATAGCTATTGAACATCTGTCCACGCTGTGACTGCTTTATGTCCATTACAACTGCAGTAGATAGAAATAAGTAAATGCACCTTGACCTCTCATAGCATGGCCTTTTTCCCTTTCCATAATAGTTCATCCTCGTTTTGCTCTCTGAGCAAGCCCATCTCCAGGCACTCTTTCAGTTCACGGTTCCCGGGTGTTGGCAGAGCTTCTTCCCAGCTACTACAGTCCTGGGCAGGGGCAGAGGTCCTGGCCTACCTAGTCTCCCCCACATCTCCACTCTGGCATCTATGATTGCCCTCATATTGGTGGAATCCAGTGTCTTGTTCTGTCTCCTTTGACCATTGTTTTTGCACTGAGAGTGGCTTACAGCTGTCGTGCTCTGTGCTGTGGGCACAGATATGATGGATCTTTCAGCATGACTCTTCTTAGTGGAGGAGCATATAAAGAACTCTCTCTGGCTGTCCCCTTTCCCTGGGCCTCTGTGCCTCCTGCCCAATTGTTATCCCAAAGCTGCAGCTATGGCAGCTTCCCTTGATGTTATGAATAGGCCCACAGATGGGAATGGCTACCTTTTTTATCTTCTCCAGTCATAGCAAGTTCACTAGTCTTGGTTGGCACATATGGTAGGGCCAGCTGCCCTGGACATCCTCTTTTAGGGACACCCTTGTTCTCTGCCCATCTCTTCATCACCGTTAGGTTTAAGAGGTCAGAGGCACTAGAGCTGGGGCAGAGTGTAGCTCTGATTTCGGGGGATGATGAGTCAGGCAATCGTGATGAGATGTTAGGTCCAACTCTCTGACTTACTCCCTTCCAGACAGAGGTGGGGAGGGAAAGGGATGTGTGATGCCTTGGGGATTTTGATGGCCCAGGAAAATTATACTTTGTCCTTCCACCTCACTGGGTTAGCTCCCCTGCCTAGCCGAAATGGGAAAGGGCAGCAATGACAAAGAGTCGTTTTTAGTTTAATTATTGAGTTTCACAGTGGGGAGGTCTCTGCTGAGATATTAGTAGTCCCTAGTGGGGAAGGGTCATGAAAGAAACAAAAGGGGTGATGTCTAGAATTATTCTCACATGTAACTAATAGCTTCCCATCATCATGAAAGCCTTTTAAGAATCCTAATCTCAAAAAAGTTGACATGAAAAACAATTTAGATGACGAACATCAATTAGAGTTGCTTGATTTAGCAAACAAAAATACAGGACACCCAATTAAATTTGGATTTCAGATATATAAAAACAATTTTTTTTTAGTAAAAGTATGTCTCATGTAATATTTTGGACATACTATACTAAAAAAAAATTCTTTATTTATCTGAAATTCAAATTGAACTAGGCATCTTGCTCTTTATCTGGCAACCCTAACACCAACTTTATAACTAGCCCTATGCCTTGAGGATGGAAAGACAGAAGTGAAAAGATAAATAAAGCACGTTTCCCATTTTAAGAAATATACAATCCATGGGAACCAGCAGTTAGTGTAATGGCTATGTCGCTAGACTCCCACGTAGTCGGCTGCTGTTCGCATCCTGGACCTGGAGGCTTAAAACACACCGGGTGCGTGTGCGTGCGTGCCCAAGATCCCGAGAGGAGAATGGAGGAGAAGGGATTGCAGTGTGACCATCCCCCCTGGAGGGTGATTTCTCGCTTTCTGTCTCTGTCTCTCTCTCTGTCTGTCTGGCGAGCGCACGTGCCCTTTAGCGAAAACCTCCCCCAAAAAAAAAAAAAAAAAAAAAGAAATATACAATCCAGCAGAGAAAAACACATGCTAAACAGATATAATAATACGGCATTAAACTACAGAACTAGACAAAGGTAATATTAATGAGCTCTGTATGTTGGAACTTAGGCTATGCAGCAGTGAGCCAAGTACATTGCAAGTATTATCTTGATTAATCCTTACAGCACCCTGGAAACAACCCTCATTATTTTATCTTCTTCGAGGCCAGAAGAGGGTAAGTGAACTGTTAAAATCAGGGACTAGGGTGTTGCTGAGGCAGGCCTCCGCACAGGTCTGCAGTTAGCCACCTGGTCCTGGACCACCCTACGCTGACTCTCACAAAGGCACCCAAACCTTAACACGAGAAACTGGACATGGGCTGTCAGAGAAACACAGAAGGAACGTTTGTTTCCTAACCATTGGGTCTTCAGGACTAATCATTTCTTTCTGTTTACTACATGGGTAAGTAAGAGAAGATGTAGAGTGCCGCCGAATGAACAACCAAAGCCAGATTAAAGTTAAAGGGAGCCTTGATTAACTGGCCAGCAACTACAGCCTGAGGCTCGGGGGCTGAGAGTCAGAACTGCAGCCCTGACTGAAGTTGGAGTCGTCTTTTTTATGGGGGAGGGGTGTCAGTTACCAGGGGTTTCTATGCAAGCAGTTACAGAAGCTGAATCAAGCAGGTTAATTCTTTCTGAGGGGAGTGGGGTTTCCACGCAAGCGGTTCCATTGCTAAACAAAAGGGTTTCGGGCTAGTTAGCAAAGACAGTAGCAGGTACAGGATGTCGTCCCGAATATGGTTTTCTGTATGGCTAGTATAAGCTATTTTCTCATGGGAAGAGTAAGCAGGTTTATAGAAGCAAACAGCCACGTTAGCGTAAGGGAACAAAATGGACAAACGGTTGTTCATGTGCAAGATCTAACATGCGGCCTTCCACAAAGAGTCTCTGGGTTTAGGGAGTCTCAGCAGAAAACATAGTCACAACAATGTGTAAAGCTGAGAAAAATGTCCTGGGTTTGGGAAGCATGGGTGAGGCACATGGAGGAGAACAGGGACAGAGAAAGTGAGCGAGTGGATGCCAGCCAAAGTTAGAAGGGAGTTCTAAGCCATGCTAAGGGGTTGGACCAGAATCCTATGGACTCTGAGAGAATTGCATCTTTGTTTTAGAAAATCACTTTGGCTGTCAGAGAGGATGGGGTGGAGACAGGAGCACGGTAGGAGAGTTGAGTACTAGAAGAAGAATGCAGAGAGGAAGGGCAGACGGAGGCCCTTCAGGAGGAGCACCACTCACAGGGAGGCCTGCAGATCCCAGCAGCATGACGGGGAGCCTGCCCAGTGCAGACGCACTGCAGCTGCTCCCACTTCTCCCCGTGGAAGGGCATTTTGACAAATACGGAGTATGTGTTCTTTACTGTGCTGTCGCTTTAGAGCATGCAATTTAACACCTTTTCGAAACTCTATAAAAATTCATCATTGACCTTTTATATTTTCAAGGGAATCTAAGGAAGGAGGAAGCTGACTAAAACGAGGGCCCAGATGACTAAATCTCAATTCTGGAGAAGGCTGACTCTATGTAAGCCTTTTTGTTTGCAATGACTAAAAGTAAAAATATGACAACTCATATTGTCACTATAATAAATTACAAATTGGTGAAATAAAAACACTGTGGACCGAATCCAAAGGAATATAGCTCAAATTAAAATATCCTCCGAGCATCCTCTGTATGCCTCTTCCCTCATTAACTTAGACCCTGGGTCAATTGGAACTAGCTTCTATCGAGACTCCTCCCTTCCGCCCTGTCCCAGGAGGTCAGAGTGTTGAAGGAAAGCACCAAGTCCTGGACTGAAGTACTTTTCTTCTTTTAAAAATTTTTTTTTGACATTTCCATTTATATCTTCCTCAAACTCTGGAGAAAAATCCGCGCTGTAAACCATTTGAGTGCTTTTTAATAACTACTACATGGAGTTAAAAATACACACCGTGCCCACTCTCCGCTTCTCTGAACACTCCTGGCAACAAGATGTTGCTTTTGCACAATGTCTTTCTTTATTTCTTTTCTTTTTTTTTTTCCTGTTCAGTGAAGGGATTTAAAATAATTTATTCTTAATATTATGTCTGCCTAGTATCTGAGAGTAAAGATAAGCTTGACTGCAGTACTCCAGGGAAATTGCATAAGCAGTAAGTCGCTGGCTGGTGGGTATTTGGGATTACAGTGGCCCCTGTATTTTGCACTTTAGGTTTCCAACCCTGAATTAGGTTGAATTCTCACCTTCTTTCAGTACAGGGTGAACGTTTAAAATTTAATAGTAGACGAGCTAGTGAGAGCGGGATGTGACAGTGGCATGCCTCACTGTCAAATCAGTATGCGAGGTATGCATTTCTCACACCAAAACCCTTGATCCGAGGACCAGGGGAACAGGTTTTCAGGGCAGGCTCAGAGACTGAGCTTCTCATGTTCTGCCTCTAACCATCCTCCGAGTTCACTGAGGCTCTCATTCACCTGGTGCCCGGCTCTTCTCACTCTGATTCTCCTGGAGCAGACTCGGGAAAAAGTGTGAAAAAATAAAATGGAGGGTGTAGCAGAAATACAGTGCAGAGTCAAGACCCAAGAGCAGGATCTGGGTTCTGGGGGCAGATCACTCTGAAGGAAGCCATTCCTGGGGCTGGAGAGAGGCACAGCAGTAAGCCAGATCGGCTGGCAGACAAAGGCCCGAGGGAAGGCACTCTGAGGAGGCAGGGCACGTGCTTGCACACCTGGCCTAGCCTGGGGCTGGCCAAGGCTGCGGTGGACGTGGGTCAGGACCCTGTTGGCAGTGCCGTCTGTCCCTATCTCTCCATCTCTCGCTCATTCCTGTAAGAAGTAAATAAACTTGCAAACAAAAGTGCCACTCCTTTGTCTCTGCTTCTCACTCTATCTGGCCAAATACTGGCAGCTGAGACCTGATTTCCATTTACTATTTGACACCTTCATTTCGAGTTCCATCCTGTTTGCTCTGTCAGCTTTGTTTCTGGCATAAACAAGTTTCTCTCTTCACTTCCAGGAGATCAGAAATTTACACAGGGATTTTTTTTTGGGGGGGGGGAATGGGCATGGATGGCAAGTAAATGTGTTTTAACACATGAAATTACATACCTCATATGCTAAATCTGCAGGTTTGTTCTATGACGTTCCTGGCTTTCATAGGACTTGGGTGTTTTCCGTCAAAGATGCATAACAACACCAGTTTTCCTGTTATGTTATGGTGTAAAGAAGAAGGTTAAAGTGGGTGCCTGCCCCATGGACAAGGGTAAAGGGTGAGTGACACTTTGAGGGCAGTCTGTTCACCATGTGCATTTACACCTGTGAGTTCATATAAACACTGAAATAATGCATTTGCCAGAGAACCCAAAAAAGGTGAATGGCAACTGAAAATGAAGTGAATTTTAAAAATTTGACATAAGAGGTTTAATCGATTCGTATTTCCACTAATATAGCATCCAGAAATTTGTTTTTCCAAGAAAAGAAATGGCCTTAGCCACAGCGTAGACAGAGCAGAGAAGCAGCTGGCCAGTGGCAGTCCCTTCCAGCGGGTAGCGCTGTGTGGTAAAGCTCTCCCTTCACAGGGAGAAGTGAGAAGCCACTGCCTCGCCTCAGTTTCCTTAGTCCTCACAGGAAGAGTCTGACTTAGATTAATACTGAAGGCCCTCTGTATCAGCAACCATGAGGCTGTAACCTTTGGAATACACAGAACTGATCGTTGAATGGAACAGAGAACAGAATTACATTCTTTATGCCATCAGTGAGACGACTGGGTACCATGACCAGAAGTCTAGAACTAAAATTTCATGTTTAACCTCAGTCCAGTTTGGTCTTTCTGCAACCATCCAGCCAAATGTCCTAAACCACAAAGCTAAGAATATTAATTAAAAGAAAGAAAGAAAGAAAGAAAGAACCACATCATTCTCTAAAATGAGCCCGACACCCAGTCCTGCCTTTACATCCAACCAGAGCAGAACACACACATCCTGTGTCTCCTGCTCCCAGCATTCACCAAGTCCTACCGTCACACAAGGCAACTTGGTGTCTCTTGCGCTACGTGGGCTCTTTTGCCCTGGTGCTGCATGTTCTTTACTTACAACCTCCTTCATCAGACTCCTCCTTCCTTCCGCCCGTCTGAGGACTTCCCATATTTGTTATTTTACCAGTCCTTCAATCAAGATCTATTTCATGTACCATTCATCCCTGAAGAAAATCTTGATTCCCTAATCAAATGGAATTTTTCTCTTCTTTAACACACCAAAGAGTTCGACATGTGACTTCCAGAACCTTCCACCACCTCTTTTCTGCACTCCATCTGCCCTTCCACAGTCATGTCTAAGTGCTGGATTATACATTTTGAAAGAAAAGCACTATCAGTTCCTTATCTGGGTACTTTCTATATCCCGGAGCTCACTTTCTTGTTCTGGGTAGCTGTTAATACATATTTATTAATGAAAATAAATATGTGGGAACAGATTTGATGAGATTCTGTGCGCAGAGTGGTCGGATGATGGGAGGCCACATGGCACGGTGGAAAGAGGCCCAGCTCCCATCACTCGTCTCCCTGCGTGCGCGGATTTGTACAGGATGGCAGTCTGCAGCCTGGACTCTGAATCCAGGGAGAGCTGCAGGGGGGCTTCTCGTCCTATTCTCCCAGAGCCTTGTCCAGAGCCTTTTCACAGAAGGTACTCAGAGGTTAATGGGGTCAGACTGCTGCTTATTGACATTTTTATCTGGGAAAATTCTTAAGTTATCTGCCCTCAATTTCTTCCCGGTAAGATGAGGATCTTTATTTAACTTATTTTTTAAGTGTTTTTATATTTCAGTTTTGTAGGCTTTTCCCCCACATGCATGTAGCTATTAGATGTTTCTATTAACTATTATGTTAAATTTCACAATTAGGTGGGTTTGATTTGTTTGTTGTTTTGTTTAATGAAATCCTCAAGAACAATAATAGTTAAACAGTATTACATTATTATTGTGTTGGAAAATAAAAACAATTACAAGAAGGAAGAAAACCCTAGGTGTCTACCACTTGGACATTCCTCACAGTGCTTCTACATCCTTACTCTGTTTGTAGGGACAAATATGTCCCCATGGAGTGGCCAAGAAAAAGATGAATGCTTTAGACCCAGCTCTGTGACTTGAAGCTTAGCAACGAGCTTCCTCTCCTCAAATCAGCAACCATTATGCAGTTGTAAAATAAAGC
Source organism: Tupaia belangeri chinensis (assembly GCF_000334495.1). NCBI lineage: Eukaryota > Metazoa > Chordata > Mammalia > Scandentia > Tupaiidae > Tupaia > Tupaia belangeri. The sequence goes on from NW_006159501.1 coordinate 10,861,443, forward strand.
CCCACAATTCTCAGAGGAGGTATCTTTGACCTGTCAGACGCATCATCCTTCCTCTGAGGATGATTAGGTAGAATGTGCGCTGTCCAGGTGCTATTTCTGGGCAAAGCTTTAAAAAAAATGCTTAAAAGGCAAATCACTAAACTACGACAGCTATTGTGGTCTAATCACTAGTTTCCTACAGTAGATGACAAGCCAGGGTCCCTGTAAGTGGCAGCAGCAGTGGCCGTGCTTCCTTTGCACTTGCACAAAGGAAGTTGTTCATAATCTGACAGCAGTGGCAGCGGCAGAGCTCGGTTCTGGACTGGGGAAGTTCAGGCATCTCCTCATGATAGCATTCTATGTTAGCGCTCCGTATTGCGAAATTACTAACGTGACACTCTCCAGGAAGTTCAGAACTAAGATCCAGCCGCTCAGACATACAAAGGGATGTATTTGTCTGTATTAAAGTCAAGAGTGGACAAAGAGATTTTTCTAAGTGCCTAGGAAATCTGTCTTACATCTTGTAAGGGGTTTGCTGGCACTGGGGTGCTGCTTCCAGACTTGGAACCAAGGAGAGTTGATTCATCCAGACTGTTTTCCCCGGAATGATGTTTTTGATAACGCCTTCCCTCTAGCCCTGACACATTGAGCATAATGCCACTTACATTTAAAGGCTGCTCCCTGTTATAATGAAATGACACAGAAGAATACAATTTAAAAAATAGAAGTAGTCTATCTCGCATAAACAAACTTTAATAATTTGTTTTATGATGTTCTTAGTAACTTCTAAAGGACTAAGACTGTGAATGTTATATGATATAGAGAATAATATGTGTGTACTACTTCTTTTGGGGGTTCTGGTAAGGAATTTGAAAATAGAAATTGCATTTTAGTTTTAAAAAATCTAAAACATTTGGGTTTATATGTAATAACATATTATCATACATTACAGCAAAGTATGATGTCAAATTCATTTGTGATGTTTTAAAAAATTGTTTATTACTTTACGATCATTCCCTTGCACATGTACACACACAGCCATAGGAGTGCAGCTGCTGCAGATGCATGCTTTTATTGATCATGCAACTATTCTCCAAAGATCCAAGATCGAATTTCTTGTGATCTGAAGTCTCTCCTCCCACTTGTGTTTAATATGATTATTGGATCACTTACCAAATATGCTCTCTGCTTTCTTTCATTATTTTTAAGTTTTCCACTACTATTTCCTTCTCAACCTACCTACCTATTCCTACTTCCCATTATGTCCCAATATAAACTCCATCCCAACTCCTGTGTAGTGAGGTCACAGCTAGGAGGACCATCCAAGAACATCTGACCACCTCCTCACTCTCCCTTTCTAATAAGCCCCCAGAGGGTGGCCACACCACCTGTCTGTGAACTGCACTTCGACCACAAGCAAGTTATTAAGCTAAGAAGGAAATCTTCCCTTGCCCACTTTCTATCAAATGCCAGGGTCTCATCGTTTTTTATGACTGAGTAGTAATTGAGAATGTATATGTGCCACACTTTTCAACCCATTCATCTCTTTGTGGACACTTGGGTTAGTCCCATGTCTTTTTTTTTTTTTTTTTTGAGAGGTTTTTGCTATAGGGCGTGTGTAGTTGCCGAAAGACAGAGACAGAGAGATAGAAAGCAAGAAATCACTCCCCATGGGGGATGGCCACGCCACAATCTCTTCTCCTCCATTCTTCTTTCCTGATCTTGGGCACACACGCATACTCGCCCAGTGTGAGTTTAAGCCACTGGGTCCAGGACTCGAACCACGGTCAACTACATGGGAGTTCAGCGACATAGCCATTACACTAACTGCTGGTCCCAGTCTCATCTCTTAACAAACAGGGTATTATTCATGATGGGAAAATTCATTTGGTATGCTGTAATACATAGCAACTGAATATTAAAAAAAATGATAAATAAGTATTAAAAAATACAAAAGACTTACACTCTGGTTCAGCACCAGTTGTCCTGGCTTACAAATGTGATAATAGAATCTTTTCTGCTGAGTCGTAAATTCAGGCCCTGACTGATGCTCAGGTTTGCTTCTCGGCTATAATGTCCCAGAGGACTCCATGTTGTGCATTAATCTTGCTCAGTCCTGGGGGCGAGATGGTGGGATAGTAGTAAAACAAGATGCTGATATTCCATTTTGCTCCTGCAAAACTTGCCTCCAAATGAAAAGTCAGGCCTTCAGATGTCAAAAACAGTGTCTGTGGTTTTGACACAATTTGACATCTGTCGTGACATTGAAAAACTGTTGAGTGGCCACATCTCCCAACCAGCACTGCTCCCATGGCCTGCCCGCCACACTGTTTCTGACTCTGAATATTTTTCTAAGCCTCACAGATTGCCCATAGCAATTTCCCTGGACAACAGGCTTTAAAGAAGTAGAGCCCTCAATCAGGATCTAGAGTTTCTTTCCTAAATAAGTGTTATTTATAAGTTATTCTGAGTAGAGTTCAAATAGAATGTACTTCTCCAAAGAGATGACATTCAAAAGTCTGCTACAAACTGCACAGGAGCATTATAAACCGAGTTTCAAGTCTTATTTTTTATTGCATTCATATTTTTTTTCCATTTTTAGATTTATACTGAAACAATAAATTACCTTTCCATCCCCAACCTCTCTAACCTTATTCTTTTGATATCTGAATATCATTGCATAGATACCCAGACAGCTTCTTTGAATGATACTCATCATTCCAAAATTCTTAGGTGCCTCCATTTGGTTAACGTCCACAGAATCTTCTTAGTCACTTGGAATGAAAACATGGTCACCTTGAATTCTTCTGTCTCATTCTCACTACCCACATTACCTCAGCTGCCATGTCTTCTTTCTTCTCCTTTCTCAGTTTATCCTGAATTTGCCCTGCTTTTCATTTTTTTTTTACTACCAAGTTCAGACAATTATTATCTTTAATCTGCACTCTTAGAGTAACTCTCAATTGGCTTCTGGACCATTATTCTCAGGTTATTATACTTTCTTCTACTTATTACGTCCAAGCTCACTGTCCATCTCAAAGTAAGTAAATAAATAAATAAATGAACCACTATGAGACAAAGCATACTTAAATGAGTATTAAGTGCTCCTCCATTCTGTCCTCATCTTGTCGTCCTAATCTAATCTTTTATGAATTCATTGTTGAAGAGCTCACAAATTCCTATCCCAAACACCATTCCTTTGATAAATGCATCATCCCTGCGAGTTGAACTGGCATCTGTGACCTTGTTTCGATCACTGCATTTTACAAATGAGAAAACAAATACCCACACAATTGCTGCCAACCCGTGAATTGACACATTACTCATTCAAAGTCACATTGAGAGTCAGAAGGAGAAGCAAATCTAAGACTCTAATCCTAATTGTTCTACTCTCCTGTGGATGTGCTTGAAATGTCAATCTGGAGATGTCTCCCTCTCTCTAGACCGAGCTTGTGCTCCCACCCTGAGCTCTCAGACGACTTTTCTACACACATCTACTAGGACATGTGTCGCGTGTAACATGAACACTTATTTTCACGTTGTTTGACAGTGGGGTCGAGCAGGAAGGAGCTGCGCTTTTGTTTTTGCCTGGTGTCCTGTAGAGCAACGGTGTCTGGCCAAGTCACAGGAAGTGTCCTATAACGAATAATTACACCCCATTATTGACCAGTTTGAGAATGCTGATGCCTAGTGAAGAGCTATATGCCTGTGCACTTTTAAAAAGTACAATCTTATTTTGATCCTGATAGAGAAACCTATTTACTTTCTCTACTGCATAGGTAAATTTGAGTTTTGCTAAAACCGGCACCAGTACTCATCCTGGAAAGTCACCTGACCATTCTAGTTGTAGAATAGAAAAATAAGTGTGGTGAGATGAACGTACATCTTACCATGAGTCACAGGGCGTCAGGACCTACAGTCATGTTTGGTTTTGAAAGAACATTTATATTTTTCTTTAAATACCTTTTTTAAGCATTTAGCTATTATAGAGCATAGAGCATAAACTTTTCAAATATTTAACAGAAACTAAACCAATAATCTTGACCAACCTTTGAATAGTCCCATAAAATGATAATGTAGAACATATTAATATTTTATGAGTGACTAAGTAACATCTTGAATATACTTATAAAAGATATATTTAACTGGGGATTATAATAGGAAATCTGAAGGTTTGCTTTTTACTATGCTTTAATATGTTTAATCTCCCAAATTTCAAGAAAAAAAACAAGTATTAACTAAGGAGTAAAGTCTTATGTTATGAACGATGTTTAGTGAAAGATCCCAGAATAAGTGGCAAGATGATCAATTAGATGTTGCATACAGAGACGTCAAAAAGTGCATGGACAATAGGTATTATAAAAAAAAAAAAACAAAACTGTGCAGTGATTTCAAAATTTTTGCATCAAAATAAATTCATACTTTCTCCATAACATTTTGAAGTATCCTCATATATCATTGGTATTAAGTTTTTTTCCTGCTTTTGAAAATTTTTCACATTTATTCTTTTGGTTTTTTTTTTGAGAAGTTTTTGCTATAGGGCATATGTGTTCACTGGAGAGACAGAGAGAAAGTGAGAAATCACCCCCTAGTTGGAGGATGGCCATACTGCAGTCCCTTCTCCATTTTTCTCTTGAGATTTTCAGCACTCACGTATACATACCTGGCTTGTCAAGCTGCTGGTCTGGGACTTGAATCTTGGTCGACCACACGGGAGTTCAGCATCTCAACCCTTATGCCACCTGCTCACCGCTATTCTTTTCTAGAGGCCAGGACTAGGTACTTGATATTAAAAATATTATTCTCTTATTCTCTCTTCAAACTTCTTTTTTTACCTTATTCAAATATTCATTCAATTTTGTCATAAAATCAGCCCATTTTCTTAAGTCCTTGTCTCACCCTCTACTTGTAATTGAAGTGCTTTACTGAGCCCCAGTTCTACCCTACTAATCCAAACTAACCTAAGAATGGAAGTTGATAATATGTGGTTTTGTACTTTAGGGGTTCATATTCTATGAAACAGAGAGACATGAGAAAACTCTCCAAAAAATATAGTGAGGAATGTTCCAACATGGGTTTTCAACTTACAATGAGACTATGAAGGAGAAAGGATCTATCCAGTCTTTAGGAAGATCAATCTAAGGAAAGAGCAGGTGTCAGAGAAGGACTGGTTTTTTTTTTGAGAAGTTTTTGCTATAGGGCATATGTGTTCACTGGAGAGACAGAGAGAAAGTGAGAAATCACCCCCTAGTTGGAGGATGGCCATACTGCAGTCCCTTCTCCATTTTTCTCTTGAGATTTTCAGCACTCACGTATACATACCTGGCTTGTCAAGCTGCTGGTCTGGGACTTGAATCTTGGTCGACCACACGGGAGTTCAGCATCTCAACCCTTATGCCACCTGCTCACCGCTATTCTTTTCTAGAGGCCAGGACTAGGTACTTGATATTAAAAATATTATTCTCTTATTCTCTCTTCAAACTTCTTTTTTTACCTTATTCAAATATTCATTCAATTTTGTCATAAAATCAGCCCATTTTCTTAAGTCCTTGTCTCACCCTCTACTTGTAATTGAAGTGCTTTACTGAGCCCCAGTTCTACCCTACTAATCCAAACTAACCTAAGAATGGAAGTTGATAATATGTGGTTTTGTACTTTAGGGGTTCATATTCTATGAAACAGAGAGACATGAGAAAACTCTCCAAAAAATATAGTGAGGAATGTTCCAACATGGGTTTTCAACTTACAATGAGACTATGAAGGAGAAAGGATCTATCCAGTCTTTAGGAAGATCAATCTAAGGAAAGAGCAGGTGTCAGAGAAGGACTGAGCATTTAACTGCTCATGGTCTCTCATAAAGTATAATGTTTTATGAACCAAAAACTGCCAGCTGTCATGGACAATGTTCATTTTTGTGAGTTTTTTTTTTTTCTTATATGTATTTTCTAAGCAAACACCATTGAGGCACTGACTTAATTTTCAAGTAATAATTCTAATGTTTGGTGGTAGAAGACATTGGAGTTTCAATGTCATGTAGATATTTATAACAAACAATGGTGCTCGATGTAATAGATTCCAAATTATTCTCAATTGTCCTATTGTGTGAATGATTTATGAACTTTTACACATCTGTAAACTCTCAGAATAAACCACTTTGAACCATTCCCATCATAGAAAGACAAAAATGATCCAGCATCTTTCTGCATGATTTGCTTACAATTCATTGGTTTACCTCAGTATCATAGTGGACACATAAACTGTGGCATTTTGATGGGTTAGAGCTGCTTCCACTCCCTGCCACGTGACCCTCTCACAGGCCACCCTAAGGACCCTTTCAGTACATGGCACTTTATTTCTTCAAACCCAGAAGCAAAATCTTTCTAGTCTCTCTCTTTCTCTTTGATCACTCTTTACCTGCTTTGATCAGACCCACTCCTTTGATTCACTTAAAGTCCGTTGATAGGGACCTTGTTACTTCTGCATAATCCCTTTCATTATTCCCTAGAGTGAAATTCCACTACATTAGGAAACCTACCATAACCGACTCAAGGAAGGAACCACGCAGGGTGAGCACCCCAGCAGGGAGGGCCTGCGGGCCGCCTTAGAGTGTCACCTACACCTCCTTCCTTAAGCCAACTTGGGGAGAACTTCTGGAAAGGAATAGTGTGCCCTGAGTACCAAGAACTCTGCTGTCATTTACCTAAATGGCTTAACAGCTACAGAAGCTCTGCATATATGGTAATTATTTTGCTCCCTATTCCAGATAGGAGGCTTAGAGGGGCCACTTAGCAGGACAAAACAAAAGAATCAGTGCAGGCAGAATCTGAACTCTGCCCCAGGACTTCCACGCCTTCTCAGTGGCCTGTGCATTTGCTGCTGGAACAAGGCTGGAGCAGTGGGAGCTCCTACCTCCTGGGCTCCCTGGAAAACAGGCTGGAACCCTGCAGGGCAATTACCCAGCACTGGACCACACTCTGGCTTCCAGGGCATGAGCTGCCAACTTATGTGAAAGCCAGAGTGTGAGCAATTTAGGCTTTGCAAGCAACACCATGATTCTTTGCAATTACTGACTTTTGCTGCAGGTGGTGTTGTGTTTAAGGCACTGGATCTCATATGGCTGAGGGTGCAGTTTGAGTCTTGACCTGGTGGCTGGAAAAACACACTGTGCAAAACAAACAAACAAAACACCAAGAAAAAAAGGAAATGCGAAAATAATGACTCATAAGCGAACAGGTAAGGTATTGTATTCCAATAAAACTTTATTCACACAAGCAGGCGGTAGTCAGATACAGCCATTAACTCACAGTTTGCTGAGCCCTGTTCTAGGAATTCAAATAAAAAATCAAATAGCTCACCTTAATATCATCTATTTATGCTGGAAAAAGATACTTTTCAAAAGCATGTTATAATAATTTCTTAGATATCCCTCTTCATGCAGAATTGTATTGATTAAAATTCAGTTGCTAGTTCTTATAATTTTCCTTTCTACTGTGTCTTGGATAATTTCTATAAAAATGACATAAACATAATTGATTCATTAAAAGTTTTATTGCTTTGTTCAACCACTAAGCAGATACCAAGTCCACTGGGTCCTGCGCAGGCCCCGGGGCTGTTGGCTTTTATGTGTGGTCCATCTCACGACTTGATTTCATGCAGTGCTTTTCTATTCCTTGTTGTCTCATAAGAAGATTTAAATTCATTGTTTCATTTTCTGCTTCCATGCATTTTCCCCTAATGTTTGCTCACTCTCTTTATGCCTCAGCCTGGATCCCTGACAACACATTGCATCAGTAAAGATTCAATAAGGAGAGAGAAGTGCATGGCAATGCACACAATAAAAAATTATTGGGGCCAGTAGGTGGCGGGTTGGTTAAGGCACTGCACACCCCAACGTGGCTGACCATGGTTTGAGACCCAGACCCGGTGGGTTGCTTTCTCACTTTCCCTCTTTTTCTGTATCTCTTTCTCTGGTTAAATTCAAATAAATGAATGAATAAATAAATAATTCTTAAAAATATTAAATATAAGAGGGGACTGGAATGAGGAGGCTGATAAGATTTAATGAGAACTCGAAAGACAATAGGAGCTGAAGACAAGGTGCTACAGTAGCCTCAGGTTGAGATGCAGTGTCCAACGAAATGTGCCTTCGCCTGAAGGCTGGGGACCAGAACCCTTTGAACAGGGCACAGCTGTGGCTCACTGCATGGCAGAGAACTCCCCGTGGAACTGCAGTGGCAGGACTGGACAGACAAGTGCCCTCGGAACCTGCAGAAATGTGCCCTCTCCGCTGCAGGAGGAGGTCAGTGTCCACAGCCGGCGCTCATTAGAGGCACTGCTGAAACCATGCCCGAGGGACTGCAGGATAAGGAGCTAACCTCTGCACTGCAGGACAGCTCCTGGGAGACTGGGTGTGCTGCAGGAGCCTGCCTGGTGAAGGCCAGAACCAGAACACAAGGCCCGTTCTCTCCTCCATGTCTCTTCAGTACTCTCGTGCCAAAAGTTAATGTCTTGCCAGTCAGCAAAGCAAAAATGAAGGGCCTATATTTATTTTTATAAAGCAGACAAAAGGGATGAATAAACCAATAACTGACACATTTTCTGTTTCCTTCTTTTAAAACAACGACAACAACATAGCACTGGGACGGGCAGGTGGCGTGATGGTTAAGGGCGCTGGACTCCCACAGCTTGCTTTCTCACTTTTTATCTCTCTCTCTTTGTTCCTTTCTGGTCAAATTAAAATAAATATTTAAAAAAAAACATAGTGTGTATGATTTTTCTTTATTTAACAACTTCAAATAAATATATTTCAGAGTTTCTTAGTGTTTTGACACCTTATTATCTTTTCAGCCCATCGGGGCACACTGTGAAAATGCCCTAGGGAATTCTGCTATGAATGATGAGGCTGCTTCTCTGCAGGAGTGAATGCAGCCCACTGTCTGTCTGCCATGGGGAGGTCTTCTGTCATGTATAGTCATTAACCTACCCGCCTTTCAGTGGCCCAGGGAGCCTTTACACCCCTCTGTCCTAGGCAGGCATTAGCAGGGCCCTCAATAAAACTCAAAGGCATTTGCACAGCATAATTATGGAGAGTACAGATCACGCTCTTGAAAGCGTGTTGGGCTGCATGTCACCAACGCGCCTAACCCACCTGGGAGTGGCACTGAAAAATCTTATCTGAAATCTGCTCAGGTTCACATATAACAGGACAGCTACTGCTACATAAAACATGCTGTACCATAAAACAGATTATTAATCAACCACGAATGAACATATTCCAACATCTAATAAAGTGTAAAATTTCTATAATATAAATTTAAGTTAAAAGATCAGAATATAGGGGACCAGCAGATGGAGTAATGGTTATATTGCTGGACTCCCACGTAGTTGATCACAGTTCGAGTCCTGGATCCAGCAACTTAAAACTCATGCCAAGCATGTGCATGCATGTCGAAGATCCTGAGAGGAGAGTGGAGGGGAAGTGATTGTGTCATGGCCATCCCCCCAGAGGTGATTTCTCGCTTTCTGTCTCTCTGTCTCTCTCTGGCATGTGCACGCACCTTATAGCAAAAATCGCTCTAAAATAAAAATCAGAATGCATTTTATACACATATATACAATCAATATCATAAGCATTAATAACAAGATTTTTTTCCCTGGAAAGCTCATGTATCTACCAGAGAGAAAGAGACAGGGAGACAGAGAGAGAGGACAAAGGAAGGCAAGAAAGTAGCCCTCATGAGGAACGATCATGCCACAATCCCTGGTCCTCGACCTCTCCATCCTTACACGGTTTGGGGCACACATGCACTAAGTCACCAGGTCTGAGATTTGAAGACTCAAACAGCGTGATTAGTTATGTGGAACATAGTCTCCCTACTTACCAGGCCACAGACTAGTTCAAGCAACTGTTTTGAGTGGTAAGAATGTGGGATTTTTTTCTTCATATTTATATGTATTTTGATAAACTTTCTTTAATGAAATTGTGTTTTATATGAAAAATATTAATTTTTTTAACATTTAACATTTCTGTGTTGTTTTTTTTTCTTCCTTCCCCCTTATTCCATGAAATAAGCATTCTCTAGAATTGTGGTACATTGAAGTAACTCAATCAATTTTTATAGCTTTGAAATTATTTGACTATCTACACATGAACAGAATAATGCACTGCATTTTTTATCAATTATGGAAACAAAAATAATCTTTTCAATACCCTAATCCTCTGATTACCTCATGGACTTCAGAAATTCCATGACAAAGCTCTAGAGTTGTATTTTCAGAAAGAGACAATACATCATTTCGATGTCTTCTTGTGTAGTGATCCTCTTGCCTCAGACTCCCATTGGACTACTGGTAAACTTCATCACACCAGTGTTTTGTTTTTGTTAGTTTCTCTTTCTCTCTCTCCCTCTCTCTTTCTCTCTCTTCCTCTCTCTCTTTCAGACAAGTCCAGGCTATCCTCTAGCTTGGGTGTTCCTGCCTCAGCCTAACAGAGTCACTGGGATTGCCAATACATGACATCATTCCAGCCTTTAGTTCAGACTGGGACTCTAACCAGGTTCTCCCATGTGGTCCCAATGCCCAGAGCACAGCATCTCCGCATTGCACACCACTGAAGCTGGGTCGTGGTTTCATTTGGTACTGGAGGCATCACAGATGTTTTTATTATTGCTCCAAGAGTTTACAAAATGATCTATTATATTTTTAGGTCATGTGAAGTTACATTGCCACACGCTATGTTAGAAGTTCTATGATGCTACTAGGTGACCTTCTTGGAAGAACCATTCAAAATTCACCTCAAAACCTACACTTGGGGGAACAGCAGTTAGCATAATGGCTATGTCGCTGGACTCCCATGTAGTCGACCGCGGTTCAAGTCCTGGACCTGGTGGCTTAAACTCACACCGGGCGCGTGTGCGTGCGTGCCCAAGATCCTGAGAGGAGAATGGAGGAGAAGGGATTGTGGTGTGGCCATCCCTCTGGGGGGTGATTTTTCTCTTTCTATCTCTCTGTCTCTCTCTGTCTTTCTGGTGAACTCATGTGCCCTATAGGGAAAACTTCTAAAAAAAAAAAAAAAAAAGAAAAGAAAAAACCTACACTTGGTAGCAAATGCTTCTGGGTCTGCCTAAGAAGCTCATATTCGTTAGAAAGTCATGAATAGAAGACATGGAGGAGGTTATATGCCGGAAAAGCCCATCCTCCTACCCCCTAATAGCCTTTATTACTATGATCAAGAGGATAAACCTAAATTATTCACAAAATCCAAGATGGTGTGTTAAGCCTGTAGAGGAGAGTTCCATTGGGCTCTTCAGCCAGCTACGCTGTATGACGTAATTAGCCAATTAAAAATTTCTAAAATCAATATTTTTTGGCAGGCATGCTATGTAAAATGAAGTGTTTGACTAGCTGAGATCCATAAGTCATCCTATGTAATAAAAGCCATTCACTTTGTTTTTACCTACTCTTTTAAAGGATTAACAAGGAACTGGCAAGAAACATAGAACTGTTGATACCAGTTTCCAGCTGGGACTGATTACAGGCTACACGCTAATGCTATAATGCTTTGTGCTAGTACTATTTAACTAGCAGCAGCTCACTGACTGCCTCCTGACACTTGCCAGTGAAAAACTATAGAATATCATTTTGGTTTTAATCTTTGAGCATGTACTTTCTCAAATTACTTTTCCTAAACAAATATTGTCCTCTCCAACATTGTTTAGTGTATAGTGGTGTTGAAGAGGAAAATGCTATGTCACTCTGCTCAAAAGTTTTACTGATCACTTGCTCACAAACACTTATTGAGCACTAGATGCCACATATATGTCTTCCAAAAGCTCATGGAGCATGCACATTGTGAAAAACTATGTATTTAAAAAATTTTTGCATCAAAATAAACTCATACTTTATTTTCTCCACGAATATTTTAAAGGTCTCTTGTATGCTGCATTATGGAAATATGAAGAAAAATTTCCTTCCCGTGTCACCAAAGAACTTGTAGGGCCTACACATATAATGAATACCATGTAAAAGGACGCTGAAATCAGACTTTCAGGTTGAGGCTTCTAATGTAGAGATTAAAAAAAAGTTAAGACTACTCGCCATCTGGGGACCAGCAGTTAACGTAATGGCTATGTTGCTGAACTCCCATGTAGTCGACCATGGTTCAAATCCTGGACCCGGTGGCTTTAACTCATGCCAGGTGCATGTGTGTGAGTGTCCAAGATCCCTAGAGGAGAGTGGAGGAGAAGGGACTGTGGTATGGCCATACCCCCTGGGGGAGTGATTTCTCGCTTTCTGTCTCTCTGTCTCTCTCTCTCTGTTTCTCTGGCGAGTGCACACACCCTGTATCAAAAACATGCCCTCTCCAAAATAAAAAGGCTAAAAGACTGCTCACCATCTGAAGCAAGACACTATAAACTTGATGAAGAATTTAAAGGTACTAAGAATTATTTACCTCACTAAGTTTTACACTTAGTAAGGCTAACATTGATAGAAGTATTTTTTACCTAATTTTTTTAAGTCTCAAAATGATTTTTTTTTTTGGAGAGGTTTTTGCTATAGGGCGTGTGTGCTCACCAGACAGATAGAGAGAGACACAGAGACAGAAAGCAGGAAATCACCCTCCCCCCCCCAGGGGGGATGGCCACGCCGCAATCCCTTCTCCTCCATTCTCCTCTCGGGATCTTGGGCACACACACACACATGCACCCGGTGTGAGTTTAAGTCACTGGGTCTGGGGCTCGAACCGCAGTTGACTATGTGGGAGTCCAGCAACATAGCCATTACTCTAACTGCTGGTCCTCACCTCAAAATGATTTTTAACTGAGGAAAAAGGCTGAAGAAAAATCTATATCTGACAATGATTTCAGCTAAGACTGGGGGGGAGAAAATGACAGTGAGTTTACAGGGAAAGGTTGGAAAGAGCTAATCAGACCAAATAGATGACTCTTCAGGATTCAGAGAAGATTTGTACATGTGATGAAAAAAAAGAACAGCTCTGTGAAGAGTAAAACTATTTATTTTTTGTAAAGTGTAGATGTTATTTGAAGTCTGATTCTCTTACATGTACTGCTTCATTTTGGAAGCTCCAGTAGACATTCTCTGGTCAAGTTCCACCAGTTTCTTTCTTTTTTTATTTAGAATTATTTATTTAATTTTATTATTATTATTATTATTTACTTTGCTATAGCACACATGCACAAGAGAGAGAGAAAGAAAGAGAGGGACATTGAGAAAGCAAGCTGCAAGGTCTGGGGGTCCACGTGAAAGTTCAGGACCTTGACCACATCACCACCTGTGGGCTCCTCTATCAGTTTCTAGAGATTGTTTGATTTGGTCCTCATAACAAACCTGTCTAAACAATATTATTCCTATCTCACCAACCAAAGCACAGGCATTTGGCTAAAAGCCCAAGGTCAAGCAGCAAACCCCTGACCAAGGGACAGACCCTGGAACTGACGTCTCACCAAAGCCCTTGATCACGTGATCATCCAGGTTCAGACTGTTATAAAGTGAGCATCCCAGAAGAGGACAGAACAATTCCTTTTGAAGGGCAGAGTAGTGAGAGCAATCTGTGACTAAGCAGGTATGTATGATTCTGTCATCCAGACGAGGACTCAGTGCAAAGAACCTGAATGTGCAACTTGGTCAAAGGGGCTCCTTTGAGAGCTCCCTGAAAGTGCTGAGCAGAAGACTCACGTGTGCCCCATGCCATGAAGAGTTATTGGAAAAGCCATAGGAGAATGTTAGTTAACCTTACGCTCTATATACCTCTTGTCTAGTAAGGGAAGTGTGGCCAGGGCCATGGCTGCAAAGCTAAAGATGATTTATTCATTAGCCTTTCTTGAATCTACCAGTGTCAGGGCAATTAATTGTCACCAAAGGAGTGTAAATGAAATGATGTGTGCATTTCTACAGTTCTTGTTTAAAAGGAAATTCCTACCTTCCACCTCACTCTTCTCTTTTCAGAACGGGAATATGGACAGAGCAATAACCAGGCTTCACCCATATGGAATGCAACAGTATCCTCAAGGAACATCAGGGTAAGAAGAGGGACTCCGAATGATCTCATCTTATTGTGCCGCATCACCAATCTGGGCTTTCTTCCTATCCCTGGCCTCTCACATGAAAGAGAAAAATAAGCCTCTATCTCATTTAAGCCACTCAAGTCTGAGTCCTCCTGTTAAAGAAACTTAGCCTGTACCTTCTACTCCTATAACACATAAATGGAAACCGGAGGCTACATAAGAATTGATAGCTATTTAGACCAAATGAGAACTCTTTAGGATTCAGAGAAGATTTGGCTGTAAGATAACATGTATGTGATGAAAAAAAGAACAGTTCTGTGAAGAGTAAACTCATTTGTTGTATGTAAAATGTAGATACTATTTGAAGTTTGATTCTGTTATAGTCCATCTCTATTGCTTAATAACTGAATGTCACAAACTAGGTAATTTATGAAGAATAGAGGTTTGGTTTTCTTAGAGTTTTGTTTTGGTTTGCCATAGGGTATGTGTGTACTCGCCAGAGACAGAGGCAGAGAGTGGAAAAATGAAAAATCATCTCTTGGGGGGATGACCAAAATCTTTTCTCCTCCATTCTCCTCCTGGGATTTGGGACATGCACGCACATGTGCCTGTCATGATGTTTAAGCCATGGGACTTGATCATGGTGGCAATGTGGAATCCAGTGCTTCCACACCATGCCACCTGCTGCCTGAAATAGAGGGGGTTTTTTAGCTCACATGGAGAGACAGAGGAGGCAGTGCGTGTCTGTCTCTGTGTGTCACTCCAGCCCCTCTCTTCCTTCTTATTCAGCTGCTAAGATTCATTCATAAGTGAACTACTCTGATACCTTTTCTAATCTTAATCACCTTTCCAAGATTCACCTCTTGATCCCGTAGTTGGATTAAGTTTACACCCTCCTACATCTTTTCAATGACTCACCAAATTTCAGTACATGAATTTTGAGGGGTCACATTCATATTATGGTAACTTCTCACTGAGGGACTATTTGAGACACCATATTAAAATCCACAGAACTAATGTGATACCTCAGAAGTGTTTGTTGGTTTCAGGTCATCAGACAAAGGAGGTTAATTTATCTTGTGTGTTAGGAATATTCTTGGAGAGATTTCTATGATGGAGACTAAATCTAAAGTACTTATTTCTCAGTCTCTTACTTGATAAAGACCCAAACAGTGACTGATTTGGTAGATTCAAGGTCCAAAAGGGGGATGTCAAGAGACAAAATCACTTATAGTCAAAACAAAAAATTGACAGAGAATAGTAATAGAATTGTGTGTGTATTTCTTAATATTAGAACACTATATATATATATATATATATATAATTATTTTCTTTTAATATTCCAAGAATATTCTACATGTAAAAATTATTTTATTGTAGCTACAAAACATTTCATTTAAGCAAACCATATTATATAGCCTTATGTGAAATGCCCCCAAACGCCATCAAGATTTGGAGACTTTAGACTTTAAAAACATAAACCTAATCAGTCATACATCCTTGAAACACTATGAGTATTTAACAGAGTGACAGTATATCCTTACATTTGTCATGAGATGAAAGGCTAGGAGGCAGATGATGATTAATAGTTCCTGAGCTTCTAAAGAAATTTTTAAATGAAATGAGTAACTGCTTAAAAGAATGAATTCTTCAAGAACACCTCTTCTGTTCCATTGATGTCTTTCATCCTATCTATCTCCTTAAAGAACCTCAGCAGAACAAAAACAAAAGTTCCCTTTAAGCCACGGAAAAATGGGATCTGATGGAATCTTCTCGTAACTCCCGATGTTTTCCAACATTACTTTCTTCTTGATGGTTTCGCCTTTCAATGGTTATTCTGTATTTCTTCCTGGTAAAGGGAAAGGGAACGTAATAATAAAAACCTCACTTTAAAACAAAATACTCTAGTTTATCTTAGAAAAAAGTGCCCTCAAGGGACATCTGGGTTTGAGCTGATAAATGAGAAGTGACAGAAAAAGAAACCCTGGTCAGAGATTAAAGTAGTGTGCCCCAAGGCATTATGCTCTTATTCAAGGAAGAAAAATGGCATACTTTGCAAAATGCCATAGAACAAGTCTTCTCCTTCTTCCCCGGGTGCTTTGTGGGTTAAGTCTTGTCTATTCTGCCACAGAAGTAACCCTGACCCCCAAGATATGCCCTAGATAAGAATCAGATTAAGCATCCTGTGACCAAAGGAACAGGAAGACAATTGTTCCCACAAAGGGTCACATACACCCAGAGTTACATTTCTATGCAGAAATGAAGAAATCTTTCCCAACGACTTAAATATAACCACAAACTTAACCATCAAAAATGACAAAGGAATGGGCTGCCCTCACAGCGTGGAACAATCATTACCTTGGACACAAATGCAATACAGTATTATAATTTTACAAGCCTTTAGGCTTCACTACAGTGATAACCAAGTATGCAGGTCTCCAAATAGCTAGCAGAGATCTGCCTCAGACCATGTGCTACTGGGAGCTCCCTTCTCCTCTTTAAGAAGGTGAACCTGGCAACTATTTCCAAATTGGAGAAAGTATAGGAAAGGAGAAGTTGATTTCCCCCTTTGGCCAGGTTTCCTCTCTACTTATACATTTGGGGTGATAGAAATTCTGGTCAGTATATGTGATCAAAATACAGCAGTGACTGGGCCCAATGAAACAATCAGTAGCAATCGCACTGCACTGAACTGCAGTGCTGGAAGCCATATAACCTACCGGGATTTGGACACTGCATTTGACACACTTGAGCATGCAGTCCCATGCCCAAGATACTGAAAAGCTGGAGAGTGGGGGAGAGGGGAATTGGATTGCAGGAATGATGAGACTTTATCAAAGGCACTTCTCTCTCTCTCTCTCTCATGCATGCACATACGCATAATCATGAATAAAATAAAGAAAGTAAAATAGCAGCTGCTCTCTGACCCACAAGTGGATTCAACAGGAACTCATGACCCTAAAACTCAGTATGTTAACCCACTCACTAGCCACAAAACCCAGGGTCACATCAAAAGAATGAGCTAGGTCTTTTAATGCCACACTTCTTAGGTCAAACAAAGAATGGGAACCAGCAGTTAGCGTAATGGCTATGTCGCTGGACTCTCATGTAGGTGACCGTGGTTCAAGTCCCAGACCCGGTGGCTTAAACTCACGCTGGGTGCGTGTGCGTGCATACCCAAGATCCCAAGAGGAGAATGAAAGAGAAGGGATTGTGGTGTGGCCATCTCCCTGGGGGGTGATTTCTTGCCTTCTGTCTCTCTGTCTCTCTCTGACTTTCTGGTGAGTATATGCACTCTATAGCAAAAATCTCTCCCTCTCTCCCTCCCACAAAAGAGTGTATGTACATATATATATATATATATATATATATATATATATATATATATATATATATATATATATATATATATATATATATATATATATATATATATATATATATATATATATATATGTACATACACTCTTTTGTGGGAGGGAGAGAGGGAGAGATTTTTGCTATAGAGTGCATATACTCACCAGAAAGTCAGAGAGAGACAGAGAGACAGAAGGCAAGAAATCACCCCCCAGGGAGATGGCCACACCACAATCCCTTCTCTTTCATTCTCCTCTTGGGATCTTGGGTATGCACGCACACGCACCCAGCGTGAGTTTAAGCCACCGGGTCTGGGACTTGAACCACGGTCACCTACATGGGAGTCCAGCGACACAGCCACTACGCCAACTGCTGGTCCCAAACATATTTTTAAACTCTAATATTGCAAACTCTTAAACATAAGTAGTTATTTATCTAAATATTTTTTGAATTCAGGAATGAGTTTAGAAGAAACGATAAAAATGTTAGGGGTCAGGTATCAAAATGAGCATAGACCTAGTGAGAATAACCCTGATAGTCTCTTTACTCGGTTTTAGAAACTGTGCTTGCACTCGGTAGAGTAGAGTAATGCCTTAGGCTAGGGTTGCAAAAGATTGGAAAGGGGAATCTCCTGGTTAAGATGAATAATTTCTTGTTTCTTCAAAATAAGGAAAGCTGGAAAAAATAAATTCAACTTTCAGAAGTCACTAGCTAGAAAACTGCCTCAGCCTTAGGGAGCAAGAAAGACATCTCATCTAAAACTTCAAATCCACTGTCCAAATAGCATGAGGATTTGAATTTTAAATTCACAATACTTCTATGTTCTGGGAAACAGCAAACTGAGATTCTTAATTCCAAAATACAGATAAATACACACATAGGACCCAGATAAAATCAAGTGCAAGTCCTCCCTGTAAAAAATATTCTCTTAGCAGAGCAAACTGGAAACAGACTTCCAAAAGTTCAGAAAAATAATAACTGAGCTCATAAGTAGAAAATGAATAACTTGGTTCAGCCACAGTGGTGCATGGAGGCTGCGTGGGAGGCCCAGGTCTGGTTCCCAGGTTACTCTGAGTGTGCTGGGCATGGGCATGTGTGCCTGCCATCCCGGCCAACTGAGAGGCTGGGACAGGAGGCTCAGAATACTGCAAGACCCTGCCAGAGATGGGTACCTCTGCCTCTCTTCCCTTCCCTTTCTCTGTCATATGGGGAAAAAAATGTAGCAACGTGCAGTTTTGAGAAAGGATTCAATAGAAGGTTCATGGAAATGAGTAACAAACCTAAGCTAAAAAAGTTCATGTTAGTTCATTGTAAATAGAAGAGAGAGAATTAGCCAAAATGAAGACAGACATAAAGGCATTAGGTAGAATTTGCACAATGTGACCAAAGGAACAAAAGTACAAAAGCAGCCTTGACAATAGAGTGACAGAGCGCAACGTCTTCGAATCAAATACACAGTGGGGAGTGCAATGTTAAAGTTGATAAAAACGGATTATTTTCAGACTAATATTTCAAAGCTGCTGAAACAATAGGTTTTTAAAAAGAATTATTTTATTTAACTTTACTTTTTAAATTGTATTTCACCAGAAACAGACAGAACAAGGGGTGGGGAGTGGTGGTGAGAAAGCAAGCCACCAGGTC
The DNA here is from genome assembly GCF_000334495.1 of Tupaia belangeri chinensis. Lineage (NCBI taxonomy): Eukaryota > Metazoa > Chordata > Mammalia > Scandentia > Tupaiidae > Tupaia > Tupaia belangeri. The sequence goes on from NW_006159501.1 coordinate 10,880,444, forward strand.
TGACAATCGAACCACGGTAAGCCATGTGGGAGTCCAGTGCCCCCGACCTCCATGTCACCTGTTGGCCCTGAAAGAATAGATTTTTAATGTTCTAGTCACAAAAGTTGAGAAGTTGATGAGGTTATGGATTTGGTAATTAGCTTGATTAAATCTTTCTGTAACGTACATGTAGATCAAAACATCACATTGTACCACATAAGTATACACAATTATTAGTTGTCAATTAAAAATAAGTAAAGCAACAAAATCTTACTAATTCAAGAAGTCCAGCATGTAATAAACAGGGTTAAAGAGGACAAGAACTTACTGGATATTTTTTGGTCAAATAGGAAAAGAATAGAGACGAAGAGATTACCATTTAGAAAATAAATGAAAATATGAAGGGGGTGAAGAGAAGAGGATAAAGAAAGATAGCAAGAGAACAATAGAGAGGCATGACATTAGCGGGACACAGATATGGCTTATTACCTGTTGGTGATGACATGTATAGTGTTCTCAACTGGACTGGTCTGAGAAGTATTTAATGATGGGTAAAGTCTTTTTACAAGCAAAATGAGAAATAGTGATTGACTGTTTAAAAAAATAATTGGAATGATAATAATAATGATCAGGAAAAACAATCAAAAGATTGAATGATGAAGTGGGGAGTTTAATGTCTCTGTACTGACTGATGTGCATGGCATTCTCTTTTGAAAAAGCAACGTAATACTCTGTAAAGTTATATGCCATCCAATGTAATATAAAGAAGACTATGATGATAATAAATAAAAAAAGTATTAAGCACTAAAAAAAAGAAATGAAAATACAATTCAACTAATAGAAATAACCTTTTGACTGATAGCTGTTTCACACCGAGAAATGAATGCTAGAGAAGAATATCTCAAGTAGGCAAAGATAAAAAATATGGAAAATAGAGTAGTTTCAGTTTGTTCAGAACCTTGGTACTAATGATCGTTCATGTACTTTATCTCCTTCCGACCTCATGTCAGTCTTGTGTGATGTTACCAACAGCTTGTTACAGAATGGAGACCCGAGGACTAGACTTTCCATAACATAATCTGTGTTGCATGCTCAATACAAGCGAGTGGCCCTCTAGCAGAAGTCTCTTTATGTAAATCGAATGCTGCTTTGCCACATTGCAGCCACTTACTTTGGCTTCCTCCCAGCTAGCACATTGAGGAAACTGCAGTCTCAAACCTAATTATTCAAAAGAGAGACACTTGTGTCCTTTGTTACAGGGCTGTTAAATCCAGGCAGTGCATTCCTTAGAAAGTGGAGTGATGGATTTATTAATTTATTCTTTCATTCATTAACCCACCCTTGCTTCAGAGAATTCTTTCACCCACTAATTTCTTCAGAACATTTTTTTATGATGAGACTGCCATATGCCAGATGTTCAAAGGCTGAGGACACTGTAGGAAGACAAGCATTCACCATCCTAGAGACCTGTCATCTTGTGAAGATCGCAGAAGCTCCCCTTTCCTTCCGAAACCAGTGAAATGTGTATAGGCCTGGACCATTTAAGAAAGTGTTTCCCATGACTGATTGCCTCTTCAAAGACAAAGAATCATTAAACAGCACATTTGCAGATGAAGACAATGAATACATAGGAAAGTCTTGAGGGAATAAAACCCCTGGAATTGGCTGAAATCCTGGTGATAGATTATTTCAAGCACCGCTCTCAGAAGCTTGTGACAATACTGCCTAAATGTAATCCTTCTCAAAGGTAATATTACCTGATTGTAATACTACATGAATATAATACTACCTAAATATAGTGGCAAAAAGCTGATGTACAGAGATTCCTCTCAAGAGTCCAGACCTACAAACATAACAAGAACACAGTCGGTCAGCAAGCAAATGCCTTTAGCAAGGTTGAAGGCCCCACACATGTGCTCTCTATGCTATCAGTTGTTTAATATCTAATAACTGTAATGGTCCTGAAAAGCTTCTGGTATAGGAGTGTATTCTTTGTGCTAAATATATAGATGTGAATTTGTGATGCAGCCACCTTCCCTTCGGAAATGCAAAATGTTCCAAAAGAACATATGTCCAGTAACTTCCTTAGCTTTAACTTCAGAAACAGTTTGTGTTTTTCTTTTTCTATTCTCCTCTTTTCCTTCTTTTTTTTTCTAATGTTTGTTCTCCTTAACCAGGGCAGCAAATGCCTGTAGAAGGAGAGCCATGTATTTCCTGAACTCCAGAATATAAACCCAACATTACAAACCCTTTGTAGTGTGTCTACTGGACGCAGTGCAGAGCCCACCAGATTAAGTACAAAATGTTTTCCACTCTCAGGTGGTGAGCAGCTTTTTGAAATAAAGAATTGAAGGTGGCTAGTGACAAAGAGATATTCAAGACATCAATAAAACAAGGGAACAGAGAACGGATAGATTAATACTAGTCTGCAGTTTTCTTGGGAGGCTTTCAAAGAATAGTCTATGGAATTCTACTTCAGAAGTGCCTTGAATTAATTGTGGTAAACAGGGATTGATAACCGATAGAAATCAGCCAGTTTGTACTGGGGGTTGTTATGGGCTGAATTGTGTTCCCCCAATTGGTATGTCGAAGTCCCAGGCCCCTGTAGCTCAGACTGTGACTTTTCTTAGGAACAGGGTCATTGTAGATGTGACAGTTAAGATGCAGGTCTAGTAGAGGGGGGATCCTAATGCAATGAGCACGGTGTCCTACATAGGACACCACAAAATTAGGACACAAACATTCCCACAGGGAGACACCAGGTGACAAGGAAGGAGTCAGGTGACAGGACTGGAGTTCTGCTTCTACATGAAGAGGACCACCAAAGATGGCCAGTGAACACCAGAAGCAAGGAGAGAGCCTGAAATGGATTCTCCCTCAGAGCCCTCTGCAGGGCCAGCCCTGCTAACACTGCAATTTCTGACTTCAAGTCTCCAGAACGTGAGCCAATATGTTTGCGATGTTCTAAGTGACTCAGGATTTAGCGCTTTGGAAATCCATCTCTAGGAAGCTCACACACCCTCACCTAAGCCTCGTCATGTTCTGTTTGAGGCCTGGAGACAGAAAGAGCCCTCCATGGGCCTGCTCCTGCTACATGAAGATCTCCTTTGCTTGAATTTGCACTTTTGCAGAATTTGGGAGACATGGCACATTCCAAAATAGTCTTTAAATATGCACTATATGTTATTAGAGTGCCAATAAAGGCTAACCCAGAAATCTGGATACCTCATTAACAGGCACTCCAAGAGACCATTAATTAAATCCTGGAAACTATGGGGTTTTGAGCAGTTGGAATTTATGTTTTAAAAATAGGCAACGTTTGTTTCCTCCTGGCTCTAAAATCTATAATTCTAGTTGTGACACACTTATCACCCACTAGTTCTTATGTTCTTTTGGAAGTTCTGGATTTCTTAGAAAGTACAAAACACAAACCGTGTGCACTGAGATGGATACGGCCTTGGGCGTTCCATGCAGGAGAAGCACATGGTGCTCCAGTACTGACCAGAGTCTGGTACCTCCTACCTCCTACTTTGTGGAAAGGAAAAGATGCTACTTTTCAAGATGACATCCTATTCTATTTTTAAATTTTAGGGGATGGAATTTGTCACTTTTTTTTTAAAAAAAAAAGAGGTCAGAAAGAAGTTATGTGATCTTTTATTTTTGTTTTTGAAGAATTAGTTATTTAATTTTATTTATGATGAAATGTTTTGACTTTTTATTATGATTTCAATTTATTTTATACATTCAATCACATTACTTAGCTTGCAAAATAATTATTACAATTTTTAATTTGCTATAGAGCACATGCACTCACCAGAAATGGAAAGAGAGAGAGAGTGAGAATGAGAAAGAAAGTGAGAAAGCAAATCACCAGGTCTGGGATTTGAACTGCAGTTGGCTATAAGGGAGTGCAACACCTTAACCACCAGCCCACTTACTGGCCCCAAATGATGTGCTCTTAGTAGGCTACGAGTCTGTGATTAGCAGCAATAGGTCCTCAGTAAGCCTAGGGTGTCAAAGTCTGTTTGCCAGTCACTGAGACGATGTATGGAGCTCACGCTCTTTTATAACATCAATCCGTGATTACTGCTCATTTCTCCTCATCTCTTTTCTTCCTACCTAGTCACTGTCCATGGTAGAGAAAACAGAACGTTTATAAGCCTGAAATAAAATCTGCATTAAGAAACATGAATATAGTCAGACTCATTGAAACTATTGACTCTGATTTCAATTTCATCTTGGATTATTCTTTATTGCTTTTTTTCACCTACATTTGAAGTTTGGGCAAGCTTATTATTTTATGATTTTCTCTAAATACTATATTTCCACTACTGGATGAACTTGGTACTTAACAATAATATTTAATAAAAATTCATGCCAAGTGAGTGACTTAGTCACATTACACATTATCTCTGGGTTTCATTTCTTCATATGAAGATGAGAATCTTAATAGCGACCTTGGATGCAATCGCTTGGTGACATGGGACTTGGTGACACTGCTGTGCTAGTAGTTCTCCACCGTCAGCAAGTGGACTTGGGCAGAGCAGAAGACTGGTGGAATGGATAAGCAGCAGTGAACAAAAGTACCAGAAAGCTGGAGAAACATGTGAGGGGGCTAGGTAGTGTAGTGGTCAAGGTGGCTGGATCCCACATAACTGACAGTGTCATTTGAGCCCCGGACCAGGTGGCTTGAAAAACATGCTGGGTACATGTGTGTGCATGCATGCCCCAAATCCTGAAATGAGAGTGTAGAAGAAGGAATTGTGGTCTGGCCAACCATCCTGGGGCCTGTTTTCTCATTTTCCATCTCTCTCTCTCTCTCTGGCAAGTTCATGTGTTCTATTGCAAATTAATACAAAACAAAGAAAACCATATGAGAAAACAGGTGGTATCAAAGAGAGGACAGGAAGCCAGAATCACAGCAAAGCCACTCTACAGAATGAGTTATGTGAGAACACAGCAGCGACTGCACTGAACTAAGAATGTAGAAGCAGAGCTGCTGAGGATGGACAACAGCTGCTACCTTGGAAACTACTGCCTCTGTGACTTTTTAAACTTGGATGTTGCTGTCGCCGTAGCTGAGGTGCTGAACTTCCTCATGCCTGAATGCAGTTCAATTCCTGGTTCTGACAACTTGAAAATCACACCAGGCATATGTGCATGCATGCCCAAGAGGAGGATGGAGGAGAAGAGATTTCGGTGTGGACATCCTCCCTAGTGGGTGATTTCTCACTTTCCCTCTTATCTGTCTCTCTTAGCAAGCACACATACCCTACAGGGGGAAAAAAAGAAAGAAAAAGAGAGAAAGTAAATCTGGAAAGAGCAGTTTATTTGTAAAACAGCATTAATTTTATATTGAAGACTAAGAAAATTTTTAAAGGTTTTAATTGGGAGGTGATATAGTAGGAATAGTTACTTTTAAATATAGACCATAACCTGAGAAAGATGAGCAAACTCTTTTATGACTTGCAGAAGACAGATAAGAGGGATGGCAGAAGAAGCACTTAATTGAACTTCAAAGATAACTATGCAGTAGAACATAAAGAATGTATGGTCAAAAGTAATTTAGTACATATCCTTGTGGAAATGCCA
>NW_006159501.1:10886212-10889644 GCF_000334495.1 Tupaia belangeri chinensis
ATGAAAGGCTCCCAAAAGCTTTTTTTTTTAGCTGACTTCTCATCATAGTTTAAGATATTGGAATCTCTTTATTGTAATTTTACCTCTTTGCAACCACTGTATACAGATTACAGATTATAGACAGGCTGCACTATAAATCAGAAATTCCTTTATGTAAGTTATATATCTTAATAAAGACATAAATTTATTTATAATGATTGCTTGTACCAATCCTGGACTTTAAATATCCATCAGTTGTAAATGAATAAGCAAATTGTGGATTCCCTGCAAAATGGTGTACTACTCAGCAATAAAATCAAACAAACTAACGATACATGCAACAAGATAAACCCAAAAACTTGCTGAATGAAAAGATCCAGAAACGTAAGGCTATATATACATAATTTCATTCATATTACTTCCCTCAAAGGCAATCATAGAGAAATGTAGTCTTTTTCTTCCTTTGATATCAGGGTAATTATGACTATGCAACTTATTTATTTGTTTAGGATGTGCTTCTTCCTCTTATTCTAGTGAAGTATGTGTAGAATTTATATTCTTTCTTCCCTAAAAATTTACCAGTGAGGTCAGTTAGTCTTTGAGATTTCTTCTTAAGAAGATTTTAACATATAAATTCAAATTCTTACTAGACATAAGATTATTCATAAGATTATTTCATTATTTTTTTGTAAATAAGCTTTGATAGTTTGTATCCTTTAAAAAAATTGTTAAATCTAAGATATATTGAAGTTTCTCATAAGATTCTCTTTTCATCCTTTAATATCCATAGACTGTATAGTTAGGTCCTTTCATCCCTTCATTCCTGATACTAGTAAATTTTGTGTTGTACTTCTGTACTTTTGTTTTATTGATTTTTTCTCTATTATTTTGTTATTTTTATTATTGGTTTCTTCTCTGATCTTTATTATATTTCTTTCATTGTTTTGGGCTTACCTTGCTCTTCTTTTTCCTGTCTTTGACATATAAGGTATGTAATTGTGTAAGTATGCATCATTTCTTCTGTTTTGTATAAACATTAAATGCTATAAATTTTCCTCAGAGTACTGCATTAGTTACATCCTAAGCGTGCTATTATCAAATAATTTTCATATTTGATAAAGTGTAAGATTTGGGCCCTTATAAGATAACTTCATGTTTATTTCAATTTGAGGTTACAAAATAGCTATAGATGGCTATAGATGTAATTGTGGCAATTCATATTCTCAACAGTGTTTACAACTATGTCCCCCTTCTCTTATGCTCTCTTACAATATAAAATTGCCTTCATCTACTAACATGGCTATGGATGGATTTTTAAATACCACAATAAAAGACTTTTTGTCTCTTCTGAGTCTGGATTATAAAATGGACAGCTTCTCCTTTATTCACATAAGAGCTTATATTTGGGACCCTGAGCCACTGTGTAGGAAATCCAACTACCGTGAGTTGCTATGCTATAGAAAGCCAAGAATCATTGTGAATTCGCATGTACACACTTAATCTTCAGATATTTTTATTCCATGAACTATTCATTTGAGTGTGTAAGCCTTCAACTCTCAAGTCACTCCTAGTATTTGGATTTTTCAAGTTAGGGCCCAGATGTTGTAGAGTGTAATGGAATCATTACTGTTATGCACTGCTCTGGTATGGAATCTGGAAATATAGCAAAATTACATTATGAATTTAAATTTGGAGATAATTTGTATGCAGCATTAGGTGTCAGAAAATTATACTTCATTTTATATTTCAAAGTCAATTTTAATAGAATACATTCTAGAGCATCTTCAGATTCACAGGAAAATTAAACAGAACACACAGAGAGTTCCCACATACCCTCTACACCCCCGATCATCCCACACACAGGATTCCTCACTATCAAATTCCTGAACCACAGTGTTACCTCAGTTATAACTGATGAACTTACATTGATCATTACCACCCAAATATCACAGCTCGCATCAAGATCCATTCTTGGTACCACATATTCTATGGGTATTGAAAAATGTCCAATCACATATGCTCACCATTTCACTATTACAAGAGTAGCTTCAGTCCAAAAAAATTCTCTGTGTTCTGACTATTTATCCCTCCTTCTCCCTAACCTCTAGCAACCAATGATCTTTTTACTGTCCTCATAGTTCTAGCTTTTCCAGTATGGCATAGAGAAGGAATCAGTATGTAGCCTTTTCAGATTGGCTTCTTTTATTTAGTAATATACATTAAAATTTATTCTATGGCATTTCATTTGCTTGATAGTACTTTTGTTTGTAGTGCTGAATGTTATTCCATTATCTGTTATTCCATGATCTGATATTCCATTGTCTGCTAATGATATTCCATTATCTGACTCACAGTTTATCCATTCACCTACTGAAAGACATCTTGGTTGTTTACAAATTTTGACAATTCTAAATAAGTTAATGGGCCAGCAGATGGTGTGGCAGTTACATTGCTGGACTACCACATGGCTGACTGTGGTTCGAGTCCCAGACTTGGTGGTTTGAAAATCACACTGGGCATATGTGATGCGGACCCAAGATCCCAGGAGGAGAATAGAGAAGGAGATGGAATTAAGGTGTAGTCATTCCCCCTGGGGGCAGGCGATTTCTCACTTTCTCTCTCACTGTCTCTGTTTCTTCTTCTGGTGAACACATGTATCCGAAGGTGCCTAAAAATAAATAAATAAGGTTGTTGTAAACATCATGTGCAAATTCTTATGTGGATATCAGTGTTTGACTTATCTGGTTGAGTGCTAAAGAGCATAGTCGCTGGATTGTATGGTAAGAATCTAGGTAGTTTTGTAAGAAATTGTCAAACTGTTTTCTGAAGTGCTTGTATTATTTCCTACTAGCAGTAATGAAGGAGATGCCTGTTGCTTGACATCCTCACCAGCATTCGGTGGTGTAGGTGCTCTGGAATGGGCTATTCTAAGAGGTGTGCAGGAGTCTCTAGCTGTTGTTTAGTTTCCATTTTCCTAATGACATGTGATGTGGAATATCCCCTTTATATGCTTATTTGCTCTCTGTATGTCTTCTTTGGTGAGGTGTTTGTTAAAGGTTTTGTCCCATTTTTGATTGGATTGTTCATTTTCTTACTGCTGAGTTTTTTAGGTGGTTTGTATTTTGAATAACAGTCATTTAAGCAAGTATTTCTTTTGAAAATGTTTCTTCCTAATCTGTATCTTGTCTATTCATTTTCTTGACAGGTTCTCTCACCAAGCAGATAGTTTTAATTTTAGTGAAGTCCAATTTATTGATGAATTATTTTACCAATATTGCCCTTGGGCTTGTATCTAAAAGGTCAATATCAAACCTGAGGTCATCTAGGTTTTGGTTTTCTACTAATTTCTAGGAATTTTAGAGTTTAAAATTTACACTCAGGTATATGATCCATTTTGAGTTAATATCTATGTCAAAATTAAATTGTAAAAATAATTTACCAATTGCTAGATGA
>NW_006159501.1:10889923-10923066 GCF_000334495.1 Tupaia belangeri chinensis
CCCTAGAGGCCCCAAAGCTAATGCAATCTCTAAAGTAAATAAGAGCTTCCAGTTAGTCATTCTTAGATAGATTATTCACTAGTGTTGACCTGCATACTAGCAGGTCTAGGTAATTCCAACTTTGCAAATAAATGCATTCATTTATTTATTGTAGGAGAGATTTTTGTCCTAGGGCACATGCTATTCCACAGAAAGTGAGAAATCACTCAACCCCCACCCAGGGGGCTTGGCTATGCTATATTTCCTTTCCTTCCATTCTCTTCTCAGGATTTTGGGAATGCACACTAATGCGACTGGAGTGAGCGGCTGGGTCTGGGACTCAAACAGTGTTCAACTATGTGGGAGTCCAGTGACATAACCATTATGCCATCTGCTGGTCCCTAAAAGTTTTTTTATTCAACGGTTCTTTTATGTAACATTCATGAGGAAATATTCACTGACCCTCTCTTTGCAAGCTGTTAGTCCAAGCCTTGGAGATATAATAGCCCACAAAGCAAACAGAAATGGCTATCCTTACACAGCTTATGTGGGAATGGGAAAAAGACATCAAGTAAAGGAAATGAATAAAAAAAAACTATAATGAATATCAGGTTCCTTTAAGTGCTATATGGATGCGTCATGTATGGCAGAGAAAGAGGTAGATTTGGGTGAGTTTGCAGTTTTTAGCATGATCAGATAGGACTCATGGGTCAGATGGCATTTTAGCATAGATCTGAAAGACATAAAAAAGTTATCTGGAAGAAAAGCAATGGAAAAGATAAGCAGAAATTAAGTTAGAAAGACAATGTAGGCCAAGATCATGTAGAACTTTAGAAGCTTTTACTCTAAATGAGGAAGAAAGTCAGAGACAATAAACCAAAGGGCAGTAAATGTGATGTCATGGAAATAAGATGGAGATACTCAGCAATGTTTTCCATTTCTTTAGAGTTTAAAACTACTCTAAAAGAAAATTTTCAAGATTTCAAAAACAGGAAATATATCTACTCTAGAATCATTTTGACTAGAACATTGATGTTCACAATATAACTTATTTGTGAGGACAAATTTTGGTATTGAAAAGATGATAAAAATAAAAATGGATGACAAAACATTAAATTTCATGTTATCTAAAGAAGTCATAGTCAATATACACAGATAATAAATGTTGGCTATGGAAAAAAATGTTTCCTTTTCTCCTAGAAAGGAATACATACGTTTGATCTTTTACAATTACACATGAGAATATCAATAAAACGATTAAAATAATGTAGTAGAGCACAGTCACCGATTAGAGGAGAGTTGCAGTTGGAGCTCTGACATTTATAAGCCATGTGGCCTTAGACAAGGTACTTAATCTCTCAGGGTCTCTGTGTTTTCTCCTCTGTAAAGTGGAAATAACAGCAGCATCAATCTCTTTGACATGGCAGGGTTAAATTAGGTAATATGTATGAAGCATTCAGAATATTATCTTGTAAACACTAAGTGCTTGGTAGTGTTTGTTATTAATGTTAACGTTGCTATTCTCATCTAGGGAAACAGAGAAACTGGATCGATGTACTCAGCTTTTAGGTTCAGGACATGATCTGCACAATGTTCTCTTGTTTCATTTATATTCTCTAGTATCATTATTGTCAGCCATTGTTTTTACTATAGGAAAAGTCTACATCTAGATTCCACTAACGCATCATTTAGTGGAATTGCATCACATTTATTGCAGGTTTATCATCAGACAAGAGAGATTTAGGACCAGTGGTGGTGGAGTGGCAACACAACCAGATCTGTGTGCTGGAGCGGCAACACAAACAGACCTGTGTGCTGGAGCACTGAGTCAGTGTCCTGGGATTCCCATGTGTGACAGACACGCACATGTGCCTGTGATCAGGGCAGCCTGAGACTTGGGGCAGACATGGCATGAAAACCTTGATGTGGGGTGCCTCTCTCCCCCTCTCTTTGTCTCTTTCTCTTATGGGAAAATAAGTAAATAAAACTTTAAAAACATATAAGAAGTTATTTCAAAAAAAGAACATAAAACTCAGTCATTCATATGCTTAGAAAACTATCATTTTTACTTTTTTTTTTTGAGAGATTTTTTTGCTACAGGGTGCGTGCGCTCGCCAGAAAGGAAGAGACAGAGAGACAGAAAGTGATAAATCACCCCCAGGGGGGATGGCCACACCGCTATCCCTTCTCCTCCATTCTTCTTTCAGGATCTTGGGCACGCACGCACATGTGCCTGGCATGAGTTTAAGCCACCAGGTCCCAGATTTAAACCACGGTTGACTACATGGGAGTCCAGCGACATAGCCATTATGCTAACTGCTGGTCCCTCTTTTCTTTTGGTTTGACAGAATCTAGTTTCTGATATGTCACCTTTTTCTTTTCTTTTAATTTATTGTCAGAGGACATGTGCACTTACCAAAGAGAGAGACAGAGAGAGAGAGAAAGAGAGAGAGAGAGAGAGAGAGAAAGAGGAAATGTGAGAACACACCCTCGCCACAGTCCCTTTGCCTCTGCTTCTCCTTTCAAGGCATATGTGCACATGCACATGGTGTGTCTTCAAGTTGCTGGGTCTGGGAATTGAACTGCACAGTTGGCCATGTGGGATCTAATCTCAGCCACAGACCAAACTATTTCTAATGAATAATTAGGAGTTCTTTGCAACTTCTGAAATCCTTCTTATTTTAGACATAGGCTTGAGTGACTATGCTTCTGATTTTTTTTTTCTAGAAAAGGTCTAAGAGAAAAGCTATTTCTGACACTTGTGAAAAGAAAGCATGTTTTCTAGATCTCCCTAAGTCATCCTAACATGGAAGTTTATGTTTAAAATGAATGCTCCAAGAATAATAGCTAACACGTAAGCCTGAGTAAGTATAGGCATGTAAATCATATTTACAGCAATATTTCTCTATTATTTTAAGCATGATGCAAAATTAAGAGGTACATTTTAACACACGTGCCCCAAACCACGTCTCTACAAGTATGTACATATGTATTTAGACAGAAAGAGAGAGAGCCTTCCGATGCACTCTCCCTTGGTGTCCTCAGTTCAGGTGGATTTACTCTGTTCTTGGCACTTTGCTAGGTGTTGGGGACACCCATGAGTGAACAAAGGTCTTGGCCTTGAAGTATTCACAGTTAAATGCACATGAGCCAAAGGCTATGACACACTGTGGTGATGTCTTAAATAGAAAAGGTATTCATGAAGGTATAGGGAAGGAATGAACGAGCTACAAATTCTGACTTTAAGAAAAGGAAGGTAAAGACATGGAGGAAAGGGACAGATTTAAGTCCTCAGGAGCACAACTGCTGAGTTGCAGGGCACATGCAGGCTTAGTGTTGTTCAAGAAAACGTCAATATCCAGAGTGACTGTGGCATTTTTGCATTCTTACCAGCAGTTCAAAAGTGACCCAGTTTCTCTACAGTCTCATGAGAATTTGCTATTGTCACTATTGTTTTAAACCATTCTAAGAGGTAGGTATGTAGCACATCCGAATGCTTTTAACATCTGTATGTCTTTGTATTTAAAGTGCTTTTTTTATATAGAACATAATTGGATGTTTTGTGGTATGCTATATGATTCTGTTTCTTCATTGGAATTTTTTTAACTCTTTCTATTTAACATGGTTATCAGCATACTTAAACTCTTGTTATTTTTTTTTTCTAATTATTCCATTTGTCCTTTTCTTTGTGTCTTTTTTCCCCCTTACCCTATGTTGGATTGAGTGCATTTTTTTCTGATTCCATTTTTTTTTTGTTTTGTGTGTTTTTTTAATTATTATTATTTTTCCTATGAAGTGGAGAGAAGGCACCTCCAACAGATCATGAGGCTGCAGTCCACCCCCACCTGTAGTCAGCTCTTCAGGAAGGCATGTGCCTTCAAGGAGGTCTCAGGACATGAACCTAGAACCTTCCCACGTGGGACAATCTTATGTTTGATTTCTGAAACACCATCCAGTGCCATTTTTTACTCCATTATGTCTCCTATTGGCTTATTATTTTTAACTCTATTATTTGTGAGTGATTATCTTATAATTTGCAGTTTCCTCATTTATTTAATCTAAGTCTATCTTCAAATAATATGAGTTCAGAGATCAGCATACAATTGTCTTTAAACTGCACACTTTGTGTTCCCTATACTGGGAAACAGGTGAAGGTTCATCTCTAGTGGCCATTGTGTTTGATACACTGTGTCTAATTATTTTGTTAACGATCACTTAATATAAGATGTTTTTTCTCCCTAGTGTATATAAAACAAAGACTACTAACTTAAATGCAGAGAAGACAGTTTTCTCCCAGTATAGGAGTAAATTAAATCAAAAGGGATTACTTATTACTCAAATGTGTGGAGTGGACTTGAGTATAGAAGTTATAAGATAGTGACTAGTCATAATCTTGTAAATTTGGAAGCTATGCTCTAAATTCCATCTTCTAGACTGCCGAAATATTCAGGCAAGAATCCATTTTAAATCTGAGGTGTGCCTTGGCATATTCAGGGAAGCCATGCTCTATACTCCATTTTCTAGACCCCAAAATACTCAGACAAGGTTGGGTGACCTCTGTCCTCTCTGTCTCTGTCTGTCTATCTGTCTGTCTCATGTGCTCTCTACTTTAATTAATTAATTAATTAATTAATTAATTTTAGTTTTTAAACCACTTCTCTTCACTTCTGGCCTTTTCTTTCTCTTGCTAATTTCAGAACCAGTTTAAATTTGAAGTGTGTCCTGGCATGTCCTTTAAATTTTTTTTTTTTTTGGTTCTTTTTGTCTATTTTTTTTTCCTTTTTTTTAAACCTTACTTTCTTACTCTGTTCTTCATTCTTTACACACTGAGTGTCTAGATAGGACTAGGTGTACAGTAGCCAAGCATCTGAATACTTTTAGAGTCATTAAAATCCTCAATGCTTATTGAGCCTCCTGCTTTACAGAAGAAACTTCTTTTTATAAATCTGAGCTCATTATCTCTTTCTGTGGAAACCACATTACAAAGCACAGTAGAGGAGACATTTTGTCACAGGATGACCAGGAACCACTGCAGAGGCACAAGAAATATGAGAAACTAAGAAAATATCTGTCCTTTAAGGGAAACAAGCAATACTTCATCATCCACAGACAGTACGGTAGATCTCATGGAAATGTCTGATAGAGAATTCAGAATATTCATAGTGACAAAACTAAATGAGATATAAGAGCTGAGAGAAAGTGAACTCCAGAAGATGCATGAGAAAAGAGAGAATGAGTTCCAAGAGTGAGGAAGTTCTTACATGATCTGAAAGAGAAAATACACACCATAAGAAAGAATCAAATGGAGCTGTTAGAGATGAAGGCTGCAATACAGGAAATCAAAACTTCCCTCAAAATATTAAAAAGCAGATTAGTCCATGCAGATGATCAAATCTCAGATGTTGAAGGCAAAAATATCTGACTTATAAATAACAACCAAAAAAAAAAACCTGAGAAAATAACCCCCAAAATGAGAATATTATAAGAGAAATACTAGATACCATTAAGCGCCCAAACAGCCGGATAATCAGTATCCTAGAAGGTGAGGAAACTAACAAGGGCATTGATAATCTATTCCATAAAATCCTGGAAGAAAATTTTCCAAATGTAGAAAGGCATTCCAAGATCCAAACCCAAGAAACACAAAGGAACCCAAATAGAATCAACACAAGAAGATCTTCTCCAAGGCACATTATAGCTATATTGGCAAAATCCACATGGACAAGAAACTAAAATTGGCACAAGAGAAATGTTAGGTTACTTATAAAGTTATCCCATCAGGCTAATATCAGACCTCTCCTCGTATACAGTGTGAGCAAAGAAAGACTGGGAAAATATATTCACGGTGTTAAGTGGAAAATAGTTTCAACCAAGAATACTATACCCGACAAGATTATCCTTCATAAGGAAAGAAAGGATAAAAACATTCTCAAATAAACAAGACCTGAAAGAATTTTTCAATACTAGACCCCCTCTACAAGAAGTTCTGAAAGGAGTTCTCTACCAGGAAAACTAATGACACACATACAGAAATTAGGGAATAAAAAGCAACCAAGAAAATGACCAACTGAATGCTAGGAACAAGAAATATCACTAATAATGGTAAATGCTTTAAACAGAAAGTTTGGACCACAATAACTCTGGAAATTCAACAGAAGAGAGATTGCACATAAGACTGAATTAGTGAAATAGAATTTTATGACTTTTGAGTAAAACATTACTATTTTTTTTCTATGCTTTGTTTTCCCAACTTAAAGATTTTGCTTTTTTTTGAGCTGTTGATAGGTTCTGCTATTCAAATATTTTCTTTCTTGTTTGTTTGTTTATTTAAATGGAAACATAAACTTTTCTTCCTTCCTGATCCCTCTGGAAAATATTTGGGAGTATTCTTATTTTGTGGTAGAAAGATTATTTGCATAAGTTCAATAATACCTGTTGAGTTGTATCAAAAATATTCATTATTGGACAGGGCTTTGACGGGAATGTCATATCTGAAGATTAACTAGAAAACTATGGAACTAAAGTAGATCTCAAATAAGCCAGCAGAAGCTCTTGGAAAGATGGCCTGGCACCAAAAATAGTTCTGTCTGGCAGAGAGGATTAGAGAAGCTATATGAAAGAATTCGTACCATAAAATAACCTGGACTTTTCCAGCCCAGCATTGTAATCAGTAGAAATTGCAAAAGAGCAATCACAACCAGAGTATTATCTTGGGGAAGACTTTGAAGTAAGAAAAAGACTGATCTTTGCTAGCTGACGATCTATCATAGACTACTTGGTAGGCAGGAATGAATTGAGATTTATGTGTGACTTGTGTGCTGGGTGTTTGCTTTTCAACAGTTTGAATAGTTGACATGTAAATATTTTCTCAAAAATAGTTAAAACCATACTATCCCTGTTGTGATAGAGTCACAAACAAAATTATAACAAATATTTTCAACATTATCTTTAAAATTCAGTATTTTGAAATTGTGAAAGTTGTTTGTTAACTATCAAGAACTATGGAGTATGAGCAAAAATTTTTTGATACGTAAAGTAAACTTTTGTGGGAAAATGTAAAAATAAATAAATAAATAAATCTTGTAAGTTGGTCTCAACAGAATTTGGATCAATCCTGATAAGACTTTGGATGACGTTTCTCTTTATAAATGTAGTTATATGCAGTAAAGAAACAATTACTGGGAACCAGCAGTTAGCATAATGGCTATGTCGCTGGACTCCCACGTAGTCGACAGCCGTTCGTGTCCCGGACCCGGTGGCTTAAAACTCACGCCGGGTGCGTGTGCGTGCGTGCCCAGGATCCCGAGAGGAGAATGGAGGAGAAGGGATTGCAGTGTGACCATCCCCCCTGGGGGGTGATTTCTCGCTTTCTGTCTCTATGTCTCTATCTGTCTGGCCAGCGCACGCGCCCTACAGTGAAAATCTCTCCAAAAAAAAAAAAAGAAACAATTACTCATTACAAGTGACATTTGTGTGTGTTGAGTCTATGTGAAAATCTCAAAAGAATCTATGGAACAGATACCATCAACCACAATGAACATATTTTCTTAGAAATTTAAGCATTAATGGCACAAGGAAATGTGGTATTATCTGTTGAAGATATTTTGTAGTTTTGTCAACTGTACTGGGGAGAAATGTTCACCTGTTGAAATATCCATTTTGGAAGCCAAATAATGTTATTGAATGTATAAAAGAAAATGAAATGAAATAAATAAATAAATAAGAAATAAATCATTTTAAAAATTTAGCAAGTACAATAATCTAGGGATTCATATATTAGTTAGTTTCTCACCAAAGAAAATAGACTTCGGTATTTGCATGTATCACAGACACGTGGACATCATCAACCAAGGAATTATAATCCAATTGGAAGTATCTTTGTTCTGTGTATAAATATTTACCAGGTTACTTATGCCCTCACAGTGGCTGTTCCTGATTGCTTTCCAATGTCTCTTACAGACCAATCCTTCTCTAACTTCCATTCTTTCTGTGACTGACTGATTTGACTTGTTGGTGTGTTTTTTAAGCAGCTGAGTCCGGGATTTGAGTCACATGGTCAACCATGTGGAATCCAGCCACCTTAACTACTATATTCTTTCCTTTAACCAGTGTTTATTGGATCACTCACTGTTCTGGAATTCTCTAAGCACTGAGGTACGGGGATATAATCATAAAGAAGAGGAAGTTCCTGCCCTTTTCCTTTAATGATCTGATGACAGGTAATAAATAAATATTGTAAAATCAAGTAGTGTTAAATGGTAATGATGAGAATAAAACAAAACAAAGTAGTAAATCATCCTGCAGGAGACACATTTTATGTGGGGTGGAAAGGGGACATTTCTGTGAGGAGGTACCATTTCAGCTAAGAATAGAATTACACGTAGGAGCAGCTCACAGGATGATGTGCCAAAAGACATCCAGACCAAGAAAAGAACATGCAAAGGTTCTGCTGTAGGACTTTTGGATAAAGATGTCAGATTCACAGTCTTTCTTTCATCCGAAGCCCCATTAAATTAAGAGATTTTCTTTTTAAAGGCATAGACCCATGAGACCAGGGAGATTAAACAAAAGACAAAATTTGGAGAAGCTGAAATCACATGGAAAGAAAGGTTAAAAAAAAAAAAAGTCAAAAAAGTCTAATGAGAAACCAAAAAGAACAAGATGAAAAACTCCATTAACATTCAGAACTCTTAAAGATTCAGAACTTGGTAAACAGACTGTTAGTCAGAAGTCTGTCTTAAAAGCCATTTGATCCAGAGATCTGGATGGTTGCCTTTGCTCCTGGTCTCTCATGTTTCCACCTGGCCAGGCCCGTGCTTCTCCTGCAGTGGCTGGACAGGATTCCAGGAGCAGAGACAGAGCCACGCAAGGTCTCTTGATGTCTGGGCTCAGAAATGTTCCCTCGTCCATGCCCCTACAATCCAAGGGCTTGCACTTTGGAGCAACACTGGGAATGGCACAAATATAGAAAGGGTGTTGACATTTTTGTAATCTCTTTCATCCACTCACCCACTTCCTTTCTTAGTTCAGGAGGATTTTATTCTCTGAAGTGTTACAACTTTGGCATTTTTTTCTGAAGTTCCTAGAATGCTGTCATCCATGTGTATCCTCCTCAGCAGGAGGGAATAGGAACTTTTCTGCAGAATCTGACCAACCCGATTAAAGGACAAAAGATACTAACTCCAGGGTTATCCCAGCTAGATGGCTCAAGCATATTGATAATGCTGTAGCCCAAATTTTAGCAAACATCACTCTTAATTTTGATGAGGGAGCTATATCCTAATACCCCAGGGCATCAGTTCTATGCAACTGATTACCTTCCCTCCCATTCTTCTAACATGGTGCTGGTTATGTGCAGTCCTTTGGAGGCGAGAACACAGGCACTCTCTTCATATCCTATAGTTCAAGATTTATACGAAGAATTCTAATTGAGAGCTGCTTGTTACCTAGTCCCCACTCTTAAATATGAAGATTATCAGACATCCAACCTGAAAGGTAAGCTGCAGGCAGGTAGAAAGAATAAGGCAGTTTGAAGAAAATCAAGTGTTAGGAAAGAAGGCAACTTTAAAATACATCATGACTTCACTTAGAAGGGTGAGAGAACTATGACAAACATATGGGGTATTACAAAGAGTCCTACTAAGAGGAACAACAAAAAGTTACTGAAAATTTAAAAATAAAGTAAAAGAAACTACTAAATCAGTAAGAGAATTAAGGAAACCTACCAGAAAAGCAAACAAGAACACAAGTGGAATTTAAAAAGAGAGAATACAATACAGGGTCATAGCAGGAGATCCAATCTCTTAACAAGAGGACTTACAAAAGAAAGAATCGAAATACTGGGAGAGAAAAAGAGTCAGACAAAGAATCATAGGATCTCCCAGAATGGAAGTGGTCAAGTTTCTGCATGGAAAGGGTAACCAAATGTCTCAGCACAGTGAATTTACACATCAAAAAGAATTCTCCGAGATCGTTAAGAATGGAGAAAAGATAAAGCTCTATAAAATTCCCAACACAAAAATTAACAATTATACCAAAAGGATCAAAAAGGCTCTGGGCTTTCAAAGAGAATAGTTTCAGCCTCAAGGCATTAGGGTCTTCAAAATTCTGAAGGAAAATGATGCCCAATTTAGAAAATTTGATAAAATTGAAGTTTTTTTTATAACTATTCTAAAGCTAATTGTATGAATATGAAGCTGTCTGTAACAATTCTGGATGCTAACTTTAAGTCCTTTATGTAATAGAAATAGCTAAATTTCTTTGTCTATTACATTATTATTGTAATAAACTGCTCTTCTCATTTAGAATCCATCAAGCTAAAAAGTCTCCAATGAACACCCAGCATGACTTCTGTGGGGCAAAAATAGACCTCTGAGAAGCCCCTGAGTGCCATGCTCCCATCATCATTGGTCCCTCTCAGTAGGAGCAGCCTGAATGGTCTTTGGCCCATTTCCCTAATGGCGGTGGGGGTACTTCTTCAGAATAGGGATTGAGACAGGAGTAGAACCTCATTTACAGGTGGATAGAGCAGCTCCCCTCCTCCAACCCTATGCATACCCCCACCAGAAAAGCACCATTGCCATGTCACTCCTGACAATTCCTCTTCTCCCAGTCACTATTTCCCTTTGATCTTAGAAATGTAAATCTTGTTCTTGAATAACTCATGGACCAAAACTTCTAGACAAAGAATCTCCTGACCATACATACTCACTCTAAAATTAGAAGAATAATTAGACTCACCTAGTGTGTATGTACCCCTCTCCACCAAGAGGGGAATGCATGCACAAGCCCCACCTAGAATGAGTCTGGACAAAACCCATCCAGGCCAAAATATAAACCCCTTGCCTCCGTTCTTCATTGGCAACCTATTTTCCAGGACCTCTCTGTTCTTGGGAGCTCGGTTTTTCCTTCCCTCTCCTTCAATAAGCTCTCCACTTTGTTATACTGAAAAAAAATTTTATCCAGCCAAACACACAATTAAAATACAGATCTTGGGCCAGTCTGTGATGGGGTAGTTAAGGTGGAGCGATCCCATGTGGCTCACTGCATTGTCAAAGTCGCAGACCCAGTGGCTTGAGAAACATGTGTGCGGGACCAGTAGTTAGTGTAATGGCTATGTCGATGGACTCTCATGTAGTCAACCGTGGTTCAAGTCCCGGACCCAGTGGCTTAAATTCACACCAGGCGCATGTGCGTGCATGTCCAAGATCCCAAGAGGAGAATGGAGGAGAAGGGATTGTGGCGTGGCCATCCCCCTTGCGGGGTGATTTCTCGCTTTCTATCTCTCTGTCTCTCTCTGTCTGTCTGGCGAGTGCATGCGCCCTATAGCAAAAACCTCTTAAAAAATAAATAAAAAGAAAGAAACACATGTGTGCATGGATGCCTGAAATCCTGGTGAGGGATAGAAATGGAAGAGGAAGGGTGGCAGTGTGACCATTTCTCTCGGACAGGGCGAGATTTATTTTTCTCTCTCTCTTTCTCTCTCTCTTTCTAGTGAGTGCATGTGCCCCCTGGGAAAAATTTATAAAACAAAAATAGGATCTCATGAAAATCTTAAAAGTTTCTAAAATTGCATCATTGTTGTAAAAGGTACTAAAGGATAACTTCACTAAAATAGGTGAGTAAACTATAAAAAGAAAATTACGAAATAAAGTCAATCTAATAAAGGGAGAAGCAGAGAAAATGTCAAGAATTTAGTAAAATGATATTTCAGAGTATGCAGACCTGAAGATGAAGATTGAAAGGGCAAAATCCTTTAGTAAGTAAAAGAAGAGATGAGAGTGAGAGAAAGAGAGACAGTCAGGGAGCGAAACAGAGAACAAACACATGATCTTCAGTTAACCTGAAGCTAGAAAATGAGAGTGAGCAAGGAAGAGAGCTTGGGTTTAAACATGGTAATGTTTCGAACTTGGTCGGTGAAATAAGATGATCTTGCTCCATCATCTCTATCTTCTATATATGCAAGATGAGCAGGGAGTTCTAGAGGCTCTGAACAGTGTGTCAGAATATAGTGACAGGCAAATTACTCTCAGAAAGGAAGTGAGGGACCACTGGAGGTTAACGTTCTGAACCCCACATGGCCAATAGTGTGGGTCTAGTTCCATATTCAGTGGCTTGAAAATCATGCCAGACATGTATGCACGCATGCCCAACACATCAAGGAGATTATGGTATGGCTATCACCTCTGAGGGGTGATTTCTCACTTTTTCTCTCTATTTATATCTCTCTAATGAGCACAAATGCCCTATAGCAAAGCTAAAAAAGTGTGTGTGTGTGCATGCATGTATGTGTGCCTGCATGTGTGTGTGTGTTTCATCCAGCACACTCCATCTTCTAAGGATGGCCACAAAGACAGAGATTTGTATTTAATGAGGGTTTGGATTTAGGTTCCTGCAGATTAAGTGTAATAAAGATTTAAGTGGTCAAAGGTATATCAAGGAGTCATTATAATGGATGACACCATACTCTGGGTAAGAAGGGAAGTGAAAGTATTTAACTCCCATCCACAGCACATGAGGTTGTTAATTCCTCATGCACTCATTGCATGCTACCATTTTAGCATTTACCAGCTTACGGACAAGAAATGGTACTGAATCTATCTTAGATGGTGCATTTTTCTGCTTATCAACCATTTGATACCTTTTCACACCAATTCTTTTCATATCTGCTCAACATTTTTCCAATTATGCTGTCTTTAAAATACATTCTAGAAATTTATATTAATGGCACTAAAACTTTGTCCTGTACATTCCAAATATTTTCTTCACATATTATTCTTTGACAAAGTGTCTGACCCTTTGATTAACAGATGCCGTAGTCCATAAGTTCCGTAAGTGTTCAATGGATTATTATTTGTTCAATAGCTTTAAGTTTCCCTGCTGTGTTTAGGAAGGCTTCCCTAGCAAGTGTTTTAAGAAAATTTTATTGTGCATTTAAAAAGCTTACAGTTCCTGAACATTTTATCTTTAGAATTTACTTGCGTACGGAATAAAGGAGAGCTCAAACTCATATCTTCTCCAAATGTTTGCTCTATTTCTGTTTGTTTGTTTGTTTGCTGCAGAGCATGTGTGTTCCTGGGAAGAAGACAGAGAGAGAAAATGAAAAATCATCCCCTGGGGGACAATCACAAAGCATTCCCTTCTCCTTGATTTTCCCTTTGGGATTTGGGGCACATGCACGTGCACCCCGCACATTTTCAAACAGCAGGTCTGGGACTCCAGCTGCGTGTCTCCCATGTGGGATTCAGCCACCTTAACTTCCATGCCGCCTGTGGTTCTCTGTTTACTCTATTTTCTTAACATCATTAATGGAAAAACTCAGATGTTTTTTTCCATCTACTTACAATGCCAAACGTATGATACATTAAATTCCATCCATTCTTGGATATACTTATCAGTCCTCTGTTCTATTTTGGAATAGTCATATTTTATAATAATAGTAACTTCTTAAAATATATGAATAACTGATAGAACAAATCCACCTCTGTGATGCATTTATTTCACATTATTCTTGGCAATCTTCACACAGTCATTCCTCCATATAAATTTTATATTCAGTTTGTCCAGTTTCCAAATATCCACTTTTAAGACTGTGACAGGAATTTTATTAGATTAATTATTCATCTTGGAGGATTGACATCTTAACCAGGAACAGGGCTTGTCATTCTTAATTAAGCCTTTTAAAAATCTTTCCATAAAATATAATTTATTTCACACGAGACTTACATATTTATGGTTTTATGGAATATTGTACATGTTGTAGTTGCTAGGTGAATAAACTTTCAATGCTATTTTACCATCTAATTTTCTGATTATTAAGAGAAAGTTACTGGGTATCTCCCATATCTACTATTTACAGAAATTGTCTGCTATAACGATCTGAAATGAAGCTTTGTAAAATTTTTCTGGACATCTATCGATATTTGTAAATAAAGATAATTTATCTCTATTTTGATACTTACACTGTTCATTTCATTTCTAACCACTATATTACATAGCTCCTTTAAAACCCTTTCGAAGACTGGTATCTCAGTCTTTCCTTGTGATTTTAGTGGGTCCTTTCTTAATAATTCTTCATTTCATATAATATTGGTTGCTGGTTTCTGATAAATGCTCTTGCCAGGGGCTATATTTTCCTGTGTTAAATTAGACTTTTCATAAAAAGATAGTATCTGCTTTTACACATTATTGCATTGGCTTGTTGGTTTGCTGTGCTTCCTAGAGGAACCATCTCAATTTTTATCTTAGTAAATTTCTATGTCCTTTGTTGCGATGTGTTTGCACTCATCCCTACCCGCTCAGGTAGACAGTGTACATTGCGCTCCCTCCTCTTTGAGGGATTTTGACATCTGCTCCTGGCAGAGGTCTGGCCCTGCCTGGAGACACTTTTATTCCATTCTTCTCTACGCAACCTGAGGAAGTCTTCCATCCAGCAAGCTTTATGTCAGAATCTTTCATTTTTCAAAAAATGTTTTCTCTCAGCTTGGTAGAGCATATTGATCTTATTCCTGTCAATACCACAAAATGTTGCTCTCCTGTTCCTCCCTGATGATAGCCATTGAGGAGTCTGGCATGCTTCTTGTCAGATCCGTCTGAGGCAATTGGGATCTGAAAGGACTAACTAAGAATTATGTTAACTATTCATTTTTTCAAGAGTCTTCAGGCCTTTTCATAACTTCAGTCAGATTAGAAAGCAGCTACACACCTGGGAGATACATCGTAGCTATTTCTACAGCCACCTGTCCTGGAATAACCTTCAGCTTAAAGGGTCTACTGGCTTTTCCAGAAGCCAGTGTTCACAGACCTGAGAATGTCTCTGCATTTCTGAAGAATAATTAGTGAAAGCTTGCTTTATTGTACCCTGTCACCAACATCAAGGTTTTCACATGATGTTTTTAGCTCAAAATTTCAGGGCTAGAAATGATTTTCCTTGCATAAGAAACGTAATCAATTGCGCTATTATTAATGAATTTGATGGAATTTGTGAGATTTCCCATATGCCATGCTTATAGACACACACACAACACTCTTTTTTTTTTTTATCTTTCTTTGCTCTTTCTCTCTCTTACTCACTGTGCAGCTGTTATGAGTTTACTCTTACCTGTTCTTCAATTTTAAGCACCCATGTGAAAATAAATCAAGTATGATCAAGTCCGGACATGCATAAAGACAAAATAAAAAGAAGGAAAAACAACTTTGATATTTCTAAGGCAATGAAGAGGGAGCTGGGTGTTTGCTTTCTCTTACCAATAGTAAATGTTTCAGGTTCCAATGCTTGACATAAATCTGAATAAAAGCTCCATAGCCCTCCTGTAAAGTAATTATTTCTAAGGACCACCAATTAACATAATTGCAATGTTGCTGGACTCCCATGTAGTCGACTATGGTTCGCATCCTGAACCTGGTGGCTTAAACTCATGCTGGGTGAGTGTGCGTGCGTGCCCAAGATCCCTAAAGGAGAATGGAGGTGAAGGGATTGCAGTGTGGCCATCCCCCCAGGGGGTGATTTCTCACTGTCTCTGTTTCTCTGTCTTTCTGGCCAGCACACGTGCTCTGTAGCAAAACTTCTCCAAAAAAATTAAGAACAAAAAAAAAAAGAATTGTTTTTTGAAGCTGCACTTTATCTTTGTTGTTGGGGGGATCACATGTTGATACCAACTCTTGAATCCTTGAACTCCTGATATGCAACAAAGCAGAGCAGAGGAGCAAATTTAATGCATCTCTTTCAATAGTATAGTGTGGAAAGATTCAAGGCAGAAAAACATAGGATTTTATTGTATTGAAACCTATTTCTAGTGATCTGCCAGGCTTCCACATACATATCTTTAAAAGTTTACTGTAGGGCTTAGTCTATGGCGAGCATGTGGCGTGGTATTTAAGGCGCTGGACTCCCCATGGCTGACCGTGGTTTGAGTCCCAGACATGGCAGCTTGATTTCTCACTTTCCTTCTCTTTCTCTCTCTGTCTCTCTCTGGTGAGCACACATGTCCTGTAGCAAGTTAAAAAATAATAAGAATGATAAATAAAATTAAATAAATAATTATTTAAAAGAAAGAGTTTATTCTAATATGGGTCAGATGGGTTAAGTCCTGATGGTTTCCTGGTCATTGTTGATGTTCTTTGGCTTATAGAAACCTCACCCTGATCTCAGCCTTCACCTTCCTGTGATGCTCTCCCTGTGTGGGTGTCCTGCCCAGATGTCTCCTGTCCCTAAGGACATCAGTAAGCTGACCTCCCATGAGGCAGTCTCACAGGAGAAATTCCTGGTCCAAGGTCAGAGACCTCTCTGAGTAGCCGGCATGCACTCGTCTGTGACCAGAGCCAGACAAAATTGGGGCGGGTCTGGGCATCAAGCCCTGTGAAATTCTGTCTCTTGCTATCGCTCTCTGTCTGTCTCTCTCATGGAAGAAATCAATAATTAAAATGTAAAAGTTTACTCTAAAAAAAAGAAAAAAAACATTAATAAAAGCCTTCACAATTTCCTTTCGAACACTCACTATGATATTCTCTTAGGCAAAAATGCCAAATGTGGAGACCCTGTGTTTTCATTTCTTAGATACGGTTTAAGCCCAGGGCCTCCCTATTGCCCTGAGATATAGCCTGAAATGCACTCTCAGGCTATAAGCGGGACTGTCCTGGATCGTGGCTCATTTAGGAAAGACTGATTAGAGACTTGAAACTCAGTGATTTCGGAGTTGTGTTCTGGAAACTGCCACTTCATTGTCCAGCCTCAGGCTACCACAGGCTGGGCCCTGAAGTAGGTCACAGTTCATCCTGCCACCATACCTGCCCCCATGTGGAGCTCCCGAGTGCTCTACGGTGTCCTTTCTGGGGTGTGAACACCTGTGCCTTCCTCCAGGAGGCCCAGGGACTAGAGGAGAATACACTTAGCTTAGACTCATCACTTAGAGAAGAGAGTGGCAAATCCAATGAGGAACCCCGGGAATTACTATCAACCGATGTCCAAAGCTTGCAGCATTCCCAGGCTCAGGGTTGGTAGGGTAGTCCTGTGTCTGCATTTTTCACTTTTCTCTGCAAAAACTGAACACAACATAAGAAGGATAACATTTTTAACTTTTCTTTCTGGTATTTTTTATTCATATAAATATTCTCACCCTGGAACCAGCAGTTGGTGTAATGACTATATTGCTGGACTCCCATGTAGTTGACCATGGTTTGAGTCCCGGACACGGTGACTTAAACTCACGCTGGGTACATGTGTGTGCGTGACCAAGATCCCGAGAGGAGAATGGAGGAGAAGGGATTGCAGTGTGGCCATCCCCCCTGGGGGATGATTTCTCGCTTTCTGTCTCTCTCTATATATATTTCTGGTGAGCGCACGTGCCCTATGGCAAAAACCTCATATGTGTGTGTGTATATATATATATATATATATATATATATGTATGGATATCCTGCCTTGAGATTGACAATTCCCTGGAATAAATGCCATTCCCTAATTTAGAAGATGGAAAGTGATAGACGAAAACAAAAGGTTCACTGAAAGATAGGCTTTGTTCCCAGTAAAGTGGGGGATGGGGAGGCAGTTGTCCTAAATGCTAAACCTTCTTTTAACCTGTCAAGGGCACAGTAGGTGCTATGCAGTAGGAGCAAAGAAAAGCTTTCCTACCAAAGGAAAAGGCATTCCAAGTGTGCAGCAGGTCAGAACAGCATGCTGTGGAGCAGGTAGACATCGCAGATGTGAAGTCGATCCTCCATCTGAGGGAGAGCACTGCGTTTGCTTTCAGGCTGAGCTGCGTGGAACACTCCACACGACTTCACTCCATGGAGCAAAGAGGCCTGCCTGGACCTTCCAGGCACAAGTGGAAGAGAACAAGTGAGAATGTGAAAGCATGCTGTCTGTTCCCCGAGTGTTCTCCTTTCCCTGGGCTGGGGCTGTTATGCCTTTGAGTTCTTCCTCTGTCCTGCCCTGTGGAAGCTGAGTTGCACTTCCCTCTTCTGTGTCACACGTGGAAAGACCGGAAATCCTCACATACCCTAGATCGCCCGTGTCCCCTAGTCCTGTAAAATGCATCTCAGTAAGAGATCTCAATGACCCTGTTATTTCTGTTAGCTGTTTGTTTGAAATTAAGCTACAGAGTGAATAACAGTTCAGAATAAAGAAAGAATTAACAGTTGTATTAATTTCCTAGGGCTGGTTAAAAAAAAAAAAAAAAGAAGAAGTACCTGAAACTGGGTGGCTTAAGCAACAGCTTCCTCTTGCAGTCCTGGGGTCTAGAAATCCACAGTCTATGTGTTGTAAGGGCTTATCTCTTCAAAGGCTGTGAGGGAGACTGTCCCAGGCTGGTCTCCTGGCTCCTGATGGTGTCCTGGCCATTGTTGGTGTTCTTTGGCTTATAGGAACCTCACCCTGATCCCAGCCTTCACCTTCGTGTGATGCTCTCGCTGTGTGCATGTCCTGTCCAGATGTCGCCTGTCCCTAAGGACACCAGTCATGTCACATTAGGGGTTCACGGTGGCCAGCCTGACCTCATCCTGACCACTTTCAACAACAGTTACCCTATTTCCTTGGTCACAGTCAGCAGTTGTGGGGTCAGGTCTTCACATACGAATTGGTAGAGCATGGAGTTCAACCTATAACCATTGTTTTAACTTATTTTTAATGTTAATGTAGAGAATGACAAGAAAACACAGTAAAAGCATTTGTTTTTCTCATTGTAAAGGAAAATTGGGCAGGATGAACAATTTTAAAAATATTTTTGGCTTGTAGACTATCTGTAAGGAAAAGAGGGTAAATTCAACTTCCATGGTTCTGCGACTCCTTAAGGTCAGGCCTGCTCAGGGTCCTCTACACAGACCCCTTCTCAGCCCCCATACACCCCCACCCAGAGTGAGACCCAGTAAGAGTTTTCGGCTGTTCACATCTTACATACCTTGGTTTTCCTTTTCTTCCTAGAGTTCCATTTTTCCCATGCAAATGTGAGAACGCATGATAGACAAGGTATTTTCTCTCTCTCAGTAGCAGAAGTTTGAAAAAGGAGATTTATTTTGCATTTTTGACAGACAGATCCATTGAAATACATCTTTTAAAAAATTAAAGGCATAGTCTCTCTTTTCTGTGCTAGGAGGCAATAAAGTATGTAGTGTGACCTTAATTTACATGAAAAATTGATAGGAAACTTTATCTGAGGCACAGATAGTTTTATTGCTTGACTTAACATGTCATATAAGTCAGAGCACTGAGCACAGAAAATTCAGATTTTCAATTCATGAAGTGCCATGGCCTCCAAAGAAAGGCTTCCAGAGAAAATAATGAAGTCTGTCCACTTCTGTAGTAAACACACAGCAAAGTTTTTAAAAATAAATCTCAGGAAACAAGTTTATTTTATCACCACAGTCTATTTCTCTTTCTCCCTTTCTCTCTTTCATCTTTCTCTCTTTTTTCTTTACTTCATTCCTTTATTTCTTTTTCTCCGTCTTTCTTTATTTTCCTCTTTCTTTCTTTTTTTTTAAGTGTATTTATTTATTTTATATAGAGAGACAGACAAACACTCTGGGGTCTCACACTGCAGTCCTACAGTCTTCCTAGCCAACAGACACAGGTCTGGCATGTACAGATCAACAGAGGACTGAACTCTGACCTTCTATATGGCTTCCAGAATCATAAAATCTTAGGCCTTCACTGGACCACCACCACCAACAACAAAGTGGCTTTGTTTTTGTTTAGTTTTTGCTTAAGGCACGTTTGCTCACTGAGAGAGACAGAGAAAGAGGGAAAGCTAGAAAGCACTCCCAAGGGTGAATGTTCTTGCAATACCTTCTCCTCTAGGGCTTTTTGGTCCGCCCATGTGCACACACACACACACACACACACACATGCCCGGTAAGTTTTTGATGCCCTAGGTCACAGACTCAAACTGCAAAGTTGGCCATCTGGGATCCAGTCACCTTAACCACAATGCCACCAGCTGGCTCCAAAGTGTTTTATATGTGTCCATTCGAGGAGACTCAGATAACATTAATGTATGCTCCTCTACAGATGGAAAAATCTATATGAAATACATAAGTATTCTCTGCAACACAGAAGTCTCTATTTTATGTATGTTTACAATGAGGTAGGCAATCTCTAAGCTGGGACTTAAAACCTAAACAAATGGGCTTGACAGAGTCAAATGCCCACAGGCTGACCCCATGGCACAGCTGCAATGCACTAGTCGAGCAGGAGCTGCTGGGTACCACTTGGGGATGAGGTGTGAGTCCCTGGCCCAGCCTGCCGAGAACACACTAGCCACGTGCACGCATGCCCGAGATCTGCTGGCTTAGAGGACTGGAGGGAGGCAACTGTGGGGTATGGAGGGTGTACCCCTCTCTCTCTCTCTCTGTCTCTGTCTCTTTTTCACTTTCACATACGTGCACAAACTCTATCATGAATAAAGAAAAACAAATTTTTTCGTAATTAGATAACCCACTCTTATTGTGACCAAAGTAAGCTTCAAAATATCCACTGATTGTGCTAAAAACAACTGAAAACTAAGGCAACCATTAGGTCTGAACAGAGCAGAAGAAATGAATCAGGACCAGGAGATGCAGTGTCTGACCCCGCCTCTGCAACTTCTAGCTCTGAACATTATTAGTAAGGCTGGTTCTAATTTTTTAACTTTTTTTCTTTCATTAAGAGTATACTGTTTTCTTATTCATTTTTTGAACCAAAATGTTAAGAATAGATTCAACGGTGTTCTGTGTAGTTTGTGGATTTGTTTTAAGGGAAACAGACTAAGGGTATTTCTTATACTTAAGACACTAATAGGAAGTACACATTAGAGGAGAGTTTTTGGTTATTTTGCTCCTAAATATGTGCATGGCAGTGCTAATGAACACCGCCATGCCCAGTCAGGCTTATCTAGGGGCAAAATCCCTTAAGATGCCTCTTACAGTAAACCTCTTCAAAAGAAAACCTCATCACAAGTCAGAAGTAATGGGTCCAAGGGGTGTTGTGATTCCCTTAAATTCTCAGGTCAGCAGCATTCTCATCTCTGAGTTTTCCCCTTCGGTCAGCTGAAATTACACTCTACGGTAAAGGGCTGGCAATTCCTTTATCTCAGTGTTACAAAAGAAGTAGCTTTGGAAAGAGTTTCCCCACTTGAGTATCACAAAAACCTCCCTAGTTGATAAATCTTCCAGTTGAGCTCCAGATAGATAGTGCAATGGTTGCATCAGCACTTTTCTTGGCATTTGAACTCCTGGATACCACTTAAAAATAGGAGGATCAGGAAAAGGGGAAACAGATACAGAAATGCAGAACCTGATAAAACACCACTGGGGGAAATTAAAGCTAGTACTGAGAGAACAATGGCTTTTTCGTCCTTCATCAACTCTTCAGAGCCTCAGGAGAAACGTGGAAGTGTTTATGTGAGAAAAGAGCCTCCCTGGGCTGACCCTAGGACAAAACCAGGAGACTCAGAAGGACAGTGAGTTCCAACGAGCTTCCCTACAATAACGTCACTTTCCCCCTGAAAGTAACAGCCTTCATTTTGCTGTCTTCAAATAGTAAGTTCTAAATAAATGTTGGATGAAGAGAAGCATGAATAAAAACATATATAAGAATTAATAGTTTGAAACTAACTCTGGAGTTGATTTTGAGCAGTTTGGCAATTGCATATAAAAAAATAGATGTGAAAACTCAGATGAAATAAAATGTATCTAGAAATGAAAGCGCTGGGGAATATAAGGGTAGCTGAACCATTCTGTGCATGACCTTTGTCTTTTAATCCACTTTGTCCTCTATACGGAATATGGCATAAAGACATATGCCAATATGTTAAAGGCTTCTACTGGTGCCTGAATTATATTTTTAAATGAGACCTCAAGCTGCATTCTAATGCATTACTTTCATTTACTGAAGTAGGCATCCAGTCTCACTCCGCTCCCTCAGCATCCCTTGTTTAATCAGTCTGAGAGCCGTGGAGCCCAGCCCTGTCTCCACAAGTATCTCTGCCAGATACCGCTGGCTTTTACATTTAACCTTTCTGGCAATACGCTGCCTAGTTGAAGGGAAAGAAAACAGATACATAATTGAGCAGGAGATGGGGGAGGAGGGGAAAAATTCCTGTAGATAATCAAGGAAATGTATGCAAATCTGACTGCTTGCATCTGATGCATGGAGTCATGGAAATTCCCCGGTAAACAACTTTATTTTTCCTTTGGAAACTTTAGCACAACGATTGATATTTTACTTGACATAAAACTTAGGGTCAAGGGTAAGAAAATCCATCTGCTCTCTGTTATTCTAGAAAGGTAAAGGTGCTGTATGTGCCCTGATAGCAACAGTGGTGATAGCAGGGGAGGATTTAATTTGAACCTGCTTTAGACAAAATAGGAGCTGGTTTGGAGGGCACGCCACAGAACGGAGGCTGTGAATTCAAGAGAACTTCACTGCTGTCCGAGCAGATCTCAGTGGTGTGATACCGGCCCAGAGAGAAGAAAATGGGCAGAGGCACCTGGAAGAACTGAATTCAAGCCCAATCGTGTAGCTATTAATTACCCTGGAAACGAATGGACTGTCACTGAATATCCCCTCGTCTAGAGAATCTATGAAGTGGAGATCAGATGATCTTCATAGGCTTCGGCAAGGATTAAATGAAAGTGTGATTAAAAAGCACCAGTCACAATAAGTGGGTATTTGGCAAATGTTAGAGCTTGATGTATTCAGAATGGTCTAGTTTATGCTGAAGTAACAAAATGCCCAAATTCACCATGGTTTAGACAATGGCTTAGTTCCTCCTCAGGCTTAGCTGGGATGGTGGGCGTGAAGAGGATGAGACATGTCCATCGGGAACACTTCTGTCACTGCAGCAGAATAGGGAACAATGGGACGATTATGTCAGGGCTTCTTATTACCTCAGGCTATATATGACACACCTCTCTGTGGCTCAAGGATTAGAGGTAAGATGCTATCCTTTGGCTCTACTACCAGGTCATGCACAGAATGGTTCAGGTCAGGTCAAGGAGCAATAGGAGATATTCAGTAAGAATTTGTTTTCAGATAAAATTGACTTTCTCCCACCAAGAATCCTAGTCATACTCTTGGGGCTCAGAAAATGATACCCTCAGGACCAGCAGTTAGCATAATGGCTATGTCGTAGAACTCCCATGTAGTCGACTCCGGGTCGTGTCCTGGACCTGGTGGCTTAAAAACTCACGCCAGGCACGTGTGCATGTGTGCCCAAGATCCCGAGAGGAGAACGGAGGAGAAGGGACTGTGGTATGGCCATCCCCCCTGGGGGGTGATTTCTCACTTTCTGTCTTTCTGTCTCTCTCTGTCTGGTGAGCGTACGTGCCCTATAGCAAAAACCTCAAAAAAAAAAAAACAAAAACTATACCCTACAATGTAGCATTTTGACATGCTGAATTAAAGAAAAAGCCTGAGAACTAAGGTCTCCCTCTGACTGTCCCCAAGGCCTTATCTTTGCTCCTCTCCTGTCCTGAAACTAGGGAAAGCTTTTCCTCTGTTGTCGTTCCCTTATCTATCTAAGATGGAGTCCACCAGAAAAAAATGCAACCGCCTTCCATATTCTTACTGGAATGTCATTAACCAAGAAAGATTAAACTCAATCCACAGAGGGAGTGACTAAAAGTCAAATCCCTCACCTAGAGCCCAAAAGAACTTTGTCCCAAACAACTGTGTTTTCTCTGGGTCTATCCCTTTCTCTGAAAAATCCTTGACTCTCTCTCTAAAACTGCCTTCAACCTCCCATTTCCATCTCCTCTTTCTTATGAAGACTGTTTCTGATCCAGCCACGTGGCTCTTCTTTGAGCTCATAGTCCATGCAGGTTCTGTGCTTATGCACGTTACACTGGTTACTATTTTTGCATATTAACCTACATACGGTCAGTTTGTTTTATAGACCCCAATTCTTGAACCTTCAAAGAGAGTTGGGTGAGAAATTCCCGTTGTCCTAAAAACAATGTTAACATTCACTTAAAAGCCAAAACCAAAGTATTTGATAAATAGTGTATTAGCCAGAGACAAGGTAGGGCGACCTCCATCTTTTCTCTGTTTCTGGCTATCTATCTATCTGTATCACACTCTCTGTCTCTTTAAATTTATTTTTTTTCTTAAAGTTTTCAACCACTTCTCTGCACCTTGGGCCTTTTCTTTCATTGGCTAATTCCAGAAGCTATTTTAAAGCTGAAGTGTGTGCTGGTGTGTTCAGGGAAGCTACGCTGCTATAGGCTCCATCTCTTAGACTCTCAAAATATTCAGAAATGGTAGGGCTACCTCCATCTGTTCTCTGTCTCTGGATGTCTATCTCTCTGTCTGTCTCACACTCTGTTTCTTTCAATTTCAATTTTTTTAAAATAACTTTTCAACCACTTCTCCTCACCTTGGGCCTTTTCTTTCATTTGCTAATTCCAGAAGCCATTTTGAAGCTGAGATGTGTTCTGGTATGTTTACATGGCATGCTAGTGTGTGTTTTTCATTTTTTACATGTTAAAATTTATTTTTCTCTTTTTTGGTAGTATTTTTCTAGGTGTTTTTTTTTTTTTTTTTTAGTTCTATTTTTTATCCTTACTTTCCCACTCTAAGCTTCACTCTCCACACACTGACTATCTGTATAGGCCTAGGTGCATAGTAGCCAAGCATCTGAATACTTTCAGAATCATTGAACTCCTCACTGCTTATTGAACCTCCTGCTTTAATAAAGAAATTTCTTTTTTATCAATCTGAACTCCTAATCTCTCTGTGGATACCACATTGTGAAGCACAGTGGAGGATAGATTTTGAGACAAAATGACTAGAAACAACTGCAGAGGCACAAGAAACATGAGAAATCAGGAAAATATCTTTCCTCTAAGGGAAAAGAACAATCCCTCATCATCCACAGACAGTACAGTAGATCTCATGGAAATGTCTGATAGAGAATTCAGAACATTCATAGTGACCAAACTAAGTGATATGGAAGAGCTGAGAGATAACAACTCCAGAAGATGCAGGAGAAAAGAGACAATGCACTCCAGGAGGTACTGAAGTTCTTCCATGACCTGAAAGAGGAAATACACACCATAAAAAAGAATCAAATGGAGCTATTAGAGGTGAAGGCTGTCATTCAGGAAATCAAAACCTCCCTTGATAGTATTAAAAGTAAATTAGTGCCTGCAGAAGATCGAATTTCATATGCTGAAGGCAAAACCTCTGATCTAGAAAAAAAAAAAAAAAACACAAAAACTGAGAAAATACCCCCCCAAAAAAATGAGAATACTGTAAAAAAAATACTAGACAACATTAAGCGCCCAAACATCTAGATAATTGGTATCCCAAAAGGTAAAGAAACTAGTAAGGGCATTGATAATATGAAATCTTGGAAGAAAAGTTTCCAAGTCTAGAGAAAGGCATTCAAATATCCAAGTCCGGACCAGCAGTTAGCATAATGACTATGTCTCTGAACTCCCATGTAGACGACTGTGGTTTGAGTCCCGGACCTGGTGGCATGCATGCCCAAGGTCTCGAGAAGAGAATGGAGGAGAAAGGATTGCAGCATGGCCATCCCCCTTGGGGAATGTTTTCTAGCTTTCTATCTCTCTGTCTCTATCTGTCTTTCTGGCAAGTGCACCCGCCCTATAGCAAAAACCAGTGGAAAAAAAAAATATATCCAGGCCCAAGAAATACAAAAGATCCCTAATAGAATCAGTACAAGAAGATCTTCTCCAAGGCACATCATATAACCATACTGGCCAAATCTACAAAGACAAGATACTAAAACTGGCAAGAGAGAAATGTCAGATTATTTATAAAGGTTATCCAATCAGGTTAACCTCAGATCTCTCATCAGAAACAATGCAAGCAAGGAAAGAATGGGAAAATATATTCCAAGTGTTAAGTGAAAAGCAGTTTCAACCAAGAATACTATACTTGTCAAGATTATCTTTTATATGGAAAGAAAGCATAAAGACATTCTCAGATAAACAAGAGCTGAAAGAATTTGCCAATAGCAGACCCACTCTTCAAGAAGTTCTGAAAGGAGTGCTCTACCAGGAAAACTAAAGACACATACAGAAATAAGAGAACAAAAAACAACCAAGAAAATGACCAATTTAATGCTAAGGACAATAAATATCAATAATAACTTTGAATGTTAACTTTCAGGATTTAAACAGAGAGATTGGACCACAGTAACCCTGCATATTCAACAGAAGAGTGTTTGAACATAAGACTGAAATCGCAAAATAGAATTTTATGACTTTTGAGTAAAATATTACTGATTCCTTTTTTTTCTTTCCTATGCTTTGCTTTCCCAATTTAAATATTTTACTTTCTTTTGGGTTGTTGATAGGTTCAGCAATTTGTTAAATTATTTTTTGTTTGTTTCTTTAAATGGAAATATAAACTTTTTTTCTTTCCTGACCCCTCTTGAATTGGAAATATTTGGGAATATTCTTATTTTTTGGCAGAAGGGTTATTTGCATAAGTTCAATAATATTTGTTGCATTGAATCAGAAAAGGAAATACTCATTATTGGATAGGGCTTTGATGGGAATGTCATACCTGAAGATTAACTTCTGTACTAGGCATTTGCTTTTCAACAATTTGAATAGTTGACATGTAAATATTTTCTCAAAAATATTTAAAACCATAGAGTCACAAACAAAATATATTTCTTATAATTTATACAAAATTATGAGAAATATTTTGAACATTATCTTTAAAATTGAGTCGTTTGAAATTTTGAAAGTTGTTCATTAACTGTCAAGAACTAGAGTATGAGCAAAAATTTTTTGACATGTAAAGTAAAAGTTTGTGGAAAAATGTAAAAATAAACAAATAAATGGAAAAAAATAAATAGTGCATTAGCCATAACTTGGGTATCACTGACACATCCCCACCTACTGTCCATAATCAACTAATGAATTTACCTAAATTCCGTCACCACAACTTAAGTCCAAAGTAAATAAATTCCAGCTCCCTCTCCCTTGCAAAACACTTCATTTTTAGCTATTTTGGCAGCTGAGTAGAAAGCAGAAATCTGATTGCCTTTAGATCACTTAAAATTTAAAAAAAAATAGCTGTTATTAGGCATTTATCAACTTTTTGAGTTTCAAGGGGCATGGGAACCCAGGCTGGGTAGAATGACACTGAATAGGCTGCCCCAGTCATTGCCTTTGGGGGACTAACTTCTCCCACTTGGGTTTCACCGAAGGCAGTTGTATTGCCGGTTCTCCAGGGACCTCTCAGCTTCTAATGTGAAACTGTCCTATAGTTATTTTCTAATGACAAGTTTTGTGTGGAATGTCTAGATAATTCGGATGGAACTTCTGCTTTCCAGCAAAATGTGTTCTATTCCATTAAGGAGCCTGTTCCTGCCAGATTAACCCCTCTCTTGATAGCCGCAATGGGCCAGGCAGCCAATAATGTTCAGAAATTTCTTCCCAGGATTACACGATACTGTTGACAATAAATATGGTTATTCTTTGCCTTTCACATATTTGAATATTTGAAACTCTTTGTTGGCTTCTCCTTAAGATGCTCATCTCTCCTTTAAATGAAAATCCACGCTTTAAATGTTTTCTAATTATCATCAAACAAAATAATTCCATTTGTACCAGAAAATTGGAACATGCATTTATTCAACTCACATTTCCCAAGGTTTTACTGTGTTCAGGCCTCTTGTTGACATAGGGTTAAAGAGGAAAATACCATAAGTCCTGAAGAGAATGGTGCCTACTCTGAGGAACATAGGTTGAGGAAAAGTAATAATAATAATTAGATTACAGCAAATTTCACATAAGACAGGGGAAGAAAATAGTTATATGTGCTCATTGAAGACTGGAAATTTTCTAATATACCGGAGCACAGGGACTTCAGTTTAAGAACATTCTGAATGATAAAAGTCAGTCTGCCATCATCCCATTCCATTCCAGGCAATCATATCACCAATGCTCAGCTCTGTTTCAGATCGTGGAGAGGAATATCTCAGGGAGTAAGCACATTTTCCTAAGATCACTACCACGCAGGTGTGTGGGCTCTCTACCACATATCACCAACCTTCGGTTTCCTGGGAGTGATGAAGTTTCTTGGAGGGAATATCTTGCCTTTCAAACTGCCTTCTTTTCTTCCTGTGCTAACTTGTATATGTTTCTTCCTAATCTCATACCTCCAGGGTCCTACAGATGGCTTCCTTCATGCTATCATTCTCCTTTCACTCTGCCTATCCCCATAGTCCCTCCTGTATCCTAGATAGGTTTCCTTTAAAAGGGTCTCCTTAGATCACCTCCCATTCTAAATACTAATCGGATGGGCTCTACCCTGACATTTCAATGAATCCTGAGTGAAAGTTAGAAGGCATTTCTCTGCTTGTGTGAGGCTTTCTAACACACAAATTCAGTTATTAGGAGCAGGGACTATTCACCAGACATAATATGTATCCCTGGAATGTCGATCCAGGTGCCAGAAAATTGCAGGCCAGTAGGAAAATGGTGTAATCTGTGGTTCCATCTGGCCCGTGAATTCCAGTGGCCTTGCTTATAGATTGTCAGAACTGTTCATTAAGTTTGTTGTGAAACCCAAGGCTTAATATCTGTAATTTAGAGGGTTCAATAGGCAGTTAAATTGAGTGAAACTATTTTTGAATGACTACTCCAGTTTCAGAGAAATAGCCGACATAGCAGCTCAGAAGAGCTACATTTTGAGGCAGCACCAGGAATTCAAAATTATTTATAGGCCCTTTAGAAAAGGGTTTTGCTATGCTAAGTTGAGAAACTTTTTTTCCCCTTAAAAAAAAAAAAAATAACAAAAGCTACAGTGCTGACAAAAGGAAACATTTCAAATGCAGATAGGTTATCAGCTATAACCACATAACTTTAAATGGCTCAAACAGAGCAAAGGTTGATTGTGTTCTGTTTTCGTCTTTCTCTGTGTGATCTGTGGCTATCTGGAAATGCATACACTATAGTGAAAATGTGTTAGCGTGTACTAACATGTGGTAAAGAGAAACTGCAATGTGCAGAATGGATGGTAAAAGTGAAATCTCTTACATGGAGACATTTTGTGCTAGTCATCCGTAAGCAATCCTTTAGCCATTTTATTGAAAGCAGCTAAAATAAAAGGGAAGTTTCCTGAACTCAAAACGTGACATCAAGCTGCACACAGAAATGATGACTGTCGTCCTGGTGGTGGACAAGAACAGGCGATGCAGACCCAGGGCTGCTGATGCCTAGTGAAAGAAGAGGAACCACACAGGGCAGGTGGGGAGAGCCTGGTGTCTCTCAGATGCTTCCCAGTGTTCCGACAGTGGCTCTGGGAAGCATGCTCACATTACATTCTAGGCTGCTGGAAACAGACCCAATGGCTAGATACATTTTTATCTACGCTACCAAGAAGTTCCTGACCTAGTGTGGCAAATATCTTTGGTTTCCTATCCAAAAATAAATTCTTTTTTTTTTTTTTTTTTTTTTTGAAAGGTTTTTGCTATAGGGAGAGGGTGCACTCACCAGAAAGACACAGAAAGCGAGACATCACCTCTCAGGGGAGATGACCATGCTGCAATCCCTTCTCCTCCATTCTCCTCTCAGGATTTTGGGCACAAATGCACATGTGCCCAGCGTGAGTTTAAGTCACTGGATCCGGGACTCGAACCGCAGTCAACTACATGAGAGTTGAGGGACATAGCCATTATGCCAAATGCTGGTCCCCCCAGAAATCAATCCTCAGGGCCGGCAGGTGGTGTGGTGAAGGTACCGAATTCCCACATAGTAGTCTGAGTCCCAGACCTGGCAGCTTGAAAAATCACAACATGTACATATGCGTGTGTGCCCAATCCCAGGAGAAGAATGAAGGAGAAGGGATTGTAGCGTGGCCATCCTCCCTGGAGGATGATTTCTCACTTTCCCTCTCACTATCTCTCTCCGACAAGCACATGTGCCCTATGGCAAAAACCTAGAAATAATACAATAAAATAAAAATTGATTCTCTTTTTCTTCATAAACCCAACACTGCTTTTTGTTTGTTTGTTTGTTTTGTTTTGCTTTCTTTTGTTTTGTTTTCAGGGGGACAATATACTAGGATAAACACATTTTTAAAATGACACCACCATCTCTTTATGTAGGGGTGACACAGTTATGGCCAAGATGTGAGTGTAAGTCAGCTGGGAATTTCTGGAAACATTTGCTTTCCTGGAATAGATGCCACCTCTTTTTTCTTGTCACTTTCATCTTCTTCCTTCCTGGAATGAGGGCTGAGGTTGGAGATAGAGCATTGCTTTTGTGAGTCAGAGGAAAATCAGGAAGATGAAAGTAACATACTTAAAATGATAGAGCAAAAAGCTAGAGAGAGCCTAGGGCATAAAAGATACTATGGGATTCTGTTACCAAAAACCAACCAACCAAACAAACAAACAAATAAAGCCAATGCAATACAGACCCTCAGTGAAGTTTCAAATTCAAGTACCTTCTTAGAATTTCTAAGAATTTGTAGTTCTTGTGGAGTACTTCCTATGTCTCATAATGAAAATAAATAACCAAATGAACAAACTGAAAATAAAACACTAGGAACACCCTCAGCGCTGAACAGTATGTAAAAGTGCAAGGAATCATTTGTAACAAATGAAGGGATATACAAAAGGATCTAAAATACATTGTTACAGAAGAAGACTGTGATTCCCTTTATTTTGATGCATTCGATTTTGATCAGATACTGCTATTTGATAAGTAATAATAGAAACGATGAAATGAATTTAAGCTTTATTGTGCAATGAACACATTCTTGAAATTGTATAATAAATGTCGGGGTATTTTTATATTTTCTAAGCACTTAGATAATTTTCCTTTCTCATTCTTCTCTCATTGTTGCCTGCAGTTTTAGAAATCATTTTCGGTCATTATCTGATCATTCCATTTTACTGTGTGCCAAACCATCACCTCCTAATTAGGTTTTCTTCCGTTTCACTCCATCATGCACATGACTGGCCTAAAACAGTGCAATAGTCAAAAATATTTTTTTTTTCTGAGCAACATGCTCCTTCAACATTCCTGAAAGTTGACTAGATAATCTGGGTACCAGGACATGTACACATGACAAGATAAAGAAGCCATACTCCAGCGACTTGCTGTAGTACACTAACAAAAGCCTTAGATGTAAGGAGTGGAAGATTTTTGTGGTTGATAAAAACTTTTCTGTGAAGGGTCATCCAACAAGGCTTCACCGGGAAATGAGAGTAATTGAACACGAGAATTAGTATTCTAGGCAGCAGGACCCAGCATCAGAAAACAGAGGCATCTGTTGGTTAATGGTAGATATTTGGAAAGCTTGGGTTGGTCCGGAGTACAAGGTGAGAATAGGGTAGAAGGGGAGGGAGGTGAGAAAGCTATGATGGACACAGATTATGATGGACCACCGATGGTTAATTTAGGAGAACTGACTCTGTATGACATACGTATTCTGAATATCCACTAAACAGTGAGGAGCCTATGCATCACTTAGCTTTTTTTTTTTTTTTTTTGGAGAAGTTTTTGCCATAGGGCGCATGCGCTCGCCAGACAGACAGAGAGAGACAGAGAGACAGAAAGTGAGAAATCACCCCCCAGGGGGGATGGTCACACCACAATCCCTTCTGCTTTGTTCTCCTCTCGGGATCTTGGGCACGCATGCACACATGCCCAGCGTGAGTTTTAAGCCACCAGGTCCGGGACACGAACCACGGTTGACTACATGGGAGTCCAGCGACATAGCCATTATGCTAACTGCTGGTCCTCCGCTTAGCTTTCTTTATATAAGCACTTAACTTCCTTTTCCCCATCAAGGGCAGCTAGGAGGAGGACACTCTCCTCCTTCCAGCCAGGCCGGAATCCCCAGAAGCCAATGGGGAGAAAGACTCCCACCCTCATCAACAGCAGCCAGGAGTCCTGACCACAGGTGTCAACTTCCTGCAGTAATGAGAGCAAGCCTCCCTTCACCAACCACTGCATAAGAGCCAGTCTGCTAACACACGAGGTCTAAGGGCCAGCCACACCTTGTGGTGGTTAAGGGACTAGGATCCCACAGAGTCCACGGTGGTTCAAACCTTGGCCCCGTGCCTTGAAAAACACACCAAGCATAAAAACGTGTACCCCCCAAGGTCCCAACAGGATGAAGAAATGGAGGAGAAGGGATTGTAGTGTGGTCACACCTCATTGGTGGTACTTTCTCCTTCTCTGTCTCTCTCTGGTGAGTACACATGCAAAATTAAATAAATAAGTAAAGACACGATTTAAATCAGACTTACTCTATCATGCTTAAAATGTCCATACTTCAATAGAAAAATATTCATCGTACAAGGAACCAGAAAGATTTCAAGTTGAATGAGAAAAAATAGTTCTGAGATACCAAAACTGAGATCAGACTGATATTAAAATTATCTGAAAAGGATGTAAAAGCAGCTATTACAAAATATTTCACTGAGGAAGTGCAAACAAAGTAAAGACAAATAAAAATAGAAACTTACCAAGTATATGGAAGATATAGACTAGGAAAAAATCAGAGGATTAAAAAATAATGCATTAGCTAATGTTAAAAAAATCAATAAACAGAATCAATAATCAACAATATCCTAGTGATAGCAAAAGAAAGAATCAATACACTTAAATATAGGAAAGCATGAAATTATTCAGTCCAACAATGACAAAAGTATAGACTAAAAACAAAAAGAGAAAGCTTATCAAGGATACATGCGGCTAGAACAGAAAACCAAATATTTGGAGATTTTAAAGAATATTTAAATAAATAATGGCAAAAAACTTTTCAAATCTAGAAATAAACATGAGTCTACAGAGTCAAGTTGAGAAAATCTCAAGGATGATAAAGACAAGGAAATCTATACTAAAACACATTATAATTAAACTTCTGAAAATGAAAAAATCTTGAAAACCTCAAGTGAGATATGATGTTACCTAGAGGGTAAAAACTCTCATAGACAGTAGTTTTTTCACCAGGAACTATGGAGGAAATGATACAAATGGCTTTGAGTGCTGAAAGGACTGTCAATGCATAATTCTGAATTCATTGACTATCTTTCAAGAGTGGAGGGAAAAATCAAGACTTTCTCAAATAAAAACGAGTTAGAGAATTTTTCACCAGCTTATCTACTCTAAGAATCTGACTCAAGGATATTTTTCTTTCTTTCTTTCTTTTTTTTTTTTTTTTTTTTTTGAGGGGTTTTTTCTATAGGGGGCATGTC
>NW_006159501.1:10923097-10948430 GCF_000334495.1 Tupaia belangeri chinensis
ATGTGCTCCCACATGGCTGACCACAGTTTGAGTCTCAGACCTGGTGGCTTGCTTTCTTACTTTCCCTCTCTGTCTCATTTTGTCCCTCTAAGTCAAATATAAATAAATAAATGAATAAAGTTAAATAAGATAATATTCTTTTTTAAGTAAAAGGAATCTTGGGCACTCGACCATGCTACAGCAGTAAGAAAATGGAGTCTACCTGAGAAGGTCAACAGTACTCCCGTGGAGACCACCCTCAGTACCCCAGGCTCACATATGTCTAGGACTCCAACCTGGCTGGGCTGTTGGTGGATTGTAGCATCAGGACCATGTTAGGGTTCTCTGTCTCTGTCTCTCCCTCTGTGTCTTTCTCTCTTTATTTATAGAATAAGTAAACTTAAATAAAAAGAAAGAATTGTGCAAAATCAGGAAGAAAGAATGTGAAAGAACCAAAATAAGGACAAATACAATAAAGTTACCTTATCTTCTGGACTTCTCTAAATTATGTGTGAAAATTAAAGCAATTATGTAGAGGATATATTTAAGGTAATTAGTATGTACAAGGAAGGGTAAATGGAAGTTAAGGGAGATAAGCATTCTATACTTTGCTCAGACTAGTGAAATGCCAAGACTTATAATTTAAATTATACACACACATACACACACACACACACACACACACACACACACAAGCACACAGAAATATGGATATAATCAGAGTGACCATTAAAAATTATTTTTAAAAGAGACTCACTCACAGAGGGACCTCCTGATTACCTGGTAGTTATAGGAGCTAGATCCCCATGGACAACTGAGCGGTTTGAATCCTGGACTCAAAAACTTGAAAAGCACTCCAAACACATGTGCATGCATACCCCAAATCTTAACAGGATGGAGAAATGGAGGAGAAGGGACTGCAGTGTGACCACTCCCTAATTGGGGACACTTTCTCCCTTCCCCCTCTCTCTGTGTCTCTCTGATGAGTACATACCCTCTCACAAATAGAGAAGAAATATACACTCATAAACCCTACAGGTAAATCAAAATTAAAATCTACAATATATTCAAGAAACTCACAAGAAAGCAAAAAGAACAAAATGAAAAACAAGAAGAACAAATTAAAAAAAATCGTTCATGAAATATAGCCTTCAACCATCACTTAAAGCACTGAAAATGACAAAATAGATTTAAAAAGAAACATAAACAAGATACAACTATATAACTTCTATTAAGAAATTCACTTTGAATAGAATGACAGTAAGCTGAATAAAAATTTTAACAAAATATATACAAAGAAAACAATAACCAAAAGAATGACAGAGTAGTTATACTAATATCTGATAAAATAGACATCAAAGCAAAGTACCAGATTTTGATAAAGGCATTTAATAATCATGAAGGAGTCAATCCACCAAGACAAAGCACCTAATTTGTATGCATTAAACCAAAAGGCCAAAAGGTACTGTAAAGCAAACAATAAGAGAATTAAAAAGAGAATTACATAAATCACTTTGCAAAGTTTAATTATTTGTTTTTTTTCTGAGAGAAAGCAAGTACCCTCAAAAAGCCCCGATTCCAGCATCCAACCTTAGGTTCATCCATCCTTAGATCATGGGTTAGAATGTGGCCAATGTACTTAATGAGGCTTGAACTTCTGGACCTGAACTAGGAACCTTCTCATGTAGGATTGCTTTACACAGTGTTGGATTTTACTGCTGTGTCACCATCTGGCCCCCAAAACCCACAATTATACTTACAGAAGTCAATACCCTTCACCTGATAATTGATAGAACAACTAAGCAGAAAACCGGTAAGGATATAGAACTCAACATCAACAGTGAAGATCTAACAGATCCTGATCAAATACTTCACCAAATTATAGCAGAATACACAGTTTTTTTAAAAAATGCCTATAGAACATAAATGAAAGTAGAACATGTCCTGAGTCATGAAACAAAACTCAAAATTTTTCAAAAATTAAATTCACTCTTTATCATAATGGAACCAAACTAGAAGTCAACAACAGATGTCCAGCAGGAGAATCTCCAAAAATTCACATATTAAGCAATATATTTAAATAATCTAGTTGCATCAAAGAAAAGGCTCACAAACATAAAATAACACAACAAACAGAACAAAAATAAAAATACAGCATAATAAAATTCTAAAGCAATAAAGGTGAAATTTGTGACAGAATGTCTGGGGTCTTCCAAAAAATTTACCAAAAAAACATACTATGAAAAAATCATGCATAAACTTCAGAATGATTTGCACCAAAATAAATACATAATTTGAATCCATATTTTTTTTAAAAAAGACATCTTAATAATGTAAGTTTCTTAATCTAGCATCAATGTTAGAAGAGAGAAATAAGCTGCAAGCAAGCAGAAGAAAGTAACTAGTAATGCTTAGAAACCAGGACCGGCAGATGGCATAGCAGTTACATAACTGGACTCCCAGATGGTCGACTGTGGTTTGAGTCCAGATCTAGTGGCTTGAAAATCACACCGGGCACAAGTGTCTGCATGCCCAAGATCCCAGGAGGAAAATGGAAGAATGCAGGAGAAGGGATTGTGGTGTGGCCATTCCCTCTGTGGGTGAATTTTTGCTTTCCCACTTACTGTATGTGTCTCTCACTGGAGAACATAAATGTCCTGAGGCAAAAAAGAACAAACTCTTAAAAGAAAGATTAGAAATAAATTGAAATTGAAAGCAGAAATGCAATATAGAAAGCAGAC
This sequence comes from Tupaia belangeri chinensis, assembly GCF_000334495.1. NCBI lineage: Eukaryota > Metazoa > Chordata > Mammalia > Scandentia > Tupaiidae > Tupaia > Tupaia belangeri. The sequence goes on from NW_006159501.1 coordinate 10,925,818, forward strand.
ATATTACACTGAAACATAAAGAAAATTATGAAAGAAAAGTTGGATTTTTAGAAAAATTAGCATTGACATACTCTTACCAAGGCTGAAGAAGAAAACAAGAGAGGATACCACCTACTACTGTAAGTAATAAAACAAGGTCTATTACTACAGACCCTAAAGACATCAAAAGTATAATAACAGTCCATTATGAACAACTCTGCACATATAAAATTGGTAAATTTTGGGGTCAGCAGGTGGCGTGGTGGTTAAGGATTCTGGACTCACACACGGCCTACCATGATTCAAGTGCTAGACCTGGCAACTTGCTTCTTAGTTTTCCCTCTCTCTCTTGCTCTGTCCCTCTCTGGTCTAATTAAAAATAAATAAATAAAGTTAAAGTTCTATAAATTATTTTAAAAAATTGATAAATTTTGCCAAGTAAAACTACTCTTACTCTTCCAATATAAAATCAATCATCAGAATAACCCCATAACTATTAAGAAAATCAAATACATAATTTAAGGCCTTTCCAAATAAATATTTCAAGGTTCAGTTGGCTTCACTGGAGAAGTCTATTAAAAGTTTTCAAAAATTAAAATAAATTTTTGCACAAAATAGAAGAGGAAGCAATTATTTTTACTCATTACATAAAGGCTAATTATTCTGATATCAGAAATTAAACAAAATATTAAAAAATCACTTAAAGACTAATAATTTTTATGAATATATATGTGAAAATTTTTTTTAAATACTAAAAATTCAATTATATTATCAATATATATAAAAGGAACTAAATATTATTAAGGGAGACTTATTCCAGAAATTAAAGGTTTATTCAATACTTGAAACATCATTACATATAATTAATACAAACAGATATTGAATAAAAATCAAATAATTATATCAAATGGTACAGAAAAATCATTGGGTGGGAAAACTGGTGGCATGGTGATTAAGGTAGCTGGATCCCACAAGGCCAACTGCATGGTTGAGGTCCCAAACCCAACAACTTAAAAAACACATTGATAATATCCTAAAAACAAAAACAAAAACAAAACAGAAAACATAATAAATAAATGATAAAACACTGAATGGTTGCCCCTAAGACTGGAAACCAGAAAAAGATATCCACTCTCACCACTATTCAATACATCACTAGAAACCCTAGCAGGTAAAATAAGGCAAGGAAAAAAGGAGAAATGGGGAGATGGAGCAGAAAGAATGACAAAAAAGAAAATGAACTTTATTTGCAAATGGTATTGTGGGTCATGTAAAAAGTTCCTAAGCAATCCATAAACGTTGAAGTAATTTTATCAATGTCCATAATATAAGATCAACATATAAAAATAAATTGCACTGCTATATACTAGTAACATATTTGTAAAAATCAAAATTACAAGGCTAATTACAATCATTCAAAGACAATTAAATACTGAGGTATCCATCTAACAAAATATTCATTAGACTTGTATGCTGAAACTACAAAATGCTGATAAAATAAATTTTAAAAAATGCCTTTTTATGATGACATAAGTGATAGAGTGCCACATGCAGGCTGAGAGCACACAGGGGATCCAATTTCTGTTCTCAGATCAACCTAAACAGGTTAAATGTGGTAGTATGTATTTATAATTCTAACTAACTGGGAGGCTAAGGCAAGGGCGTTGTGGCATTTTACATTCTGTCAAATATACCTATTTTGCTTTCTCTCTATCAGAAATAAATAAATAAATAGTTTAAATAAATGAATGACATACCATGTTCATGGATTAGAACTTAACACAGTGAGGTTGTTAAATCTCCCCTAACTGACATATCAATTTTATGTGATTTCTGTCATAATATCAGTAAGATTTATCTATATGTAAAAATTACTTTAAAATGTATGTGGAAATAAAAAGTCCCTAGAATAATGTGAACAATTCTGGAAGAAAAGAATACAACTGGAATAGAACAGAGAGATCTCATGATGCTAGGATATTAGACATCTTTGTAACTTATTGATAATTTATAATAATTTAAAAATAAAAGAAGATAATATGTATGGTAATATCTTTAACTGAGCCAAAATACAGTGTATTCTGTATAGGAAAATTCATTTTTCATTTTATAATGATATACAGTGAATTAAAGTAAAATAAATTTTTTTTAATGTATGGGGTTGTTATTGGCTCATGAACAAAAGGATGGATACAGTGAACTTCCTAGAACCATCTACTGACAGTGGTCTCCCCTGAATGCAGATTTGTGAACTCATGGTGACTTGACCTGGATGGGCTAGGACCTTCATGTGTGAGTGTGTTAGAACCATGGACAGATGCATAGCCCAGACTGCTGAGCCACTGTCTACCCCAAAGGAACTTGTGGGAGTAAAGCTGTTAACAAGTCACTGCAGACTTTGTGGTCTGGTGCCAGCTGGGCTACGGTGGTGTCCATCACCCTCTTCAGTCTGTTTCAGCTGGGGTTCAACTCAGATTTTGTCTGTTTTCTTCAGTTTAATTTACTACATAGTCATCAAGCATTGAACACGCTGGGCTAAGCACTATACACAACCTCTAGTATCCTATGGCCATTTGCAAAAACAGTAAATAGATAATGGGGGATATTGACTCTAACATCCACAGTGTGAAAAAACTGTGAAGAATATATGAAATCTTACCCAGTTTTGTACTACCGTGGTGAAGGCATGAATCTTCTGGTTCACCCACTTTTTAAAATGTTCTGTCATTCTTTATTAATTATACAATTAATACAGTAAAAAATGCATGCAGCATTGTGAAAAATATTTTAAACATATCAAAAAGAGTGAAATCTCTTTCAATTACTACATCTAAATTTATTCCTATCTCTTCAAATGCACAAATATGCATATTATCTTGAAGATAACTTCTCTTAGCTTGATGTGTTTGTTCTTAAAGTCTCTGTTCCATGCATTTGGAAACTCATTGCATATAAATGTCATTGTGTTTTGAATTGTTTGGTTATTTGAAGTTTGCATGCAGGGCAATGACTTTGAGATTGTTCTATGTGAATTTATATCCTTATGCCAATATCAACCACATTATTTTCAATATTATATCATATTTTACTGAAGGATATATAGCTGTTTCCATTGTTTTGCTATTACAAAATTCTGCATTAACATTGGAGTATAAATCTATGTTTGCAGTTTGCAAATGTTCCATAACATGGTCATGTGGATTTTATAATAACACATTTCAAACAGAATTATTTGATTATATTGATAAAAGGAAAATTAATCATGGATTCCATAAAGTATTAGAAGGAGAAGTGTACAGTGGAGCAAAAAATTCTCATCATTGTGTATTAAATGTAAACTCAAATGACTCTCAATTGTTTTTCCATCTTCTTTAAATATATTTTAATGTTTATTTAAAAAAAAATTTAAAGTTGATTTCTTTCATGAGAGAGACAAAGAAGGCATGCATCCCCAGTAGGGACTCATACCACAACTGCACACTCTCCCATGCCCCCAGCCTTTCTCAGTCAGCCAGGGTCATGGGCATATACACAGTTAGCATGTGTAGATCAATCTGAGACTCAAACCTCTAAACTCTATGTGGCTTCCAGCATTCAAAGAGATGTGTGCTGCTTCTATGCCATTGCAGCTGGGCCTAATTTAAATTGTAAGGGCAATGTTTATGCAAAGACAGTGCCTTAGTCTTATGACCTTCCAGTAGTAAAATTAACCCAAAGATATGGCTTTACTAAGAAATTATTTTTTAATTATTCTTTTTCATCTTTAGATCCTATTAATGATAAATATTTTGCTTACTTGTATTTTGAATCTCAGTTACTCTACCATGTGGCAGAGCAGAAAAAAAAAAAGAAAGAAAAAGAAAAAAACTTCTATGTAATCACTGGTCATCAAAAGAGCTTTTCATCTTCTAAGCTCCAGACAATTTAAGTTTTCTAGAGCTGATGTAATTTTATCATCAGATTCACCTTTTCTGTTACTAATCCATCTCTAGCAGACTCTCCACATCAAGATTAACAATCATCGGGGCCACCAAGTGGCATAGTGGTTACACTGCTGCACTGCCATGTGCACTACCGCGGTTTGAGTCCTGGACCTGGTGGCTTGAAGATCATGCCAGATATGTATGCATGCATGCCCAAGATCCTAGAAGAAGAGTGGAGGGGAAGGAACTGCTACATGGCCACCCTCACTGTGGGCAATTTCCCACTTTCCCTCTCACTATCTGACTCTCTCTCCCTCAGGTGAGCTCATGTGCCCTTAGGCAAAAACAGTAAAAAAGAAAAAAAAAGGACTAACAATCATTTGGGAACATTTCTAATTATTCTTGTACCTAATTGACACAAAACTAAACTAGTCTCATAACAAATGTGTTTTCTGAATGTAAAAGAAAATTGAAAAGTAAATATATGTTTTGTGTAAATAAGAATGATGTACACACACACAGTGCCTTCCAGGTCAACACACCCATAGAATAGCCTATTGCATGAGCACACAGATAGTTTAAAACTAGCTAACTAATAAACTGAATCAGGTCATTTTCCATTTAAGTTTAAATTATTAGACAATGATATTACTTGGCCTACAACCTCAAGTCAGTAAAAATGTCAGACTGAAAGACAAGGTATGAGCTGTACAATCTACACAATCTCTATACCAGATCTTTCTCTATATAGCCTTGGAAGAAACCTCACTGCCTCTGATTTTAGCCATCCCATCCCAGCACATGCAACAGACTCGTTCATGTCACTTATCGAAATGCAAGTATGATATTCTGCTCAGATCACAGCAGCAGGGGTGTGTAAAGGCTTAGGCAGAAACTCCGAGCTCCTTAACAGGACTGTGAGGTCTTTGAGAATCAGTATTTCCCCAGTCCCCAGCTACGTGTCTTCCTCCCACCTGTCCTGTGGTGTGCATAAGTTGTCGCAGAATGAGTTTGCAGCTCACACTCCAACTTCTTGTCCCTTTCTTTCCTGTCTGTGCACACTGAGGTCCTCTCCTCTTTATTCACAATTTCCAAGAATCTCCCTAATCTTCCCCATTGGGCATAACTGTCACACTCTGGTGTGCCTAGCTCTAAGACTGGATCCACATTATTTCACACATCACGTCTCTCTGACCTTCTCCCTCTTGAGGGGAGGGATTACAATACCTTGTTTTTTAACTCTACAGCAAGTGGATAGCACAGATATAATTTAAAACATTTTTTGAATAAGTAAATATGTAATGAATAAATGAGCTGACTATATATCAATGCTAGTCTTTCTTTCTTTCCAAATGGTATGAATGCTCTCAGATGCAATTCACATCGTCTGTGCTTCCTGGGACCTTCTGAGACTATCGCAGTCCACAGACTTGTGGCTCCTCTTCTCTGAGGTTGGCTCCACTTGCAGTCTATGCCGTGTTGGCATCTATATATGAAAGCCAGTTTGTCCTTCGGGAATTGTGCAGGCTGGCTGTTAAACTACTGGTAATTTAAAATTAACCATGGTAGAAGCATTTACACCATGGAAATTGGTAAACTCTGGAAATGAAAGCTTATTTCTTTGTTTACTTTTAAAAAGCTGGGTGTTAAATTTAGCCACACACCACTGTGTGTGCGTGTGTGTGTGTGTGTGTGTCTGTTTGCAGGTGTGTGCACGTACACATCTATCATTTTACTTTTGCTCTGTATGTGTTATCTGACCCCAACAATATTGTAAATCCTAAATGACAAGGAGCCTATATTTTCTGTTTATGTAAGTAAAATTTATGTATTTGCTTATTTATAGAATATTCCTCAATTACTTTCAACATGTGTTATCTGAATAAAATATTCACATCAAAAATCTAAATGTAAAGTAATGATAAAAATAATGTGAGAGTAAGAGAAAATCCATGTAATGAACAGTCAGATTCACATAACTATTGTGACCAAGGATTTTAACAACTATAAGCTTTGTAGCAGCCAAAAATAATAAATGTCATTTTCCATTTCACTTTATTATCTGCTACTAAATATTAACTAAAAGGATAATGTACATTGAAATTAAATCGAAGTATAATTTAAAAAGTTATTTTTTAACTGTATGCTGGCCGTGCATACTTTTTAGACATTATTTTTGCTGCCTTTTTTAAAATAATAGAGATAATTATCATCTTTTGACAAAGAAGGCACTGGATCTAGCAAGGTTAAGAGGTTTGTCATATTTATAAGCAGCTGGTCAGTGTGCAGTCCCCAAGAATGGTTTCCATGACTCAGATCTATTGTCACCACCATTTTGTCATCTTCCTTGTCTTGGTTAGGACAGCGATGTGTCATGAAACTTTTACAAAATAGATAAAACATCTCCTATCTGGGGATTATTTACAAAAACACTTTAAAAACATAAATTTAGGCTCACTGATGGGGTCCACATGCTATCCCCAGGTTTAAGCTTTTAGTAAGACAGGAATTTTGAGCTCTGGGTACTTGCATTCAGGGGTCATCCTAACACTGTCTTCAAATGCTGATGGCCTGGTTGGGATTTCAGCACCAAAGTGAGATATGGTCCAAGGTTAAAACCTAGATTATCATGTGAAGGCCATTCCATAAGTTTGTGTTGAAACCAAAACAACAACAACAACAAAGCAAATTGTTATGCATAGGCTAAGTCTACTCATGAAAAGAAGTTTCCAGTATGATGAATAGTTTAAACTCAATGGAGCTTCATGTGGATTTCTTTTGAGACTCTCATAGCTTTTCTGAGTAACACAAACAGTGGGATAGCTTGACTTATACACAAAGGATTTGGTGCTGGTACCTCAGAGCTACTGACCAAATGATGAGCAGATGCTACATGCAGCTAAGTGTAGCATGAATACTGAGCTTCTCCTGCTGATTTGAGCCCATATAATGCTGAGAAAATGATTCTGTTCCTGTTCTTTGGAACTCATGTTTCATCAGAGAGAGAAAGAAACAGAAAAAAAAATAAGCTGAAGTTTGCTAAGGGCTGAGGTAAATTTGTACTCAGGTTGCTGTGCCAGCAAGAGGGGGTGGGGTGGTGCTGTACGGAGATAATGGAAAACTTTGGTGACATTTCACTGAAGATTAATCTGAAAACTAACTTCTATATTTTTCCTTTTTCTGGGTGTAAATACTCTTCCAGTGATTGATAAAAATGTGAGCTAGATGAAATTACTTGCATAAGAAACCTAACTCTTCTGAAGAAATGCAAAGTATAAAGTGATATGTGCTTTAAAGAGGTAAATGTAAAGAGTGATGTGAAGAGCCAGTTGGTGGCATGATAGTTGAGACAGCTGGATTCCATAGGGCCAATTTTGCTGTTTGGGTACTAGCCTCAGAAAATGTTCTGTGTGTGTGTGTGTGTACCTATATGTGTATGTGCCCAAGATTCTAAGAGGAGAATGGAGGAGAATGGATTGTGGTGTAGTCATCCCTCTGGGGAAATGATATCTCATTTTTTATCTCTCTCTTTCTCCTATCTATCTCCATCTCTCTCCACAAACACATGTATCCTAAAGCAAACTCTGGGGAAGAAAAAAAAAAACTATGAGCATTCTGTGTAGATTCCTTCATTCTGGACAGAGTCAGAGGGAAGTTGCTGGAAGAGGTGATATTTTAGCTGGGTCTAAAACATTGGTAGAAAACCACATCAGGGCATGCAGAAAAATTTAAGAGCCATAGTAACGCTGTATTCTAGAATCAGCTGGAAAGACGAATAACTAGAATAATAAACACAGATTTAAGAGAAAGGCATGGAGGCCAAGGCTACAAATGGAGGTGATAAGTATGTTTTCAAAATCTTCTGCACTAAGGATACCTATTTTCTGACTTCACAGTTGAAGTTAGCGAGTTATGCATGATTTGTGGTTCATGTTTCCTTTTACCAACTCCATATTTAATATCTCCAACATTAAGAACTGGAAATCCTTTCCTCTCTTCTCTTAAAGATCCATTATCTTATTATTAAGGCATTAAGTTATTTGCAACTGGCTGTTTCCTCTGGAAGTCCTGAGATGAGATTAAACTTGAGCTGTTCCCATAATCAAACAGCTTCTGGTCCAAAATGGGCATTTGGTAGGCTTTGTAGTTTGAATGGTGAGGAAGGTTCCTGTTAGGTTCAATAAGATTCACAAAATTCCTAGGAGATGCCCATCACCTCATTCTTGCATCCTTATGAACCTCTACAGATGGAAGAATGTGGGCCAGACTCACACACAGACATTTCTGTACTTAGCTACATGCTTGTATGAAAGATAAAGTGCTTTGTATTAGGAGCACATAGATCTACTGACTGGCTGAAGGTCAATGTGAAAAATTTACAAGGATCCCTTGTGAGTGTCTAGTCATTTTATTTTCTCTTCTTCCCAGTAGATGCAGAGAAACTTGAGGGAAGGACCAGAAGGACACCTGGCACTGCAGAGCCAGGGGTTCTGACTCCAGAGTTGTAGCAGGAGGACTGCCGTAGCTTCAGAGCATTGGGTACATCACTGCCTGACTCAGAGGCACAGGCTTCCTCCCTCTGATGCTTCCTTCCACGTTGCTCACACCTGGATGTCACCAAGCCCAGCCTTGCTCCTCAGGCATGCTGGGGTGTGTTGGCATCAAGCCTGCCTTAGACATCCTGTGTGGGGCCTTTGAAGATCTAAATTAGCTGGGATGGGTCCATTTGACAATCACCCAGGCCAAACTGGCACCTGCAATCTGAGTCACTGCCTTTTAACTGTTTATTAAGTGGTGACAGTGACAGCTAAATAGTTTAGAGGAAGGACTCTTTCTCTGTGTGTTCCGGGAATGTAGTTCTTTACTGAAAAGGCAAAAGCATTATTAACATAGATAGCACTGAGCCAGGAGGAGCAGCTGATACTGTAGACCACAGGAATAGCCCACAACCAAACCACTCTTCCCTTTCATCTTTTGAGAGGAATGATTTCTTAGAAGTCATTCCAATATGTAGGTCTATCCTCTGTGGCACTGGATTAGGGCAGCTCTTAAGGAGGATATGACTTAGAGAGCTTGAAAAGCTGATCAGGCAACATGAAGTGTTCCTCCTGAGTATGACTGTGTGTCTGTTGAAAAGTCACAGTGATTAGCCCCAGGACCTCCAAAAAAGAGGACAGGCCTCTATGAGAATCCTATAGGCTTAGAAGAAGCCAGGAAGTATTTTCTCTCAGCACTTGGGTATAGGACCTTTCTGAGTTGTCTTGTTGATTACCTGAGATATGGGACCAACATCTGTTTTTCGAGGTGAGACACAGGAATGGGTCAAAGTACTCTGGCCAGGAAATGACACTCAGTGGGTGGATCTCGCAGAAACCTACTCCATCAGGGATATCATTGGCAAACACAGAGGCAAGGACAAACATAGACTTCACTCTCTTCACAATTTTGACTATAGTCAGACCAGTTTGGATCCTAGGGACCATTTTTTAGAATAATAGCACAGGTGTCAGAAAAATACACGTGTGCACATATACACTTTGCATAGCATATATGTTGTAATATACAGAAAATGTATCCTGTACAGAACTCCTGCAAGAAAAAGCCTGAGGCAGGTGTAGAGGAATTTAGACTCTGAAGACCTGTGTTCAAGTCCAAAACCCTTCACTTTTTTAAAGTAATTTTTTGCAGGAGGGTGTGGGCACTCACTGGGGAGAAAGAGAGAATTGCCATGGGAAATGTCACGTCACAAACCCTTCTCCTCCATTTCTCCCTCTTTTCAGGATTTTGGGCATGCACACATGCCTGGAATGTTTATCAAGCCACTGAGTCCAGAACTTGAGCCATGCAGTTGGCCATGCAACATCTAACCATCTTAATTACCACATCACTGGCTGTCACCTAAGTCCTTCACTTTATGTCATATAATTTATCTTGAATAAATCTTTTTGTTTATCTGTGCCTTAGTTTTGTGTGTTTGTGTATGTGTGTGTGTGTGTGTGTGTGTGTGTGTGTGTGTGTGTCTTTACTTTTTAATGCATAAAATGAGTGCACCAATAATAATCCTTACTTGGAAGATGTTTGAAGAATCAGTGAAGCCCAGTCATGATAGCACATGCTGGTTTACATTGTTACTCAAGAGTCTGAGACCACATGTGAAGCCCAGGTCGGATTCCTGTTCTACTCTAAAAGCCATGCCGCCTCAGGCCTGTAGTTCCAGTTACCTGGGAAACTGAACCAGAAGGACTGTGACACAGTGAGACTCTGTCTAAAATAATCACTGAATTAATGCAAGGTTTCTGACCTTAGCACTGTTGACCTTTTTTTTTTTTTTTTTCCCTTTTGGTATAGGGTGCATGCATACACCAGAGAGAGATGGGAATAGGGAGTAGAAATCATCTCCCAGGGCAGATGGCCACATCCCATTCTCCTCTTAGGATTTTAGGCACATACATACATGCACTCAGTGAGATTTTCAAGCTGCTGGGTCCAGGATTTGAGTCACAGAGTCGGCCATGTGCTATTCAGCTGCCTTAACATCCATGCTACCTGCTAGCCTAACACCCCTGGCAAGCCAAGCTGAATTTTGCTGTGAAGGACTTTCTGTACAGTGCAAAATGCCCCCTGGTCTTCATCTGCTCAGTGTTACTAAGACCCCTTTGCAAACCTGGCAGCCGAAGATGTCGCTGGACTTTCCTAAATGTCCTCTAAGGGAGCAAAACTGACCCCAGTAGAAAACCACAGATTACATGTAAGTAAAATTATTTGGAAGTAGGAAGAGGTCTCTGTGTACTCGGTAGGCATAGAGACAAAGATAGAAATGAGGAAGTAACAGCATTTGCAAATAATCTGAGTGGACATAGTGTAAAGTAATAAAGCAGTGCCAGTTTCAAATTTATGAAGTAGGAAATCAGATTAAGCCAGCATGATCCATTTTGGCTCTATACTACTGTGAAAATGCCATAGTAAATTAAACAAATGCCGTTTCTTCCTAGTAAAGGGGAGGGAAGAAAAGAAAATGAGTAACACATTAAATTGCAGGATATTAATTATACAGAACTACATATTAAATGTTATGCATCTAAGGAGCTAATTTTCTTCACAATGTTATTATTATTTGTTACTTGTATAGCACCGTTGATGTAAACAGACTGTTTTATAAATACTCCCATAAAGTTTATTGCTCTTATATGAGTGTGCTGTGTAATTATGCATTTACCTTCTAATAAGCAACGTGAGAAACACAGCTCACTCATAGCAAAAACCCCAGCAGTTGCCTCTGTCTGACTTTCTAAAAATCTCTGGGTAGCAACTACTTTGTATGGTGTCAGAAACAAAATTGATATCATCTGAATAAATAAAAGTCTTAAGATAAACTCTATGTTTGTTACTTCTTTTTTCTATTTTAAAGAAATAGGCCAGCTTTTCTCAGAAAGAGTTTCACACCAAGGGGTATTTTTTGGAGGAGGGGTATTTTGGGGTTTTTTCTTGCTCCTCTGCAGGGCTGATCCATCCTTGCTAGGTTTGCAAAGCATGCCGTGCGTGGGTGGGAACAAACCACACAGAACATTTTCTTTGCCTTCAGCACATCACCTTCAATACCACATGGCTAGTTTCTTGAGAAGGGAAAAAATGCAATGAAAAGAAAAACACACACAAATTACTGAAAGGCCAGAATGAATTACATTCTGAAAAGCAGCTTGGCTCTTTCACTTCAAATCACTAACATCAGCAAAAACCCTTTCTGCCCCTTGTCAGCCATGGGCAGTGGGAGGATGGGGGCGGTACATGGGGCACTCCCCTACCAGCAGCTGAACTTGGTCTGATGGAAGAGCCACCGGCCCACCCAGGTCTTGGATTTAGATGATTTTGAGCTTATATACATTAATAGAAAGTCCTTGGGGAATGCAATCTAATCACTGTCTTGGTCAAAAATATTAACAACTTTCTTCCTTTTTGTTTTATGTTCTTCCCTTGGTTTAGAATAGCTAAGACTCTAGAAAAACAGCTGCAAAGGTAATGCATTGCCTCTATAGATTACATAATAAACAATCTCTCGTTTGGAAGACTAGGGTTGTGTTCTTAACTTTGACAAGATTAGTGAAATTACTTGTTTATTTATTAAAGAAAAGAGCTCCAGTATGAAAATCACATATACCCAGGATTCGAGAATTCAAGAATGTTACATACCAGATAGAACGCCTAAGTCAAGAAGGATTGTAAGGCCTAAAAACCTTTTACTAACTGCTCTTCTTACAATTCATCTTTCAAAGAGTGGAACAGACAATACTGGGTATTACTGGTCTTTGAAAAAAAAATGGTTATTTTAAAAAAAGAAAAGAAGAGATTTTTAAAAAGAATCCAAATCATGCAAGCTTTTGGAAATATCTACCCTTCTTCTGAAACTAAGATATCGGTACAGATACATTAGTCTGGAGAAAGACTTAAAAAAAGTCTATATAATATAATTCACCTAAAATATTTTGAAATTTCTTTCTATATCAAGAGTTTTTACCTTAATTTTAATTTTACAATAGTTCTATTTTACACATTTTTCTATCTAACCTATCTGTAAAATGTGCATTTCTAAAAACGATCAGTAATTCTCCACCAAGGGGAGTCAGAAAATGGAAAGGAAGTGATGCTTCTATAAGAAAGCAAGTGTGTTCTTCCTTCCTAGACCTTAGGCAGCAAGTCACCCCCAGGCAAACGTCTGGAGAATGATTGGCACTGTCACTCTTTATGGCAAATTCCTTACTCAGACTGTGACAAGGATGGATTTTTATAACTTGGAACAGAGACTTTGACAATTTACCAAAGCTTGACCACCTTTGATATAAGTTGAGACAATTTAACACTCAGGATTCAAAAAGTGTATTTTTAAGAAAAAAATCACGTAAAACAAAGAAGTTTAAGTACTACGAGACAATAACTTAGATCAGAAATAGAAACATGTCTCAGTAAATGGGGATTAGAGGGAAAGGAAGGCCAGGGTGTAGCTGGTAGTTGGGGCCTCATATCAAGGAGGAAGAACCCAAGGCCTACCTGCAGGAGCACCAGGTGCTCCTCATTTCACCCAGGTCCCACCTGCAGAGACGGGATGACAGGGTGTTTCATCCTGTGCCTGACTCTTACACTCTGGGGGTTCATCCTGCGGTGGCTTACTCCACTCCCTGTGAAGTCCACCTGATGGACATCTCAGTATTGAAGGTCGTGTGTCTCCTTACAACAACATGTGTTTACAGAATGAACTGTGCATTTATGTTGTTACAGAACATTTTCTCGCCCACCCTCCCTGTTCCCAGCAGTTTGAGGTGATGTATGGCTGTTAACTGTTGCTTCTTAGAGTCAAACATTCGGCTCTCTCCAGGAAAACCACTAATTAAACCCAAGGCCAGCAGGTGGTGTGGAGATTAAGGCACTGGACTCCCGTGTGTTCAACCTCGGTTTCACTCCTGGGTGTGTTGATTTGAAAATCATGCTGGATACATGTACATGAGTGCCCAAAACCTGAGAGGAGGACGGAGAAGGAATTGCAGCCTGGCCATCCCCCCTGGGAGGTGATTTCTCACTTCCCTTCTCTGTCTCTCTCCAGCAAATGCAGGTGCCGGTGGTAATAAACAACAACAAAACAGACCAAACCTCCTGCCTATTGGAGGAGTAACTGACAGCACACAGGGGCCCAGGGTGCTGAGACTATGGCAGGTACCAGGGAGGGGTGCCAAGATAATTCAGCTATAGCAGAACCACCCGACCCAGCCTGGGGCAGCTGGGGTAGGATCCTGGAGAAAGTGATTTTAATCATGAGAACAGCTGGTAAGAGAGAACTGAAAGGCAAGAGCTCCAGGCTGATGGAATAGCAGGTGGTAAACCCTAGAGCCAAAGAGAGTCTAAAACATTCTAGGAGCTTTAAGAATTTCAGCATGGGGGACCAGCAGTTAGCGTAATGTCTATGTCACTGGACTCCCATGTAGTTGACTGTGGTTCACGCCCTGGACCCGGTGACTTAAAACTCATGCCGGGTGTGTGTGAGTGTGTGCCTAAGATCCTGAGAGGAGAATGAAGGAAAAGGGATTGCGGTGTGGCCATCCCCCTGGGAGGTGATTTATCGCTTTCTGTCTCTCTCTCTCTCTCTGTCTGTCTGGCGAGCACATGCACCCTATAGAAAAACAAAAAACCTCTCCAAAAAAAAGAAAGAATTTCAGCATGGTTCCAGTTCAGGGTTAGACATGGTTGTGGGGCAGAAAGAGGCATGGTTAGGAGAGGGAGATGCTGCCAGTGGAGCTTGCTATTAATGGTAGGTGGGGCAACTGCTAATTTCTCAAGTCCTCAGGTGGGTTCTTCTATATTAAGGAGGTCTGGAAAATGGAAAATAGGGTTCCTTTCCCATGAAGGGCACCCTTACCCAGTAATAACCTACCTCTGAGCGGGATCTCCCTACAGAGGTCCACATATTATTTCATGTTCTGCAGCACTGGACTCCCGTGTGTTCAACCTCGGTTTCACTCCTGGGTGTGTTGATTTGAAAATCATGCTGGATACATGTACATGAGTGCCCAAAACCTGAGAGGAGGACGGAGAAGGAATTGCAGCCTGGCCATCCCCCCTGGGAGGTGATTTCTCACTTCCCTTCTCTGTCTCTCTCCAGCAAATGCAGGTGCCGGTGGTAATAAACAACAACAAAACAGACCAAACCTCCTGCCTATTGGAGGAGTAACTGACAGCACACAGGGGCCCAGGGTGCTGAGACTATGGCAGGTACCAGGGAGGGGTGCCAAGATAATTCAGCTATAGCAGAACCACCCGACCCAGCCTGGGGCAGCTGGGGTAGGATCCTGGAGAAAGTGATTTTAATCATGAGAACAGCTGGTAAGAGAGAACTGAAAGGCAAGAGCTCCAGGCTGATGGAATAGCAGGTGGTAAACCCTAGAGCCAAAGAGAGTCTAAAACATTCTAGGAGCTTTAAGAATTTCAGCATGGGGGACCAGCAGTTAGCGTAATGTCTATGTCACTGGACTCCCATGTAGTTGACTGTGGTTCACGCCCTGGACCCGGTGACTTAAAACTCATGCCGGGTGTGTGTGAGTGTGTGCCTAAGATCCTGAGAGGAGAATGAAGGAAAAGGGATTGCGGTGTGGCCATCCCCCTGG
Source organism: Tupaia belangeri chinensis (assembly GCF_000334495.1). Classification (NCBI taxonomy): domain Eukaryota; kingdom Metazoa; phylum Chordata; class Mammalia; order Scandentia; family Tupaiidae; genus Tupaia; species Tupaia belangeri. Next base: position 10,940,867 of record NW_006159501.1, read on the forward strand.
GAGGTGATTTATCGCTTTCTGTCTCTCTCTCTCTCTCTGTCTGTCTGGCGAGCACATGCACCCTATAGAAAAACAAAAAACCTCTCCAAAAAAAAGAAAGAATTTCAGCATGGTTCCAGTTCAGGGTTAGACATGGTTGTGGGGCAGAAAGAGGCATGGTTAGGAGAGGGAGATGCTGCCAGTGGAGCTTGCTATTAATGGTAGGTGGGGCAACTGCTAATTTCTCAAGTCCTCAGGTGGGTTCTTCTATATTAAGGAGGTCTGGAAAATGGAAAATAGGGTTCCTTTCCCATGAAGGGCACCCTTACCCAGTAATAACCTACCTCTGAGCGGGATCTCCCTACAGAGGTCCACATATTATTTCATGTTCTGCAGACAAATGGTTTTAATGAAAGGGTTTTAGTGAATAAACTTAACAAATGAAAGGAATCCACATTAAAGGAAGAAAAATGCTTGGCAGTCCCTGATTGAGGTCTAGAGATGACTTTAATATATTGCTGCTTTTTGTTTCTTTCTAGCCTTATACATATTTTTCAGCTTAAAACATGTGTGTCCAAAGTTGTCAGACAATCGTGAAGATAAAAGGAAAATGTCATTCCTCATCTGCCAGTCTAACTTCAAAAAAGCTTGTAGTGAGTTTCCTTTGAGCCTTTCCCCCTAATGAGTGGGTGTTTCACCACATTTGAAATTGTATTTTGTACACAATCTTAACTCTACTTTTTCTCACAACATTGTGTCACAGATGTGTTTGCTATAGTTAGAAAGGTTTCACTAGCATCATTTTAAGTAAAAGATAATATTTGATAAAGAGGATGAACCACACTTTACCTAATCTGTTTTTTAGATTGTGGTCACCATTTTGTTAGTATAAATAATCTATGTAGATTTCTCCCAGTGACCTTAGATAATTCCCTTGGGATTGAGTCCTAGGCCTGGAAACCCTATGGGATGAGCATCATTGCGTGGTGTCTCTTTGTATGACCCAAATGTTTCTTCTAGATAGTTTATATCAATTTACATTCAGACCAACTGAACAAGAAAATTAGGCTTCTAGTAAACTTGTGTCAACATCTCACCCATACCCCAGGGCATCATCCTTCCTGGCCGTGAAGAAAAGTTTGAGCAATACGAGACCTGTGTCTGTCCAACGATGCGCAGGTGTACGGGACCTTTCACCCTTGAGGTAATGCCCCAATGTGGGTCTCCATGGCATCTCTAAGCACAAAGACTATGCTTTCGAGGTTTTTGTGGCAGTCTTGGAAACGAAGGTTTCCTTCAATAAAAAGGGCAAACTTGTTTTCTGGCCAGAATCAGAAAGGCAGTGTATCCTTCGGGAGCAAAGGTGGGCAGGTTTGCTAGTAGCCCCGTAGGGCTGGGGACTGGCGCACCCTCACTCCTCGGCGGTGGTGCAGACCTCTCTGCTCAGCATGCACTCGGGCCCACCTCAGGGGTACACAGAACAAGGCAGACAAGTAGCTCCTCTTGCCTGCTGTGTCAGAATAATAGCTGTCTATGTCTATGTGGGGGTCAGCCCCAGAGCTCAGGGCAAAAGGGTCCACATCCCAACTGGCCAACTGAGGTTCAAATCCCAACCTTATGGCTTGAAAATTACTCCTAGGGTATGTGCTCAAAATCCTGGGATGAAAGAAAGGAAGAAAAGGAATTGTGACATGATCATGTTCCACTGGGAGATGCATTCTACTCTCTCTCTCTCTCTCTCCTCTTTCTCTGGCAAGCACAAGCGAACTCTTGCAATTAAAAAAAAAAAAATTAACTGTAAATGAGCAAATGATTGGGGCCGGCAGATAGCATAGCAGTTATGTGGCCAGACTCCCACATGACTGACTGCGTTTCCAGTCCTGGACCCAATAGCTTGAAACTCACCCTGAGCGCATGTGCATGCATGCCCAAGATCCTGGGAGGAGGATGGAGGAGAAGGGATTGTGGCATGGCCATTCTCCCCTCTCAGTGTCTCTGTCTCTCTCTTTCCAACAAGGGCATGCACCCTAAGGCAAAACCTCTCCAAATAAATAACCAAATCAGTAAATGAATCCATGTTCTGTTTCCTCATCAGCTGAATCTTCTGAGAGAGGTCAGCCAGCCTTGCTGCTCAGCAGCTCCTGCTCTCAGGGATTGCTTGGACCCTTAAAAGGTCACAGGACAGGGACCAGCAGTTGGCGTAATGGCTATGTCGCTGGACTGCCATGTAGTCAATAGCCGTTCGCGTCCCAGACCCGGTGGCTTAAAACTCACGCCAGGTGCATGTGCGTGTGTGCCCAAAATCCCGAGAGGAGAATGGAGGAGAAGGGATTGCGGCATGGCCATCTCCCCTGGGGGGTGATTTCTCGCTTTCTGTCTCTCTGTCTCTCTCTGTCTGTCTGGCGAGTGCACGCGCGCTATAGCAAAAACCTCTCAAAAAAAAAAAATGTTCACAGAACAGACCACTGAAGTCTGTGCAGCAAAGGCAGAAAATGCCCAGACTCCGAAAGGAACCATCACACCAAGTGTTCATGTTGTGAATTACTGAGGATCTACCTAGCATTTATTCCTGTTTGTTTACAGTAAGCTAGAAGGCTGAAGAACTGAGGCCCAGAATTCAAAAATACTTGAATTCAACTGCCAGCTTCTTTGTTTATTCCTCCTCTGACTCTGAACATGTGACTCTCTTCTCCAAACCTCAGCATTAAATGGGAATAATACAAGAATCTCACAAATTTATATACTGAAATGATGAAATGCATGACATTGTGAACTGGCTGAGAGTATATACTGAATGTGTTTGTTAACTTCCACTTAGTTTCTGCTCGATTATGAGTCAAATAGATTTTCAGTCCCCAAAGACTGTTAATTAAAATCAGATAATTTGATTATGGTAAAAGCTTAATTGGTAATTAAGTTGACTCTTATAATTTTACTAAGGAAAAACCTTAAAAGCAGATGGTGACCTGATTAGTGAAACTGGACACCAGGTGACACCAGGCAGGATGAGGACCTGGGCCTCCAACGTCAATCCCTTTACCCCCACTGGAATTTTAATCCTCTACAGACATCAGGACTGAGTGAGGTAATATGTAGGTAGAAAACAAGAAAAGGAAAAATGAGATAGAGTGAAAGAAAATCCAGAGAAAGTAAAGACTGCCACAGACCACTATTAAAACTAGGAAGAGGGAACCAGCAGTTAGTGTAATGGCTATGTCACTGGACTCCCACGTAGTCAACCGCGGTTCGCGTCCCGGACCCGGTGGCTTAAAACTCACGCTGGGCGTGTGTGCGTACATGCCCAAGATCCCGAGAAGAGAACGGAAGGGAAGGGATTGCGGCATGACCATCCCCTCTGGGGGGTCATTTCTCACTTTCTGTCTCTTCTCTGTCTGTCTGGCGAGCACACATGCCCTATACCAAAAACCTCTCCAAAAAAAAAAAAAAAACGAAAAAAATTAGGCAGACTGGAAACAGCTTGAAGTCTCACTGAAAGAATATTTCTAATAGAAAGTCAAAGCTGTAAATTCTATGCATTGAGTTAAATAGCTTAGTCAGAGGGGCAGTTTTCAAGCAGTTTTCTCCTTCTCAGATTTAATTTTTCCCCCTTTATTCATGATAGAGCACCTGCATGTGCATGAGAGAGAGACAGAGAAAGAGACAGAAGGAAAGGTCTAAGTGCACTTTCCAAGGTCTGGTCACATCACGATCCTCTTCCTTCAGTCCTGCAGCCCAGTGAATCTTGAGCATGTACATGTTTGCTTGGTGTGTTTCAGCCTTCATGGTGATGTAGGATCTGGCCTTCCCCGGGCAGCATACCTCTGCCACACCAGAGTCAGCCTTGCTTTTTATCCTGCAAAGAAAACTACATTTAGATGTTATCCATTAAAATTACATAAGATGTCATGAAGAGTGACAATAGGGTGGAAATGATACATGCAAGCACAAACTTCCTATTGAAATAAAGAGTCTGCTAACTCAAAAATGAAATAATATGAAGTCATAAATGCTGACTGAAATAGTAGGTCACATCTCAAAGCCGCTATACGCATAATTATATTCTACAAGTCTTGTACGATAATGATTAGAAAAGCCATATGCAATCAGTCAGACCCTATAGACATCTAAGTTAATATCAATTAACAATGCCAAATAACAGAATTAACATTTAAATAATATTAAATATATGCATGGGCATTTTATTAGACAGGACATGCTGTAGTTATGACACTCACGTCTTGAGAGGTTAATGCATTGAAGGTGCATTTTTCAGTCATGAACATTCTACCTCAAGTCTTGACAACATCGTCACAGGGTGTTCCTCCACATGGTGATTGAAGAATTATGGCTTTTTTTTTTTTTTTTTGGAGAGATTTTCACTGTAGGGCGCGTGCGCTCGCCAGACAGACAGAGAGAGACATAGAGACAGAAAGTGAGAAATCACCCCCCAGGGGGGATGGTCACGCCGCAATCCCTTCTCCTCCATTGTCCTCTCGGGATCTTGGGCACGCACGCACACGTGCCCGGCGTGAGTTTTAAGCCACCGGGTCCGGGACACGAACCGCGGTCGACTATGTGGGAATCCAGCGACATAGCCATTACGCTAACTGCTGGTTCCCAAGAATTATGGCTTTGATCCAGTGGCTCGAGCACTTAAGTGTGAGGCACCCTTGGCCACCATGACAGGGAAAGACAGCTTAAACGCTCTAGCCAGTCATTTATATTGGCCCAGAATGAACATATATTGTTTACATCCACAGTCCAGGAGAAAGACCTACCTAGTAACAAAGACCCGAAAATATATAAAGCAAACTTTAATGTTTGGGGAGTCCCACTCTCTCTGACAGAGTCATAAACACAATAATCAAATTAGGTTTTGTGACTGATTCCTAAAAACGAAATCTAGCTGTGTAACACTTTTAGAAAGAACTTTATGCAGAAGTGTTTTTTTTTAATTAATTTTAGTAAAAAGTGGTACTTAGTATGAAAAAGTCTTCACCACTCACAAAACCCAAATCTCCAAAGCACGACGTTATGTAGAATGAATAAATAATGTTTCACTGTGTTGTGACATTGGTGTGGTTTTCAAAAAGAAGACCCTATAGACTGGTTAAACAAAACATGGAGCATTCTTCCACTGGGACACTATGCAACCACTAAAAATAATAAGATAGAGCTGTGTGGGCTGTTCTGGTAAAAGTGATTTGCAGGAAATTGTGGGTAGACTATGAGTGCACACCTACCTACACATTCATATATGCAAACACAGTCACATTTCACCATCCAGGACTCCTTGCAGTGAGGTGTGCCCATGTAATGAGTTCTAGTTGATAAGGTTGGGGTAAAATAGCTGTATAACACCAAGCAATTTCCAGTGGCCCAGGAAAACCTATATTGGCTGTCCTCTGTGGGTTTCTTTCCTTGCGCTTCCATGCTGAGATAAAAGCAGTGGGCCCCGCATGCCTGCTTGAAAGGAAAGCACCCACCCTACAGGATCTGTTGGCTTATACTTCATGTGAACAAAAGGATCACTTCTATCACATGTTCATTTCTTTCCATATTGAAGTTTCCTTTTATACAGTTCTCTTGTCCTGGTTGAAAAACATTAAACTTTTATTAAGAAAAACTGAGAAAAAGAGCTAATGATTTAAAAAAGAGAGAAATTGTGTTTTGTAGTTGTACAGTAAAGGAATAGACCAAGAGCAGTGGTGGAAGAAATGCTTTATCTCTATAGCACCTGGCACCCTTTAATGTTTGAATTAAAATTAATATTTCTAGGGACCAGCAGATGGTGTAATGGTTATGTTGCTGGATTTCTACGGGGTTGACTGCAGTTCAAGTCCTGGACCTGGCAACTTAAAACTTATGCCGGGCACATGTGCATGAGTACCTAAGATCCCAAGAGGAGATGGAGGAAAAGAGATTGCAGCATGGCTCTCCCCGCCACCACCCCAGGGTAAATTTTTGCTTTCTGTCTCTCTGTCTCTGTCTCTCTGACAAGCACTCACACACCCTATAGCAAAAATTCCTCAAAAAATGCCTTTTTTTAAAGAAGATAAAATAAAACTCATGTTGTATATGCTTACCTTTTTGTACCTGTCTTTTTTTGGTAAATATTTAACATAGGAAGAAAAAGAAACAAACAAACAAAAAATCTGTTTAATTGACCAGTATCTATCCCAATAATGTGACTAATCAAGTTACTTAAACTCTGGAGTCTCAGCTGTATCGCCACTAATCAAGGTCTTCTAATGGACATTAAAGAACCTTCTACCTAGAATGTCTTTCCTTATAGGTCTACTCAGGCACACAGGGAGTAAGATCACCAAACTTAGAATGAAGCAAAGACTTCTTGAGAAAGGAAAAGCTCTGTGCTGGTATGCAGGGTGTTTCCTGAACAGAGAAGTGATGATGTGAGTATTCCTTAATCCAGAGGTACATCAAGAAAGAAATCGTGTCTGGGGACTTGGAAAATATGTAGTGTGTATGTTTGTGAAATGCATATAAACAGACCCTAGTGATTGAAAAAGAAGAAAAGAAAACCAGAGAATATAAAAACAATGAATGTGAAATGTTTCTAAAAATTCTAATAAGAAAAAGGGAAAGCAGCTGCCTGACCACAGCATAATAGTGTGAGTGCACACATACACACATACCCTCTTGAAAATTCAATGCTTTCATTCATTCTCCTTGGTGAAATGATATCCGATGTGGGACTCCAGAATTATTCTCATTGTAACAAGCCCTTTGTTTATCATTGTCTATTGAGAAAAGTTTTCTCACTTTCAACAAACCAATAAATCTCATTGATGCTGCTGAGCTGTCATGAGCTTTGTTGAAAGTCTAGAAATGCCACAATACCTACTCAATCCTCAGTCTGTTTCAGGCCCTCTTCTCACCAATGGTTGTGCAAATAGTCCTTTATCCAAAAGAGTTTTATTTCAAGAAGAAACTATGCTAGGGATGCTACCATATGTACATCCCCCAGGGCCAAGTCTCCCTAATGTCTTAGATTCCCTCAGCAGGTATCTCAACCATGGCTCCACTGGAACATTCTTCCCTTTAAGAACTCTTCTCCTTACCTCTCTTACTGTTTTGTGTAAACCTGAGTATATGATAGAACTTAGAGAATCAATTATTCTCAGAACAAAGAGTCTTAATAACACTAGTAAGAGCTGCAATGTTTGAAAGCCAATTATTGAAACAATGGACCAAGTGCATTGCTCACCTTATCTGTGCTCTTCTAGCACAAGTGTACAGAGGAGCATCTTTAGCTTTTTTCCAGTTCCATATATTCAATACAAGCATATGCATGTATGTGGGCAAATACGCACACACACACACACACACACACACACATAGATTTTTACCCTCACCCATTACATAGTATTGGCACCAAGGGTCTGAAAGCAGCCCTTATTTATTTGGGTGTAATGGTCAAAATGGAGAACACGTCACATTCCCCCATCCTCCATCCTAGGTGCAAGGGTCTTCTCCTAGCTCATGCGCCACTGGATCAAATGACCCTCCAATGTAGGAGACAGATGCAATTCAGTGAACCTATTTCGGATGAATCATTCGTGCC
>NW_006159501.1:10948447-10955090 GCF_000334495.1 Tupaia belangeri chinensis
ACCGCTTTATTCTGTCTCAAATATATCAACAGAAAGCAGTCTACCTTCGTGGGCATCTCTGGGACAGTTGGCACAAGTTTAAAGTTTCCCTCTGCCTGGCGAGGGTGGAGGTGTTATTGACACTCAGCTAACTGGTGTCAGAGCAAGTGACACTCGCAGACTCATCAGTTCATATGTTCCCCGACCTTGTATTTTTGCAGCCTTTCTACTCCTTCATTTCCTCTTGTTTTAATTTTTTTTTTTCATAGGAGTCTGTGGGTGATTTGTTTTTTAAGATTTCTTTTCTCATACAAATTTGCCCAGCATAAGATTCCCTGACCATCATTATGTGCATCTCATTCACTGTTTTGAAAAAGGAAGCAATACCATCATTCCAAGGAAGGGACATTCAAGGGTCACTGAACTCCCAGTCAGCACAAGCTAACATGTGTGATAGCTTATGTATCAGAAGGCTGGGCACTCTGGAAAAAACGTATCTCCTAAGATTATTATAACTCACTGCCTACTTCACCCCTCATGCACTGCTGTGGGCTCTCCCTGTGCCGTAGTGTGTCTTATGAGAAATGCATTGATCCCTTTTGCTGACTTCTACATTTCACTGGTCAAGAAACACTGAGAATTTTACTCCACAGACTGTGTTGAATGCATCCTTTTTTGTAGGAACCCATCAGTCCTGATTAGGACAAACACCATCTCTCAACCTGGCGACTGTAATTCCCTTCTATTCTGCAGCACCTGTGTATACGTTCTTTATGCTGTCTGTCCAGCCCTTTATCAGTGCACTGTTAAAAGAATTTTCTAGAAAACAAACTAATTGGATTATTGCCTTGGTACAATCCTTTAGTCATTCCAAATCAATTAAACCATAAATTGCAAAACAGTGAAAAGTGCCCCTACAGTTTGTTTACAGTATCCCTCCACCCTACGCCCACAAGTTCAATACATTAGAAAAGCTGACTGCTAGCTCTTCTTGAAGTGCTTACTCCTTCACTGATCCAATCATTGGCTAAAACTTACAGTATAAAATGACCTCCTTTCTTTTTCTCACCTGGAAAAACCAGAATCTTTTTCGTAGTGCTTCATATTGAGTTAATTTTACCTACCTTTGAGTTTTTGACTACTCCGTATGGATAGTCCTCATACACTGCATGGGAGTTATTTCTCCGGGTGCTTCACTCTAAAGCACTGTGTTCTTCCAGTTTAAGTCCCATTTCATATTCTTCTCTTGTTGAGTTATTTAATAAGTAATATTTTTGAGTGGATGAATACATTAGTCCTGAAGAAGTTTGATTAAGTGTGGAGCCAGCAGCCAGTGGTGCTAGTCGGGGAGCAAGTTGAAAGGCAGTGCCAACACAGGCCATCATAACTGCCTTCCCAGCCTTGACTAAGCACCCACCAAGGGGGGATTCTGCAGGTACCCCAGTATCATCTGCTTCTCTGCAGCTCTCTAGTCTATGGGCCCTGACACTAGCATGTCATTTTTTTTTCCTTTGATTAGACTTGCTTTCTGAATTTTTAAAAATTGTGTTAATGTTACTTAATATATGTTAATTGTATTAATGTTACTTAATATGTTCTGTACTTTGTGATGGGACAGAATGCCACTTTCACTGGAAGAAAGAGGAAATATAAACATCAGTCTTCTACTTAACTAGAGATTTGAATCCTCACTTAAAAATTCCAATACAGGACCAGCAGATAGCATAATGGTTATGTCACTAGCTTCACACACGGTTGACCGTGGTTTGATTCCTGGACCCAGTGGCTTGAAATTCATGCTGGGCACATGTTTATGTGTGCCTAAAATCCCAAGAGGAGAATGGAGAAGGGATTGTGCCATGGCCATCCCCACAGTGTCAATTTCTCACTTTCTGTCTCTCTGCCTTTCTTTGTCACTTATGAGCACACACACACACCTATGACAAAAATCTCTCTAAAATAATTAAAATTAAAAAAAAAATCCAATATGCTGGCAGGGGGCAGCAAATGGCACAGTGGTTATGTCACTGGATTCCCACATGGCCAGCTGCAGTTCAAGTCCCAGACACGGTGGCTTGAAACTCACACTGGGTGCATGTGCATGTGTATCCAAGATTCTGGGGAAGAGAATGTAAGAGAAGGGATTACAGCATGGCCATCACCCCCTGAATGTGTAATTTCTCACTTCCCTCTCACTGTCTCCGTCTCTCTTTCCAGAGAGCATATACACACTAAGGCAAAAACCTCTCAAAAAATTTCAATAGGCTGATAAAATTGACATACTTCTACTTCAGATTATAAAATAATACCCAGCCATTCTCTTAGTCTCATTGATGTTACCTGCCCAGTGGAGAGAGACTCAGCTGCTTCCCTGCATTTTTTTATCATCTTTGCTTGCCTTACCATGCCACTCATAACAGCCATAACTGTCTATTTATTATCTGTATTCTACCCTATCCAGGAATTCCTTTGGACAAGGACGGGGTCTAACCACAGCATCCCCCAGGCCTATCACAGTGGTTGGCACACAGCAGAATTTCAATAATATTGCTTAATGAAAGTATAAATGAATAAAGATTTGTGGTGGAAAACACTATACCAATTGTCAAATTTTCCTACTGATATGAAGTGGAAGGCATTTTCTTTAACATTGGTATTAGTTCCCTAGTACTCAGCAATTCTGAAATGGAGATATGACAAAGTACAGCTCATAGGAAATAGGGAATTCACACTATGATTAATCTTTTTGGGTTTGTTGACTGAACTAATCATAGAAACCTTTTTCTGAATTTATTTACATTTAATCACTGTACATCTTTACAACGTACTTTGCTTTCCCCAGCATGGATATGGTGCATATTACTTAAGTCAAAGATATGAACAGGTAACTTGTCATTTTTTGTGTCTATTAAATGCTTTGTTTCTTTCTTTCTTTCCCCTGATTCCAATCACAGAACTTTAGAAACCATGACGATGCTTTAACCTGTTAACCAAGAGCTCATGGCCAGCTGATTGGGCTCCTGAAATTGAAACAACACATACTGAGGTCTTGTGCTCTAGCTGTAGGAGAATTGAACCAATCGCTCTGAGATTCTCTTCTTGAGTACATGTGACTTTGAAATGTGAAGGAAGGAAGAAAGCACTAAGGTGATTTTATCTGCAAAATCTACTTACTTTTGAGGAAGGTGATGTTGCCCTTTACTTTGAACAAGCTCGTGTCTTCCTTTCTGGCAAGTCATGCTAAAACAAATTCTGAAGCCATTTGGTAAAAAAGAGACTCAGAAATCATTGAGTCCTCACCAATTTACCTTCTTGTGCACTTAGCCAGAATGAGCTCACTTCTTTGACCCATCCTTAGGTCTTTGTCAAATGTCACAGTTGTCATCATCACTGCCATGATCATTGCTCTCTCTTCATTCATGAGAGGCGAGGATACGCACATGGCTCATGTTTGACAGTTGTTCAACGATCTTGTAAGTGCTATTTAGGATGAAGAGGCCAAGACTCAAAGAGTTAAGCCAATTTCCAAAGCTTACATATTTAAGAAGATAAATATCAGCCTAGGTTAAAATCCAACTTTGGCTTGCACACTTTTCTATGGATTAGGTCACAACCTCATTTTCTCTACTTTTGCACTTCTAACGATTGTGGAGATGCAAGAAATTATTTGATTTTAAAGCAACTCTTATTTCAAGATAAATACTTCTCTATGGGGCCAGCAGGTGGTGTGGTGGTTAAGGTGCTGGACTCCCACATGGCCAACTGCAGTTTGAATCCCATGAAAATCATGCCAGTCATATTTGTGTGCATAGCTAAGGTCCCAGAGAAAAATGGAGAAGAAGGGATTGTGGCATGATTTCTCACTTTTCTTCTCACTGTCTCTCTCTGTCTCCAGCAAGCACACATGCCCTATAACAAAAAACTTTGAAAAGGGAAAAAAAAAAAGATGGATACTTCTCAACCTTTATTTGTTAAAACCAGCTGGAAAATAAAATATATAAAGGAAAAGTGCAGTGACTTAAACAAAAGTGACCCTCAAGAGCTCAAGGCAAAATGTGCAACCGAGAGTTGAAAGTGCCCTGCAAAGATTTGTCTTTTTACTCAGAACTAACTATCCAGAACTTGGTCTAGGCTAGGAACCCAGAAGGTTCTGGGTGACTTTTTGTTCATAAATCACACCTCATTATGTGGCGGCCCTAGTTCTTGATGTGCTTTGCAGCCTATATGTGTTCAGCAGATGACTAGCTCCTTGGGAATCCCCCATCCGGGGAGCATACTTTGGAGCTAGTCATTCAGGCCTGCACATTGCATCCTGTCGGGGTTCTGTGTGACCCTGCCCTCTGGATAGCTGGTTTACATCTACTCTCGGACCTTGAAAAAGGACTCTTTATTATTAAGAAAGTAAGCAGTTATTTTACTCATTGCTGAGACACAGTGAAAAGTTTCAGGATTCTAAGTCCGCCCCAGCCTGCTCCTAAAAGAGCCCTGTGTAGCCATCGGATGCTACTAGAATTTGGATAGGTTTCTCAGAAGCTGAAGGAATTTCAAGGAAAGAGCGGTCCTCTCCTGCCAGCCTCTTCTAGCAATGATCATAACACACCAAGAATTATTTTCACTCTAACAATGAGTTTTCTCATTTCGTTTGAAGACTTAAGTCAAATAAAGCTGGGTTTCATAAGAGGCAGTGGTTTAGGCTGAAACTGAAAACTATGATTCAGATGATGCAACTATTGAGAAAGTTTGGTGCTTGTGTGTTTTGTAAGGAAGCAATTGAAATCATGAAATGACTGTTTTTTGCTGCCTTTCCATTTTCCAAGTAATTATTTGACTACTTCTGAAGTTTAGCAGCCTGTTTCTGTTAATTAAGATGAAAAAGAGAAACATTTATAAATTGTATCAAAGGTAGGCTGTACTAAAAAGATACAGAGGTACTCAAAAGATTTTGGCATAAACAGTTTTTATTTTCATCAAGGTCTTATGAACTTTTGAACATATAGGAGGATTTCAAAAAAGTTTATAAAAAAATGGAACTAAAGCTTATTTGGGTCTGAAAAGGTATGCATAATTTTTTCATAATATGTTTGCCACAAACTTTTTGAAGAGCACTCCAAAAAGTGCTCTTGAAAAAAAAATTGGAAATTTTTTCTTAAATACCTTCACTATCTAAGAAATAATGATTATATTTGGCCTTTTGTCAGAGTTGTATCATCATAACTTGGTGTCCTTTCCCAGCTGACACTTCAGAGGCTGGCCAACTGTAGTCATGGTCTATCTGAGACCATTACTCACTTTTCTAAAACACGTTCTAGTGCCTGGACCAGCAGTTAGCATAAGGCTATGTCACTGGACTCATGTAGTTGACTGTGGTTTGAGTCCCGGACCCAGTGGCTTAAACTCACGCCAGGCATGCGTGCATGCGTGTCCAAGATCCTGAGAGGAGAATGGAGGAGAAGGAATTGTGGCGTGGCCATCCCCCCTGGGGGGGTGATTTCTCGCTTTCTGTCTCTCTGTCTCTCTCTGTCTTTCTGGCAAGCGCACGCACCCTATAGCAAAAACCTCTCCCCCAAAAATAAATAAATAATGAATAATAATAAAAAAAAAAACCACGTTTTAGTGCCTCACGACCACATTCTTTAGTCTACGTCTTACTGTGGCTGACATTCCCACTGAAATGATAGAGTTGAGGAGTTGCAACAGACACTATGCCATGTGCAGACCTTGAGATTTTTGCTATATGGACCTTTGGAGAAAAAGTTTGACAGCCCCTGCTTTAAATAAAATAGGCATTATATTAACTGTAATTAGACTCTTACAGATTTTTGAAATAGAACTAAATTCAATGCTTAACGTTCTAAATTGCCATTACTCTCAAATATATTCATTTGTAGCCATTGAGAACAATGCTTTCTCATTTCCTTTATCGATTCAAAATTGCACTGAAGAGGCTCAGCCTGGTGGCACAGCGTGTAGGCAACTAAACAACTGTACCAGAAGCCATGTGGCTAGCTGCAGATCCCTAGGAGCTGGAGGGCTGCTAGGAAAGAGGACTGCTCCCCATGAGACTCTGATGAGGGTGTTTCTCCCTCTGTCTCTCTGTAATGAATAAATAAATAAACTGATCAGAAGACCTATGCATCAAAAAATTACAGGATAAACTCTCTTATGAAGCTCAGAAGGTTCTTTGAAGAACAGACAATACTCAATTGGCAAACGAGAAGCATGGCCCTAGTTGAGGGCCAGCAAGGTTGAGGATCTATGGATGATAGGTCTACACCAGGAGAAGGAGACAAAAGCAGAGTTTCTCAACCATGACTTCATGTTAGAAACACCTGGGGAGGTTAAGTCGCTTCCAAAGCCAAGTCCCACATCAGATCAATTAAATCAGAATATTGGAACTGTGGCCAAGTTCCCCAGGTGATCCTACTGTGCAAACCAGGTTGAGAATTCCTGAGGTCTGGGAATGGAGAGAGATTTGCATAATGAGGAAATCATTTAACTTCTTTGGCTTTTTCCTTTCAATCTGTAAAATGAGAGGGCTAAAACAAAGTTATCTGAGGTCATCCCCATCTGTAATAGTAAGTTCAGTTCATCTGAATTAAGTTGGTTTTCCCAGAAGAGGAAATGTAGATATTGCGACTCCTTCTGTTATGGAGAAATGTGCAGA
>NW_006159501.1:10955121-10955483 GCF_000334495.1 Tupaia belangeri chinensis
TGCAGGAGGTAAAGAGTGCAGAGCAAGACTGGGTTCGTTGTCATGAGAACTTGAGAGAGAAGGCATGATGGCTGATTCTACTTGTTTTGCTGCTCAATGGCTTCAGACAGAAGAAAAGTGGGACAATATCAGGCAGGCACTGCCATTCCTACTGGCCTTTCCAAGCACCTCCAGTTCTGGTGGTTTGCTTCCACTTAGTAGGCAATAACTGAACATATGCTCTGAGTCTCAAACTGTGCAGAGAGATGAGTGAAGCGTAACAAGTCAGATTTTTTTTTTTTTTTTTTTTTTTTTTTTTTTGGAGAGGTTTTCGCTATAGGGTGCGTGTGCTCGCCAGACAGACAGAAAGAGACATAGAGACA
>NW_006159501.1:10955571-10961465 GCF_000334495.1 Tupaia belangeri chinensis
ATTTTTTTTTTTTTTTTTTTTTTTTACAGTCAGACAATGGTGGGACCAATTCTGGTTCTGCCACTTTTTAGTTGTGAGATGGAATTATTCATTTTCTGAAGTATCAGTCTCCTCTTCTCAAAAGAATAATAATCTCCCTATTCTAGGATCATTGTGAGAATGAAATAATATAAAGTATCAGAAGAACTTATCAAGTTACTGGCTATGATGTCTTCTAGGTACCATTATCTTCATTACCCTCATTAACATGTTACTCTGTTACCAGTGATGACTTGACAATTAATGAGGAAAGCAAAGATATCAGTTATCAGTAACATTACAATCTGTGGTTACAAATGTTGCCTAAAATAGATTGCTAACATTGTAGGTATTTAGTAACAGTAATATAGGAAAAACCTTTTAATATTAAAAAGATGAGACATTCACAAGAACAACAGAAGACAGCAGGTGTAGAGGCAGTGCATGTCCTTCCTGTCCCTCCCCCACTGCAGAACGCACAGCATTGTGCCTGTTATTGTCCAGGTACATGTCTGTGACCAATACATGATCTCGTTTCCATGTTTTTAAAGTCATATAGATGGTTTCATATTAAATGGATGATGGTGAACCTGCTGCTTTTGCTCAGTGTTACATTTTTGAGATGTATCCATATTAACACAGGTAATTCAAGTCCATCCATTCTACCTGCTATGTTCTATACCACTTTATAATTCTGCCACAGTTTAACTTTCTCATGTTACTGGATAGATGGAATGTTTTCCTTATTCTGTATTACAAAAAAAGAAATTCTGCAGTGTCCATTTATATACATGTTTCCTTGTGTATAAGTGTGAGAGTGTCTTAGAGTGTTTATTTGGCAGTTGCTAATGTATGGAATATGCATATCTTTAACTTTTCAGTTCCCTTTTCTTGTTCTCTCTTATATCCTAGAATTCTAAATACTAATGTGTCCCACAATTCAGATCTCACATCTTTCCTCTAATTGTACTCAGAGACTATCATCTGCTACCATGTCTTTAAGTACCACCTAAGATTACTATCTCCAGTTTGGGAATAACCCATTGCTAAATCTAGAGTCATATACCCACTTGCTCACTTAATATTTCTTGGTAGATATGGAATGGGATGTATGATGGACATTGCAAGTGCAAACCATTGGTGTTTCTCTTCTAGGCACATAACTCTTTCTCATTACAACTTCATTGAGGTCTGAGAATGTGATCACCTCTTGTTGGGGAAATAAGAAGTACACCATCTGCTTTAGTCTTCTGGGAAACCAAGTCGCAGACGTGGTTCAGAAGGTTTATTAAACTAAGCCCTAGAGGCTCTTCCATAATAGAGTTGGAGGAGAACTGGGCAGAAGGAAAAATTGAACTGTGGTGCAAAGACAGCAGCACCTCAGCTGACCCCATGGGCAGTTCTGGAATTGGAATAGCCTTTCAGAATTGTTCCAAATCAAGGCCAGAGCTGTATCTTTGCTCTACAGGTCCACTGTCATTGGAATTGGGCTGCTTCTAGAGAGAGGACATTTCCTTGGGCTAGTTGGCTTTCTGTACCTATGTAATGAGACAATTCATGCAGTGACTTAGCAGGGAGAGTCAGCACCCAGCACTCTAACAGCAAGGATTAAACTCTTCAGACTTCAGGGGAAATTCAGGAAACACACCACCATATCTACCACACACTCCTAAGAGAAGGCAATAAAAGATCCTGCCCAGTTTTCTGATGCTGTACTTCCTTCAGTGAGTATGAAGACAAGTTCAAATGACAGCCATCTCGTGAAATCATTATATAAAGAGTAATTGCCCTGAAGAATTGTCTGATCTACAATGGCTGTACCATTGATAAGAAATACATTTGTGTCTTCAACCATTGAGATTTGTTTCTGTTACGATAGCATAAGCCTGGGCCACACTGACTATTTCAATGTCTCAAAATTAGTATGTGCAAAACCAAATCCCTTATTCTCCACCCTTCCTAATCTACTCCGTTCAAGCTTTTGAGATCTTAGTACATGCATGAATATTTGATTCTTTCCACTTATAAACTAAAAATTCACAAGACACATTAAGTTTATAAAAATTGCACTCATATATTCTTCAGAATGTCTCATCCTTTAGCACCCGGTCCAAGCCACAGATATTTCTCTCCTAGATGATTACAGTAGCCACCTAAATGATTTCTTGCTTCTTCACTTATCATAATCTGCTGTGAGCACAGAAGACAGTGATCCTACTAGACAGCACTCCTCTCAACACCATCCAGTAGCACCCATCTCACTAAGAGTAGAAGCAAATCCTCCCAGGAGCTACAAGGCCTTATGAGTATGGCTCCATATTACTTCTCCAACCTCACCCTGCATCATATTCCTCCCTGCTCACGCTGTTCTTCTGCTTTCCTGATGACTGTCTAGCACTCAAGGCATGCTTCTTGCACAGAACTTTGGTATTTGTTGTTCTCCAGTCTGGAATGAACTTCCTGCCACACTCTACCCCTTTACACTTCAAGGCATTGTTCAGATGTCATCTTAACAACAAGCCATTTTCCTGACCACTGTATCTTTTTAAAAAGTAGACATAAACTTATTTAGCATTGTCTTTCAGAGTATTCATACTGTCATAAGGCACTTTATAAACTCATTTTTTAAATGAGTAGAAGATTAGACCCACAGGGACAGAATTTTTTGTATTTCTTACTGCTGTATCTACTACATCTAAATAGACACTACACCCAATAGTTGTTGAATAAATAAATAAATTTTATAAAGTTGTTGCTCTTGAGTACTAATGGTTTGTAGATTCTCTTGAATTTTCTTTTATTTGTTTGAGAGGTTTTTGCTATAGGGCATATGTCCTCACAAGAAAGACACAGAGACACAGAGAGACAGAAAGTGAAAAATCACCCCCAGGGGGGATGGCCACACCACAATCCCTTCTCCTCCATTCTCCTCTCTGGATCTTGGGCATGCATGCACAGGCACTGGACGTGAGTTTAAGCCACCGGGTCCGGGACTCAAACCTTGGTCAACTACATGGGAGTCCAGCGATACAGCCATTACATGAACTGTTGGTCCTGAATTTTCTTTTCTTTTTTAAGAGAGATTTTTGCTATAGGGCGTGTGTACTTCCCAGAGAGACAGAGAGAGACAGAAAGCAAGAAATCACACTTCCATGGGGGATAGCCATGCCACAATTCCTTCTCCTCTCAGGATTTTGGGCACACAAACACACACACACACACACACACACACACACCTGGCATGAGTTTTAAGTCTTTGGGTCTGGGACTCGAACTACATGGGAGTCCAGTGACATAGCCATTATGCCATCTGCTGGTCCCTCTCTTGATTTTTCTTCAAATAACATATTTTATTTACATATATGGGCAACTTTATTCTTTACTTGAGTTTTAATAACTTTCAGTCTTTTCTATATTTTCTTGTCATATTACAATGTCTAGGACTTTCAATACAACTCCTAAAGTTTTTTTTTTGTTGTTGTTGTTTTTTTCTTTTACCATAAAAGAGAGCTATATTTAATTAAGTTACTTTTTTGCATCAAAGGAAATGATTAAGTGGTTTTCTAAAAATTACTGGAGTTTCTGATGTTTATCCTCAGATCTCTGGAATGACTTTCTTGATCTTTCAAATCTATATCAGAATGTAGTGTACAAAATATACAGATGACAAATTCTGATTGAAATGAGGCCTTGTGAGTATCCCAATGAGATCTTTGTTTTCTGAAACTGTTTCACTGATAAGGGTGATGTTTTTTGAAGTTTATCTAATGTCAGTGCCTTCAGCAGTGAAGACAGACACTGTGAATCAGTAAAGCAAGTCGGAGGTGGGCACATGGGAGGGTTTACATGCGGTCAGGGACAAGTCGGTATCAATAGATAATTGTCAAGTGAAAATGAAGGTCCATCAGTTGTTGGATCACCTGGTATTTTTCCAGACAGACTGGAAATCTGAAATTTAAAAAGGTAAAACAGTCTAATTCTTAAACATGTTCAATCAAATCATAATTAATAAATTAATTAAATAAAATCACAATTAAGTTTTAATTAAATCACAGTTAACTAAAATAATGCACTATGTGATTCTAATAAAACACATCTGTAGGCCATGCTGGCTGTGAGTTTGAGACCACCAATGGACTGGAATGACATTGTGTTTTCATAGAAATTTTTAACTCCTTGATTCTAATTTCCTCATTTACAAATTGTGGATAACAAAAAAACTCTTCCACTGACTAATGCTAAGTAAGTATCATAAGCATTAAATCAATGTGGAAATAGAAGACCGTAAGTTATAACTCCAAGCCTGTGCTGTGAAGAATCACACTGGGAGGAGATGAGATGGGCTACATGCCCTTTCAGCTCTTAAGAAGATAAACTCCAAGCAGCCCATGACCTAGGTAAATAAAAGTAGCCATAGTAAGTAACAGAGTTTTAATACATGTTTCCTTCCTACTGTCAAATACAACCAAAACTAGTTTCACCATTAAATAACGGTGATGTTAAAAATGCTCTTTGTGGATGCCCACTGGGTTAAGTTGACACGTGACGGGAGGTCTTCTCTGCCTCAAGGTAGGCTCTCAGCCGGTTTCCTGCTGCTCTCTTCCTGTCTGCTTCGGCCCTCTCCTCTGCAAAGCTGATCAATGTGGGGCCACAAAGATGAACAGCGCCGCTGTCTGGTCCTCCGGGGGATTGTGGTTTGAAGAGCGTGAGTGATAAGACACATAGGAAGGTCCACTATAGGGGGCTGAGCAGTGTGGAAAGGGCCTGCTCTGGCACCAGCACCCAGCTATCAGGGACAAGTCTCTACGCCCTTCTCCCCTGTCTGTAAAAAGAGGACTGCACCCATCCCGGTGGTGAGCAGACCAAGCAAGGTTACTGCACCGGACAGGTCTTAGCACCTGGCACTTAGGGAAACTGCGATAACTCCGAGTCATTGTTGCTATTAAAGAAAAGCAGGGCTGCTGAGTAAAAGAGCAGTTAAAGGAGTCTGATCCCACATGGCTGACTGAGTTGGAATCCTGGCCTGGGAGGCTTGAAAACCTCTCCAGGCATGTGTGTGTGTGTGTGTGTGTGTGCTCGCGCAGGCACGTGCTTCTGTGCCAAAAATCCAAGAGGATGGAGAAATGGAGGAGAAGGGATTGCAGTGTGACCACATCCCATTGGATGCTTCCCCCCACCCCCCTTGTCTCTCCCTGACAGCTCACAGTGCCCTCTGGCAATTGAAACAAGAAAATGAAAGAAGAAAGAAAGGAAAGAAAGAAGAAAGAGAAAGAAAAATGAAAAGAAAGAAAAGAAAAAATGGAAAGAAAAAAAAAAAGAAATAAAAGAAAAAAGAAAAGACTAGTGAAATACCTTGGGGAAATGCTGCAGCTATTTTCCAAGGAGAAGCCTTTGAACCCGGGTTTGGGGAGCCATGGCGTGTAAACTAGGACATGGGGGGTGATAAGATTACCAACAGACAGTGACGTCGTGGAAGGCTGCAGAACGTTTCCAGAGTGCAGGAAGGCACGGGACTGGGAGGGCGGGGGTCTGAGCAGGTAGGAGCTGGGCTCTCCAAGTCAATTCCTGCGTGCAGAGTTAGAACGTCCCCGACCCCGTCTGTCCTGGCTCACCCATCGCCTCACACAGTCCGAGTATTTCTCCAGTGCACCCAGGATTCTAGCTTCAAACACTGTCCTTAGAGAGGACTCAGGGCGGAGCTGTAGGATGGGACGCAGAGCACCAAGAGGGACCCCGGGTGCCACCTGCGCTGACGTCAGGCTGCCTCACCTGCCGGGCGGGCGGAAGGAAGACCCGGGCCCTGCAGGCTTAGGAGGGCGCATCTGCGCGGCCCCACAAACGAGCCCTTCTCCCGCCGCGAGCGAGGCGGCTGATTC
>NW_006159501.1:10962169-10983196 GCF_000334495.1 Tupaia belangeri chinensis
AGTCGGGCAACAGGGCGCGGCGGCAGCTGGACAGCAGCTTCTGGGGGGCGTTTGCAAAAGCCTCCCTCACAGCTGGAGGGAGCGCGGCCCCCGCGCACTGGCCAGCCATTGTGAACCGCGAGGAGCCCTTCCTTGGCGGCGGAAGCAGCAGTTCACCCAGCTGTCAGCGTTTGAAATGCAAAAGGCCCTGGGCTCCTGGGGAGGGGAGAAGACAGAGGCCACGTCAGAGGAGATGCAAGCTGCCTGGGCTGAGGAAACCGTGGGCTGAGAAGTTCACTTGAGCAATCAATAAGGCTTTCAGCGAGCTGGGGGCGCGCAGTTCCGGAGAGAGGGCGAGGGCGCCAGCCGGCCTGGGCGCGGGCTGCTCCTGTCCCTGGGGCCTGGGGAGCCAGCCCAAGAGAAGGGAGCTGCTCAGGTCCCCAGTTCCCTGGTGAGGGGATGTACAGATAGACACGTTCTTTTGGGTGCCTGGGTGTGTTAAATCCACTGCCCCGAGAACACCAGGAAGCTCTTGCTCCCAGTCTGGCTGCTGGTAGGACTGCACGGTCTCCCCTACCTCGCTGATGGTCTCTCGGGGTGCAGGGACTTCGCTCCTTGGGCCCCTTGTTCTCCTGGCAATCCTCTGCAGGGCCCTGGCAAGAATCAGGGGGCCCTGAGACTCTGGACTTCACGTGGAGGTTCTTCTCTCCTGGCAACAGCGTGAACGACCTCGCATTTGTCGGCCTGGCACCTGTAGAAGGAGCATCACACCCTCACTGCACTTTGGGGGTTTCTGTCCCCAGTATAGCCAGGCAGGTGCATGGCAAACACTGTAAATTTGCTTACCAAGATTCCCAATGCCAGGCTCGGGTGCAAGGACCAAGCCCCACAGTCTCTAGACAGAGTAGAAAATAGAAATGCCACTGCCTCCTGCCTGGTCCCAGATCCCAGGCCATGTCCTTACGGGCTCCCATAAAACCTCAGGCTCAGTGACTGCCAACAATTGACATTATTGGCATATTTTTTATTTACCCGTCTGTCTACACTCCAGACTGATAGCAGAGCATGCATGATATATATCTTTGTGTCCCACATTTCTTTTAAGCTTGCTGAAGGAAAGGGGTGGGTGGAAGCTCTTACTTCTGCTCCTACATGAAATTTAAGGCAGACTCATTGCATTTTGTGCATGTGTGTGTTGGTCACTTTTAAGTAAAAAACAAAAACGAAAACAGAAACTCAGTTGCTCTATGTCATAGCAGCGCTGTGGCAGTGAAATCACAGCTGTGTGCAGCTGGTGCAGGAATCAAACCTGTGGACTTGGATGGAGGTGATGCTTCCAGGCGCCCCTTGGTTGGTCCCTTGGACCTAGCTTGCCCAGGGCTGCTCCCATGAGGTCCCACACTACTAACTATAACAGCGACTCCATCTGAATCAGGCTTGTGATGGGAGGGGTGAGGAAAGATTGTACCTAACAGATTAGCTTTAAACTGGTACCCAGACACTGGCAGGTGGGTGTGTAGAGCCAGCCCGTTTTCTCTGAAATGCTTCTGTGGGGTCTTCACATCTCTCCATGCCTCAGAGGGTCTATACCTGCTGTCTTCCGGATGTGAAAATGTAGTTCCTTTCTCAGTCAGAGCCCAAGCAGGAACACAGAAACCTACTGACCATTTTAACAGAGAGAATTTTGAGTTAACTTAATGGACTAGACAGACATCAGGGACCTGAAGGCAAAAGAGGACACCGGAGTCCCATGGTGGTAGTTTATGTCGGGAGAACCAGGCTGCCCATTGTCTAGGGAACAAAGAGAGGAGGCTGGTTTTGAGAACATGGCCGCTCTCAGGAGGACCCACCAGAGTTGAAGACCAGCCCTGCTAGGAGGGGTGCCGTCTGGCCAGAGCTGATAGCTGGAGAGTCCACAGGAGGACGTCCTGGAGCTGGACTCATGCTTCTGAAGTGGGAGTGCTATGTAGGAGAAAGGGTGTGGTGAGACTGGGTCTAGAAATGCGGATGAACTAGACACTGAAATAAATGCTACTCAACAGGCGCAACACTGCCCAGCTGCTGCTCATGTGGACAGCATTCAAGAGAAATGGTTGAGCCCTTCCCTTTCCTCCAGTCTCACATGCTCCCTCTCTAGCACATGAGTAGAACTGACCAGGGAGCCCCAGCAAAGGGAAGGGTGGTTTCTGGCACCCCCAAACATTTCAGCATCACAGGGCAGGCTGGAGCTGAGAGGCAGCAGCATAACAGCCATGGCGCCATTCCCGATGGTCACCACTGCCTCTTCCTCAGAACCTCAGCTTCAGGGCAGTCAGATCCCTGTCTTTCTACCCTAGTAAGCAGTGCTCTGCAGCAGGAGTTAGTGCTTCCTTGCTCACAGCTCGTGCCTGATCCAGTGGGGACAGTCACACATCCTTGCCCAAGGGTCAGTCTTCCTTTCCAGCTCTCACATGGCTCCCTTTTACTCACAGAATCTTTGAGAGGGGAGCTAGAGACAGGCTGACTGTGTCGACCAAAATACAAACCACAGTGAGCTTTCTTTGCCTTGAGATATGAGAGAGAACACCCGAATTCCTTGTGGTCCATCAAAACTCAACTGCAGGACCAGCCAGTGGCATGGGGTTAAGGCAGCATGATCCCACACGGCCAACTATGTGGTTCAAATCCTGGCTTGATGGTTTGAGAAACATGCTGAGCACATGTATGTGTGTGCTTAAAATCCTGAGAAAAGAATGGGGAAGAGATTGCAGCGTGGTCATCAATCCCGAGGGTGCTTCCTCATGTTTCTTCTCTCTCTGTCATGCGTGCAGGCACATGTGTCCTATAGCAAACTAATATGTATGTATATCTTATCTGGAAAAGCTTGGCTCCAGCTCCAGCCTTTCAAACCTTCCATGTTACCAGATGGGCCTGGAGTGATGAATCCTGCAATTGGATTGCTCTACTTCTTTCCTTAAATCCAGTTTCAAGATCTTTCTCCTCAGTCTGGAATATGACATGTTGATTTATTGGTGCTTCAAGTGAAATTTCCATTTTATCATTTTTGTGAAATTTTAGTTAACAAAATTGAAATGAGAGGAAAGTATTGTAAGTCACACAGAAACGTCACGTACATGTTCACTTCACTACTATGTCTGACCGTATCAAGATAACAAAGAGGAAAAGGCATCAGCCTTCCCCTTGCCATGTGCATCCTGAGAGAAAGAAATAGAAAGAAATTGTTGGATGCAGCCTGAGAGCACGGGGGAAGCTGGGATGCAGAGCACACAGATGAAGGGACCCTGGAGTTGACCAGCTGAGAAATAACTAACAATTGTCTAGACAGGGACAGCACTCCCTACAAAGACGGGGATGTAGAATAGAAGACTTTCAAAGGCAAACAAGAAGTTCGATGGTGACAGCTGCAGCAGGTCAAGCTGGACGAGGAGCCTAACTCGGGTGCCCTCGACAGGAGGGTGGCCATCTAAGTTTGATTGCGGGGGTGGTGTTCAGGTCGCTTTTCCTTTGGTTTCTTTAAATGTGGATAGAACATTGAATTGGAAAAACCAGTGGGGAGATGGGTTTTAGAAGAGTGCGTGTTTTAAAAATATTTCTAAGTTAAAGCAGTGCAAGTACCCCAGATAGGATCTTGTTAGGGTTTTAGAGACCACAGTGAACTAACATCAGGTATGATAAGAGGCATAAAAGAGAAAATTTAAAAATGACCCAGATATTTTATATGATGAAAATAGCTTTATGTCCCTGTCACTGGTCAGGGAGATAAGAAAGTTGACTATGAGAAAATGTCACACTTAATGGAGTCCCAGATGTGGGAGGGGCTCCTAGGTGTGGGAGGGGCTCCCAGATATGGGAGGGGCTCCTAGGTGTGGGAAGGGTTCCCAGATGTGGGAGGGGCTCCTAGGTGTGGGAAGGGCTTTCAGGTGCTATGAGAAGTCTGGAAGTCAGGCAGGAGCCCAGACTGCAAAGAGAGGCTGGTGTGCCTTACCTTAGAGCTTTCAGTCTAAAATGCTCCAGTTTTATGGCATAAACCCAGAAAAAGTGGGCATTGGAATATAACCTTTGAAACCACTGTTACTATTAAAAACACGTATGTTTTATATATGTGTGTTTATTTGCAATAAAACTGCATAGATGGTCAGTAAACCTTAGAATATCTGACTCAACTGAAAATTTAAGAGACCACTGAGAAGATCCATCCTTCCTAAAGACATCTCATTTGCACCCCCTGAGACACACCTTATTTACAGCCACACAAAAATGTACTCAAAATCCAAATTTTGTTGCAACACAGTGACATCTAGTGTTCGATCTGCCTTACAATACCCCAGGGAA
The DNA here is from genome assembly GCF_000334495.1 of Tupaia belangeri chinensis. NCBI lineage: Eukaryota > Metazoa > Chordata > Mammalia > Scandentia > Tupaiidae > Tupaia > Tupaia belangeri. Next base: position 10,966,481 of record NW_006159501.1, read on the forward strand.
CCATCGAAAAGCAAGTGTTCCCACCTAGAATTCTGACCTTCATGTTAAAGGAAAAGTTTTAGAGAAAACGAAATGATCATTATCGAGTCTTGCTTCTGGTAGGTGACAGAGCACTGCGTGAGTACAGACCTGCACATGCATACTTGTCACCCATTCCGAGGTGGTGCATTTGAACTAGAGCCATACGTATTCCTCGTCGCATTGATGTCTTCCCTGACATATTTGCTTGTGACTAGGATTTTTAGTTAATTATAATGTAATTATTAGAATGTGGACTATCAATATGCTTTAATTATAGTTATTAAAGTTTTTCACATAAATACATTTATGCCAAAATATTTTGCAGGCCTGAAATTGCAAGCATGGTTAGAAGTTATACTCTGAACTGCAGGATTCAGAAAACCTGAGACAAGGAATGTGTCTACTGGTCTTAATATGTAGCCTGAAGTTAGAGGCCCACATTCTTGCCATGGAATCATCATTCATCTGTAGGGTGACCTTGAACATGGCACTAAACCATGGCCCTTTGTAACTAAGGTATAAAACTGAGTTTCATGTCAAACATGAAACTCAGTGAGTGCTTCATTTCTTTCTTCAGTCTTGGCAACTTCACTTTGAGATACGTGCATTCTTTCTACTTACCTTTAAATGAGATGAGTAAGGTTCAGAGAGGAGCAAGTGAATATTTAGGTAGTCAGCTTGTACCCTTGAGGCTAAGCCAGGGCTGCCTGGCCTTTGTCATCTACATTGAACATTGTTTTAGTACAAGGCACAGGACACCACCATAGCTAGACTCTAAAGCGTTCTTCATAGGAAGTATAATTAGTAAGATTTTACATTATCTGTCTCTATCCACCTCTCTTTGTTTACATAGCGTCTCTCTCTCTCTCTCTCCCCCATCTACCTGCCTATCAGATGGCTGAAGCTGTAACAACCTTATATGGGTGAAGAATCTGAGCATAGTAATTGCTTTTGTCTTGGGATGGAGTAAATAATTTCCTTAGAACCCTGGTAGTCTTTCTACATGCTTAAAGATTGGAGAGAAACATGGTAGAGGATGCCCCAAATCAGATATTCCAGAAGGGCCCTGAGGTGGGAATCAGGCACTTATCTCCATCATGAGATAGAAGAGATAATAAAAGCTGATCATTTCTGCAGCTTATTCTATTCTTTGCCCAAAATACAGCAGTTCACTTGGTGGCCTGGCTTGGTATTAGCCATTGACAGGGCAAGAAGTCCTGGCAGTAGGACAAGTTCCAGAGTATCTGTCTTGGTTTCTGCCAGAAAATCTTGTTCCAGCTAATTTTAAGACCCTACTTTGAGGAAAATATAGGGTCTCCTCAGAGTCTTTATCCAGAAGAATCTGAGTGAAGGCACTGATGCACTGCAAGAGTAAGAGAAGGAGAGATCTCCCTCCCCCGATTCTTGTCATAGGGTGGGCGCCACCACGCCCCCCCCCAATTCTTCACCCATCTTCCTAAATTCTGAACCAACCATGAGTGCCCTACATCTAGTTGAGATCTCCTCCAGGAGTTGACATGTCCTAGCACTGAATCCTGCTGGAGGGGAGCTCTGGCTCAGGGTTAACATTTGCTCCATCAGCTATGGTCACCCTTTATGCAAAGCTGCCTTGGGCCTTAATGTCCTGACTTCCTCACACTCCCCCAGCTTGCCTCTTTTGCCAGGCTATTCCTCTGAGGATCTGGGGACTGTCTCATGCATCATCACATCATGCAGATCGACCTCTCAGCTAAGAACCTGTTCCTCGCATCATTTTTTATTTAAAAAAAAAAAAAGAGAGAATTATTTATTTAATTCCATTTGCTATTATTATTATTATTATTATTACTATTATTATTATTTGACCAGAGAGAGACAGAGAGAGAGAGAAAAGAAAAGTGAGAAAGCAAGCTGCCAGGTCTGGGATTGGAACTACAGTCGGTCATTTGGAGTCCAGCACCTCAGCCACCTCACCACCTACTGGCCTCCCTATGTCTTTTTGAAAGCCTGCTCCAGTGTATTAGAACCTCACTAATCGACGTGTGATCCACAGCATCCTCTGGTCTGAAAGTTTGGCTGATGATCTGCGTCAACTGGGAAACCTTCCAAATATAAAGATTCCATGACCCCACCTGAGTTTTACTGAATTCGAATGAAAGATGAACATAGGGATGTGCGTTTTTAAAGAAAAACTTCTTAAGTGATTGCTACAGTCGGCAGGAGAAAAAGAAACTGGAGTTGCCTGTGGTAGAGATGAGAAAAGAGAGCTGAAGGAAGCTCTGGGAGAACACATCTTTCTCATCCAGTATCAAAGGCAGATGTACATGTGGTCTGCCCAGGAGCAGGGGTGAAGTTGGTGTGCTGCTTCGAAGGTTTCAAACATTGGCCAGTTTCTAGTCTAGTTCTGGAGAGAGGGGCAGGTAGTTACCGTCTTCTAAAGCTACCCTAGATCTGCACCAGGGTCTGGGAGACTCCTCAGTGGAGACCAGAGTCTCACAGCCCAGAGAAGAAAGCACCTATTCGTTCACATATCTTTGGTCATTATCTGAGTAACATGTAAAACCTACTCAATTTCTTGGATCCAGCAGATGGCATAGTGTTTGTTGCTGGACTCCCCAGTAATTGACTGTGGTTTGAGTCCTGGACCTGGCAGCTTAAACTCATGCTGGGTGCATGTGCATGTGTGACAAAATCTTGAGAGGAGGACAGAGGAGGAGATATTGCAGCATGATTATCCCCTCTGGGGGGTAATTTCTTGCTTTCTGTCTCTCTATCTCTCCGATGAGAATATGGGCCCTATAGCAAAAATCTCTGTTGAAAAAAATAGACAATTTCCAAGTATATAGGAGTAATGGCTTCTTCTACTACCTCAGCTTGCCTCCCTCTCCTAAATTAACTAGTTAACCTCTGAAAAGTTTACTCCCTTTGTACTCACCATTAAATGTACATATGTAGAAATAAAAATACAGAAATAGATAGAGCTGGGGATGGGGATGGGGCTAGAAGGAGAAAGGTCAGGGATAAGGAGAGAGATGGACATGGATAAGGACAGGGATTGGAATAGAAATAGAGACAGAGACAGACAGAGGTGAAGATGAGCTGGGTGGGGAGAGAAGGAGAGAGGAAGGGAGAAAGATGTGTCTTCATCAAGTTATTTAATATCTCCGTGTCTGTGTTCCTTATCGAGAGGACGAATAGTAGTGCCTGCCTCATAGAGCTACTTACAACAATTGCCTGGATTGCACGGCATTGTATGAATGGACTATAAATTATTTACTAATATCCTTTTGATGGGTACTTAGGTTGTCTTCAAAGATATATTTTAATACTGTAATAAATAATTAAATAACTTGCATGGACAAGGGAAAATGTAGAATAAGAAGTCAAATTGTTAAGTCAATAGGATGAGCTTTCAGACATGAGCAATCATGTCAAATTTCTACCCAAAGGCTTCTGTTTTACCTACGTTGGAAGGAGGTAAAAGAACATGCCATGCCTGCCTGTCCTTGGTGCTCCAGCGGAGAGGCCCTTTGTCCCTTTAAGCCAGAACATGTCATCCACAGAACGCAAATGTCAGTGAGGCACCATCCAGCACTCTCTCCAGCACTGTGTGAGAAGGCCCATCGCCCCCATCCCACAGTGACAGATACTGGATAACACCACCTTTCTCACCCACAGTGACAAATGCCAGATAGCACTGCCTTTCTCAGTCTTCACTAATGGAAGGTGGTGAATAATGATAGCTTACTTTAGTTCTAACTTCAGACAAAATTCTATTTTGGACAAGTTAGGGAACAAGTATTATCAGCCTTTTATCTGGATGGTGCGGAAGGCCAATGTCTAACCTGTAAGGATGCAAGAACTGAGGGACATGAATCAAGTTTTCAGAGATAGCATTCTGTTTTGGATACTGCCAAGCCCAATCACCTTAATGGTGGCATCGTTAATATTCATATCTTCTTTTTGACAATAGTTGTAATACTGAACTCTTGCTTCTTGAGGATAGATAAAAAGATAGGTGATTGATTGGTCAATTGATTGATAGGTAGAAATGTGACATACATGATGATAGAGAGATGATGACCAGGTAGATATAGATGATACATAGACAACATGCCTGTCTCATCACTTCATATCTTCTGTCAAATCAGCTATTAACACGTACCTAAACATGGATGCTTCCTTCATTGCTTTGGCTGTTCCCTTGTTTTCTCCATCAGCTAATCATATCCTGGCAACTAGGTCTGCTTCTCCAACTCCACAGGAACTGCTCTTGGTCTTCTTCCACCAGGAAAAAGCAGTGATTTCCTGATTGGGATCTTTGCCTTTAAATCTCCTTTAGCCAAACTCTCAGCCTGAAATAAAATCCCTGACTTCTAAATCCTCTTCTTAAAAATCCTTCAAGACCCAGTCACAGAAGCTAGGTTTGATTCCTGGCTCACCCTAAAAGCTGGTACAGACAAGAGAGAAGACAGTGTGGGGGCCTGCAGTCCCACCTACTTTGAGACCTGAGGCAGAAGGACTGTGACATGGTGCAACCTTGTCTAGAAAAAAATCATAATCTTTCCAAATAGCAGTATTTCCCCAGCAGAATGTTTCAAACTGTGTCCTATAAAGTTGTGGAAATCCACTGAAGCATTTTAGGAAAAGAGTTTGGGGTAGGCAGAATTCTAGGGCCCTGCCCTGCCCCACCCAGTCAGAGTAGATGTGCCTATATTCATCCTAGACATTTGGATTCTGGCTCGGATTTTACTTTAAGAAAGATCAAATGATTTTTTTTTTTTTTTTCTTAACGAGGCCTGCAGAACCAAGTCAAATTTATTTAGTTTGGTTCACAAAATTCTGCATGGATTTCTATCTAATTTAGTAATCTCTGCTCTTTACTATATTGACTTCCATGTCTATCTCTTCAAATACAGTCATGTGATGTTCTTCTATTTCATTTGCTCAGAATTTATTGTCCCCTTTCTACTTATATCCATCTACTCTCACTTATTTTGAGGTTAGATTGTGGCACAGCCTTAAAACATGACACTCTGCCAGACAGTCTCACATAGGGAAGTTCCAGGATTCAGCCTGGAGATCCCGCCTCAGTATGCCAGACTCATGCAAACCCATGATCTGGGGTTGCCTGAGACTGAGGTGGACCAGGATGTCAAGACACTATTGGGATGCTTGTTTCTTTCTCTCTCTCTCTGTCTCTCTCATTCATGGAAGAATTATAAACTTCTAAAAATTACGTATTTTTTTTTCCTTCTTTAATCACTCCCTCCTGGAAGTCCTCTCTGACCTCTCACCTCACTGTCTCACCTACTCAGTTGACTCCCTCAACTTCTTCCTGTGCCTCTTTTTGGGCATTTGTCACACTGTCCTTGATCGTGTGCAAGATGGTTGACCACATTGACTTACAGACTGTCAAGACCAAGGACCAATTCTCACCATGTGTTGCCTTTGGGTTCCCTAGAAGCAGACTTGGAGAGGAGTGTTAGGTCTTGATCAAGAAGCCCTGTGGGTCATGTCTGAGCGGGGAGAGGTGGGAAAAGAAGCAGAACTGGAAAGAGGAAGGGCAGGTGTGGAAGGGCATAGACCTAAGGATGGCTTCCCAGCCCGGGGAAACTCTGGAGTTAGAACGATCTTTAGGAATTACCCTGAATTCCAAGCAGATGCCAGACCCTTAAACTCCTGCCTTTCGGGACAGCGAGTGACTCAGCAGGATGACCATCTGATGCTATTTCCAGCACCTGTGACAAGCAGTCTGTCCCTGAAAGGGGATCTGGGAGGAGCAGCAGGCTCCACCATACCCGGCCTAAAGCCTATCGATGCTTAGGTCTAAGTAAATGATCGGTACATTAATGCAGAGTGGGCAGAGAAGCCAGGAGGCATGTTGCTATATTCCAGTAACATTTCATAAACACGGCTCCTGATTAAATGGAAACACTGATGAAAAGATTAGAAACACGATAATAAGAGGCATTATAGGGAGAGACAGCAACCAAGTAGCTGGAACACATAAAGAAATGCAGGAAGGAGGTAAAAGCACACGCCATACTTGTCTATCCTTGGTGTTCCAGTGCAGAAGCCCTTGTCCCTCTAAGCCACAACATGCCATCTGCAGAATGCAAATGTAAACGAGACATCATCCAGTGGTCCTGTGTGTGGACAGTGGTTACTGTCCAGTACATCACTGACTTTCTATCCACTCAAAGGATCTGGGTTCTGATTTCACCCATCTCATGGCCCTACCTTGCCAGAGGTCAGAGGCAGTGGAGTGAGGCATGGAAAGCAATGATAGTAGGAGATGATGGGAAGGGTGCATGGCAGTGACTCAGTTCCTACAAGACTCAGAGTAGAGTCCCAAGCCCTATGCTCCCATAGGAAGAGCCTCTGCAGAGTCTTTGGTTATCTGTTAAAACCCTGCTACCAAGTCAATCCTCCTTAGCAAGACAGCTTCTGTCTTCTAACTATAATTGGTCCATGGGAAATGGCCCTGTTTGTGAACATCTGATTGCTTAGAGGGGTTTTCATTTACAGACCACTAACGAGATTAAAGTGCTAATTTAAAAAGTGCTTAGCCTAGATATTTAAGCAGCACCCGCCTTGTAAGTTTATAACTGCTGTTCCTGTGTTGGCTGCTAAACAGGAGCCATTTCATTCTCTTGCATTGAAATGGATCAGATAAATCACATTAGCTAGGTTTACAGAAGCTAGCAATGACAGGTTTCTCGGAACTGAAAGCTAAATAACCTACTGGGGTCTGACTTTCTTTCATCATGCACTCTATCTTCAAACTCAATACCTATTTAAAGCTGGCGATAACACTCCATGGAATGCTCCTAGCCCTTGTCCTCAGACATAATGTACGGTTCCACCAATGCTATGGACTTTAAACATTTTTGATACAGTCTATTAAAAAGAGGGATTGTAGCTGATTCAAATGCAGCAGCTCCTAATAAAAAAGTAAAAAGTCCATGAAATCGCATGCTGTATTTGCAAAAGCAACGAGTAGAAATCACACGAGGACGCTCTCTGTTCTGTCATTAAATTATCTACACTGGGCAGGCAGGACTGATAAGAGAATTCATTTTACACACACCTCAGGAATGGAACAGGAGTCGATCTCATGATCTCCCAAAATGGAAAGAAAGTTCAAATTACTAACAGAAAAAATAACTCTGGTGTACTTTAAGCTGTGACCTTTTGAATTTCTCTTTTAAATAGCAGCAAACTCCCTGCAGCCGGGTGCAGGTTACCTGTTTTATGCAGCCCTACTCTCATGTCAAGGGAAACCTCCACCCTCCATGGGGCACCATCCTGGCATGAGTTGACAAGTGAAATTGCTGGAGAAACCAAACTGAGGCTGGCATTATTTTATGGAGCGTAGCATTTTGCAATCTGGTACTTCAGGGTATTTTTTAACCTATGTTATGTGATGAAATGGTTTGAGGGCTTATTCACTTCCATAAATTGATGTCGTTTAAGAGTGAGCCAATGAAAGAGCTGCTACTGTTTATACTGAGTTTCCATATTTCATTATCTAATCACACTTGAAAATAGGGAAATAGAGGGAAAGGAAGATCAAACAAATGGATAGAATGATCAGGGTCTTTGATAAATAAGAAAATAAAAATGTCTTGAGGTAACAGATAAAAGGGGAGTGTCACTGTGTGGAAATTATGGGAAGTTGGGAATATAAAGAATAGAGGTCAGAGTCTGTTCATGGAAAACGAGAAGTTGTGTGGAGGCACAGAGGGCTACTGGAAAGGCACATAACACAGTGCACGGCTGCAGCACTTAATGACAGAAGCCAAGACTCTTGGTCTTAAATTCTCCACTCAGTAGTTCTGTGACCCGGAGAATCTTTTCGGTCTTCTGACCTTAACATTTTTCATATATAAAATGGGTAATTACAATGATATCTAACTCTTGAGCTTGTTATGTGAAGGATGAACAACATTTTCTTTAGTATCCAAATATTGTAATAAAAATGCAGCTAGTAGTTCCAGAGTAGCAGACATGTGACAAGTGGGGCAGGCAATTATAACTTTCAAATAATATTTAATTAGTGTTAACCGAGTTGACCAATGCTCTAATGACATTACAAATGTAATTATGCAATATCATGCTTATAATATTAGTTAAAAGAGAAATGATTATTTAAAAAGTATTGAGTATAGGACCAACGGATGATGTAATGGTTACGTTGCTGGACTCTGACATAGTTGCTCACAGTTTAAGTCCTGGATGGGAGGCTTAAACTTCACCCTGGATGCGTGTTTAATGACCAAAATCCCAAGAGAAGAATGGAGGAGAAGGGATTGAGGCATAGCCATCTCCCCCCAGGGGAGATTTCTAACTTTCTGTCTCTCTCTGTCTTTCTGACAAGTGCATGCAATCTATAGTAAAAATCTCTCTCTCAAAAAACGTATTGATTATAAAATCCATTAAATAAGAGAAAAATGTAAAAAGTAAAATTTTATTTTTGATCAATTTCCAAGGGACTGTAAAAGGAACCAAATTATAAATATAAAGATCTTGAAGATTAAAAAAAAAATCTTTCTTTTGTTCAATCATTGACTCTTTTACTTGTTTCCTCCACTGTAGAGAGCACAGTTTAGCTTAAAGAAAAAATGTAAATACTGTAAATAAAAGGCCTTGAGTGCTTTAAGCCAATGTATCCAGAACACAGGGCAGAAGCCACTAATTCTAGTTAAGTTGATGGGGATGGGAGGGAAAGAAGTGACTTTTGAGCAAAATCTTGAAGGGTGAGTACATTCTCAACAACCTAAGTACATCAATTAAAAGGCAGAAATTGTTTGAGTAAATCAAAAACCTTGACTCAATTTTTTCATGTCCACAAGAAATCCATTTTGAATATAAGAAAATATTTAGATTAAAAGTAAGTATACGGAGAAGGAGATACCATACTAACACTAATTAGAAGGAAACACTAATTAGCAGAAAATTTCAGTTAGAGTAGACTTCAGGAATCATTACATATTTTAAAGGGGTCATTTTGTTGAGAAGACATAACTTTTAACATATGTGGTCCTAAAAACAGAGCATCAAAATATTTGAGGCAAACACAGAACAACTACAAGAAGAAATACATAAATTCACTATCAAATACTTCAACACCTCTCTATCAGAAATGGCCAGATCCTGGGAACCAGCAGTTAGCGTAATGGCTATGTCGCTGGACTCCCACGTAGTCGACCGTGGTTCACGTCCTGGACCCGGTGGCTTAAAACTCACGCCGGGCGCGTGTGCGTGCGTGCCCAAGATCCTGAGAGGAGAATGGAGGAGAAGGGATTGCGGCGTGACCATCCCCCCTGGGGGGTAATTTTTCACTTTCTGTCTCTATGTCTCTCTGTCTGTCTGGCGAGCGCACGTGCCCTATAGAGAAAACCTATCCAAAAAAAAAGAAAAGAAATGGACAGATCCTGCAGACAGAATATTAGTAATGACATAATAACTTAATACCATTAATCAACTGGATATAAGTGAAATCTATAGATTATTTCATCTAATAACAGCAGAATACAATTCATCTTAAACTAGCTTGGAACATTCACTTAAATAGATCACATCCTGGTCTATAAAACACCTTATAGCAAATTTGGAACAATAAGAATCACACAATGCCTGCTGTCAGAACATGAGAGAATTAAACAAAAAATTAATAACAGAAAACTACTGAAACACTTGGAGATTATACAACACACTTCTAAATAAAATATGGGTAAAAAAATCTCTGTATGGTAATATTTCTGACTAGACTAATATACAATGTATTTGTGCTAGGAAAATTCATTTCATATGCTGTAAATATGCACAAGAATTAAATTAAATGTAAATATATATATATATATATAGTAACAATAAAAATTTCAAGCAAAATTTTAAAAGCCTTTGAACTAAATTAAAAAGAAATTACAGCTTAACAAAATGTGTAGAATAAAGCAAAAATAGGACTTGAGGAAAATTTGTAGCATAAATGCAGATACTAGAAAAGAAGAAAGAACCAAAATCAATAATCTAAACTTCAAACCTTAGGATACTAGAAAAATCAAAGTACACTAAATCCAAAGTAAACCAGAAAGACTATCAGAGCATAAATCATTAAAATTGAAAAACACGGTAAATGGCTGTAAATACCAGATATAGTGTGTGTGAAAGAGTAGAGTCTGAGAAAGGACATTTAGAAGAAAAATAGAGAGGCAAAGCATTAATGGGACAAAAATGTGGATGTCCCCTCACCACTACTTTTCAATGTAATACTAGATATCCACATATCTTAATAAGACAAGAAATTGAAATCAAGAAAGAAAAGAAACAAAACTACTTTTGTTCACAGATTGTTTAAGTTGAAAATTTGAAAAATATCAACAATATAGCTCTTGAAACCAACAATTATACCAAGTTTATAGGATATGAGGTTAATACATAAAACTCATCAATTTTCTGTATACCAGTAATGACCAAGTGATACTTGAAATTAAAAAACATTAACATTTATATTAGCACCTCCCGCCAAGATACAAAACTATGTAGATGTTCTATATGAAGAAATCTACAAAACTTTGATAAAAAAAAATCAAGATGAGTTAAATAAATGGAGACACAGTTCATGTTTGTGGATTTTGAAGATATCAATTTTCCCAACTTAGGAAATAAATTTAGTGTTATCTCAATCAAAATTCCAGCAAGTTGTTATGTGGATATTAACAAACCGATACCAAAATTTATTTGGAGAGATAATTGATACCTGTTGATATCATGAAGAGCTCACATGATATTGAAGTAGAAGAACAAAGTTGAGAGACTTACTACAATGTAAGTAATCAAGACAATATGGTAGTAGTGACGAAATAAGAAACAAATAGGTTAATGAAACACAGTAGGGGCAGGTAGGCCATGTGGTGGGTAAGAATGCTGGACTCCCACATGGCCGACCACAGTTGAAGTCCTGGACCTGGTGGCTTGCTTTCTCACTTTCTCTCTCTCTCTCTCTCTCCCTCTCTCTCTCTCTCTCTGTCCAATCAAACTGAAAAAAAAAATGAAGTTAAATAAAAATAATTCTTTAAAAAAATGAAACATAATAGACCTGTATAACTGATAGTTGACAACTAATCAACTGATCTTTGACAAAAGGGCAAAGATAATAGTGGAAAAAATGATATTTTTATCAAATGGTAATTTTACAAGATAATTGGACATCCACATGCAAAAACAATTAATTAAAATGATTCGGACATTGATTTTAGGTCTCTCTTTTTTCTAAAAACAGTTTTAAACCATATATCTTTCACAAAAAGTAACTAAGTACATAGTATAGACCTAAATATAAAATGCAAAAATGTAAAACTCTCAGAAGATAACATACATGAAAATATAGACGATTTTTGGTTTGATGATGACTTTTTTAGATACAACACTAAAGAAACATCCATGAAGAAAAGAATTAACAAGCTGGACTTCATTACAAGTAACAATTTTAGGCCAACCATGGAAGCATGTACTGCTAAGATGCTGTGTTCCTCAGGATGGAACCACATGGAAAGCTTGGGTTCTATTCCCAGTCCAATCTAAATGCCAGGCATGGTTGTACATACCTATTGTCCCAGCTGAGAGGCTAAGGCAGGGATTGCAACTGAAAGATACTCTCTGAAAAAGAAGAAGAAATAATAATAATAAATAATTTATCCCTTGGCAAGACAGTTTTAAAATAAATGAAGAGACAACCCACTGAATGGGAGAAAATATTGGCAAAAGGCCTATCTGATAAAGGACTATTACCCAAAACAATAAAGCATTCTGTAAATTAAACAGTAGGGCAGTTGCTATATATTAAGTGGAGCACTGAAAATAGTTATGGACGCTGGAGACAGTGTAGAAGGAGGGTGGGAAAGGGGAAGACTGTAGAGAAGGAAATTAGGGAGAAAAATAGAGAAGTGAGACATTTGTGGGACACAAAAATGGTTTGTTACCTATTGATGATAATGTGTATAGTATTCTCAACTGGACTGGTCTAAGATGTATTTAATGCTTGGCAAATGCTCTCTATGAGCTAAATAATGTATAACAATTGAATGTCTAAAATAATAACAATAATAATTTTTAAAAAGAAAAAATAAGCAGTAAGAAAATGGAAAACTTAATGCTAAGAGAATTAAATCAGACTATGAAAGACAGACTTTCTATGTCCCCACTCAATATATACCAAATGTCTGCACTCTATAGCAGAAACTGAAAGATTTAAGATATGATAGCAGGGAGGGCACTGTAGACACTAGAGATCATAAGGGAAGGGTAATAGGAAGTGGATAACAGAGAGAGAGAGAGAGAAAGAAGAACAGGAAAAAACAAACGAACAATGTGTTTAATTGACAAAAAAAATGAAAAGGTATTTGCTGATGATAACGTATATGGTAATGTCTTTGTCAAGGACTTATATGCACTGCATTTGTGACAGGAAAAATCATGTTGTACACTGTAAAGATGTACAGTAATTAAATGTAAATAATATACACACACGCACACACACACACATACACACATATATATATTTAAAAAAGAAAATGAGCAACCAGATCGAAAAATAACAAATAACAAACATCTTGCCAAAGACAATATACACATGGCAAATAAGAATATGAAAAGATATTACATACCATATGTCATTAGGGAAATACACATTAAAACAAAAATGAAATAGCATTACACACCTACCAGAATCACCAAAATCCAGGACACTGACAACACCAAATGCCGGTGAGGATTTTGAAGCAAAAGGAACTCTCATTTTCTTGTCAAAATGTGAAATGTTACAATTACTTTGGAACATAGGGTGACCATTTCTTACAAAACTACACATGATCTTGCCATACAATCAGCAATCATGCTCCTTCATCTATCACCCAAATGAGTTGAGTACTTACAACCACACAATCTTGCACATGATGTTTATAGATGTTTTATTCATAATGGCCTAAACTTCGAGGCAACTAAGATGCTCTTCAGCAGGTTAATGGATTTCTTAAAAAGGAATATCCATCTAATAAAATATTATTTAACATAAGTAAATTATCAAGCCATGTACAGACAGGAAGGAGATGTACATTACTAAGCAAAATAAGGTAATCTGATGAAGCTATGTACAATATGACGCCAACAATATGACATTCTGGAAAAAGCAAAATGATGAAGCAAATAAAATGAGTAGTGTCGCCAGCTGTTAGGATAAAGAAGAGAGGAATGACTAGGAAGACACAGAGTATTTTTAAGGCAATGAAACTATCTTATGTGAAATTTTTTAAAAGAGATTTTTGCTATAGAGCTCATGTGCTCGCTAGAGACAGTGTAACAGAGAGAGAGAGAGAGAGAGAGAGAGAGAGAGAGAATGAGAAATCATCCCCTAGCAGGGGATGGAACATCGCAGTCTATTCTCCTCCTTTCTCCTCTCAGGATTTTGGCCATGCATGTACAGGCACTCACTGTGCATTTTAAGCCACTGGGTCCAGGTCAGCACCACAACTAGCATGCCAGCTGCTGACTCTCCATATGATATTTGAATGGTAAATATATTGTATTATACGTTTGTCCAGAGCAATAGAATGTATGGATTTTTGTTATTGGTGGTGTGTCAATGTAAGTTCATCATTTGTCACAAATTCACCATGTTCGTGAGAGACACTGATAGTGGAGAACATTATGTCTTTGTGGCATGGGAGTCCATGGAAAAATTTCAGTACCTTCTGCTCAACTTTACTGTGAACCTAAAAAAATAAAGTTTACCAAGAAAGGAAAGAATAAAAAGAAAAGAAAGAACAAAGGGAAGGGAAGGAGAAAGGGAGGGAAGAAAAGAAGAATGGAAGGAAAAGACAGGGATAGAAAAAAGCTGTTTGGCAGCTGCAATCGAGTGGTTGTGAAGTCACGTGTAAGTCTGAGATATTGGAGTTCCTGGAACAGAAAGGGTAATGTGGTTATAGATAGATGGTACATCCAAAATAGAACTCAGGTAATTTGGTCTGGAGCATTAAAAGAGGAATGTAGAAATGAAGGTGCTTCCTGGGATTACTGCTAGGAAGCCTGAGAGCTTTTGACCGGCATTAACTTAGAGAGGCAAAGTGAACATAGGAACTGGATTAGGTCAGTCGATGACTGCAGTAGTCTCAAAGCACTGCGTCGCTCTCCACTGTGCTGGTGAGCATGCTGGCATTATTGAGTGCATTAACTTATGTAATTCTCAACATTGAACACTCATAAAAACACTCACGATTGGAGGAAGAAATATGGTTACATAGATTAAATGACTTTCCCAAAGGCATTCTGTTCTTCTATCACGTTCCAGCTCTTAGTCAATAGGCTTGAAGTTACCCTTTGAAAGTTGATGTTTTCATTTGTTGATTTATGTATTATTGGGAGACAACAAGTTTTACTCTCCTTTCCGAAGTCTATAAAAAGTGATTCCACTCGTAGAGGAACTAAAGGGGCATGCAGGATCCTGAAATTGAACATGTGGTTCATGTTCCAAGGATGATGTATAAGGGAGAATCAGCTATTGAGCAACTATGACTGTCAGTTGCTTCCAAGAGGCCTCTGGCTATTTCTTCTGGGAGAATATTGAGTAACATATCAATTCAGTAATCTCTTTGTATAAGTGTGACGCACCAAATCTGAAACAAAATGGGTATAAATATGGGAAGAGGTTACAAAAGAAGAGGAAAGAGAAAAAACAGCAGTGATCTGGTTGTGAGACTATCCAAAGGTGCTGAAAGTAAAAACTGAGCAAATCACCTGCCTGTCTGACCTTCTACTTTATCACCTGCAAAATGGGGAGCACACTTCTCACTCCATTGTTGCACGGGATCCACATAGAACCCGAAGCATTTTAGAATAATAATGCAGACAGGGATATGTCTAATGAGCCTGGACCTAGAATTTCACCTGTACATTTTCCTGGCCACCTTTTCTTCAATTCTCACTCTTAAGTAAGATAAAGCATTAAGAAAGACTTCCATGACTCTGACACTTCAGAGCCTCTACTATCCAGGAAGTGAACAACTACTTGGTGAGGTCTAGCACTTATGAATTGACATATACCAATTGCGTAGAAAGGATAATTCACTTTATTTGGGATAGTGATTATTTTGACAAGTGAATTTTGTCTTGAAAATAAAAGACTTTAGGGACAAGCAGATGGTGTAGAGGTTATGTCGCTGAACTCCCACATGGCTTACTGCAATTTGAGTCCTGGACCCAGTGGCTTGAAAATCACATAGGGTGCATGTGCATGTGCATGTGTGCCCAATATCTTGGAAGGAGAATGGAGGAGAAGGGATTGCAGTGTAGCCATCCCCCCCATGGGAGGATGATTTCTCATTTTCCCTCTCACTGTGTCTGTCTCTTTCTCTCTCTGGAGAGCGCATGTGCCCTAAGGCAAAAAATTCTTAAAAAAAGAAAGAAAGAAAGAAAGAAAGAGAGAAAGAAAGAAAGAAAGAGAGAGAGAAAGAAAGACAGAAAAAGAAAGAAAAGAGATTGGGTCTAGCAGGTAGTGTGTTGTGGTAGGGTGCTGGACTCCCACATAGCAGACCTGGTTCAAGTCCCAGACCTGATGGCTTGCTTTCTCATTTTCCCTTTCTCTCTCAGTCTCTCTTTGGTCAAACTAAAAATAATAATAATATTGAATAAAATTAAATAACTCTTTCATAAAAAATAAAGACTGTACAGATTCCCATGAGCATCAGTCTGGGTCTGAACTGATAAGAAGTCCTCTACCATGTTTTCAGGCTGAGAATATATTCTTTCCCATAAGTAGAAATGTAGCAAAAAGGCAAAAACAATAACAATATAGAAACTGCTTTCATAATTAAATTAGAGCCCCAAGCACTGATGCTGAGTATAAATTATGAACAAATGAAATATTAAAATGGGAAAGCTCATGATATCTGCTTGGCAATAATCAAAAGTACAGCTACTCTTGTGGTTACCCCTGGACCAATACCGTATTGGTTGAGATAAAGTGGATTCATGACTAAGGTTAGGCTAAGGTAATCTCACATGGTGTTAAGGCATAGAAAAACTAACCTATCTTCAGCTTTATTCTACTCCAGCATTCTTTCAGTCTTTTAGAGCTACCTGCTGTTCCGCAGTGAGAAAAACTTTCTGGAAATACTCACTACTCTCTGTCTTGGTATTACGGAAGCTAGGATATAGAGAATTGTCATTCTAATTAACTTTCCAGGGATTTATAGCCACTGGAGTTACTATAATGAGGGTGCATCTCCTGATGAGTTATCCACAAGAGAATCACCAGGTTAAAGAGTTCAGTATTGGTGGCTGGCCCTCTAGCCTAATGGTTAAGGGACCCAGATCCCAGTTGGCTGACCTCAGTTTGAAGCACTGCCCAGGTAGCTTGAGAAACATGCCAAGCACAGGTGTATGCATGTTCAAAGTCTTGGCCATGGAGGAGACAGGGTTGTGGAAAGACCACATTCTATTGGGGGGTTCCTTCCCCCAACCCTCGTCTCTCTCTCTCTGGCAAATACATAGACCCTCCAGCAATTACAGGGAGAAAAAAAAACAGTTTGATATTTGTCTGGAATTCACAATAGTTTCTGAAGAACTCTTTGAGAGATGTTGTAGGGATTTCTTTTTTTTTTTTTTTTTTTTTTTTTTTTTCTATGGGGGGGGGGTGTTCCCCAGAGGGGAAAAAAA
>NW_006159501.1:10983247-10990337 GCF_000334495.1 Tupaia belangeri chinensis
ATGCCGGCTGCGGGTGCTCGTCACAGTGGCCGGCCCACTGAGGGGAAGCTGCTGCCGGCCTACCTGCCCGCACCTGCCTCCGAAGGCTTTCAAATCAATAAGAAAAATATTCATTCACTCCATAGGATAATGGGCAAGTAAGATAAAGAGTTTACTAAAAAGGAAATATAAATGTCACCTGAAAAATAAAAGGTATTGAACTCTACCTGTAATAAAAGAAATGTAATTTTGTATTATACAAGGGGGTGTCCCAAAGTTCATGGAAAATGGAATTAAAATATGAATTTATTTTTTGGTCCAAAAATATTTTTAATTCCATGCATAGTTTTTTGGAGAGGTTTTTTGGTTTTTTGTTTGTTTTTTTGCTATAGGGCGCATGTGCTCGCCAGAGAGGCAGAGAGACAGAAAGTGAGAAATCACCCCCAGGGGAGATGGCCACACTGCAATCTCTTCTCCTCCATTCTCCTCTTGGAATCTTGGGCACGCATGCACACGCGCCCAGCGTGAGTTTAAGCCACCAGGTCCGGGACGCAAACCGCGGTGGACTATGTGGGAGTCCAGCGACATAGCCATTACGCTACCTACTGGTCCCTGTAGGGGATTTCTTAGTACTTACACAAGACCAACCGTAGGGCCTAGAGTGAGCTCCCAAACACGTGGATAAACAAGTAAAGGTCTCCAAACCAGCAGATGCTTGCTTATGATGGCTTAACCTTGACTTAGTTTTGTCCTTAACTGCTCATATTTACAATAATAAAATTAACATATTTTTGTAGTACTTAATTTCTACAGCTCTCACACACATTATTTTAGTAATACTTGCTTATTTTAATATAGCATTTATTTAATATTTACTACCTCACTTGACAAAACTATGCCTGCTTTAAGAAGGTCTTATACCATATGTAGTGAATTAATCAATGGGTTACTTCTTCCTTGCGGGGCACCTGGGTTTTCAGTTGAGTGTTAGATCATCAGGAAATATTGCTGGACTCTAAAGCATATACTTCGTGTTGCTAAATGTTTTGCTTTGGGTCAATCATGACACTCTGCAAGATTCAGCTTCCTCACTATACTAGCAGGCTGATATTGCAAGTGCAGGAAGCTTCTCGAGGATAAATGACCATGCGGTTGGCAGGGGACACGGTTCACTGCCTGGTAGATCAGCTGCATGTGGTAGTCTCCCCCCTGAGAGAGCAAGTGCAAAGGCATCTGTCCTCTAGGGCCAACCGCCTGCGCCAACGTGAATATTCACAAGCTCAGTGGCACCGTGCTTAGTCTTGTGGGGCACCTTGAGCAGGTCAGGTCAGCTCTTCAGCTTCCTGAGCCTCCATCTCCATCTGCCCAGTGGAGATAAGAAGGCCTCCCAGAGCTGTGTGTGGTGTGAAAAAAGTGAGATAATGTATGTAATTCCAGGACACAGGAGCTGGCCCTCAGCACAAGCTCAGAAAAATGGAAATTCTTCCATTCAGGGTCCTAGGGGGTAGAATGCAAGAAAATATAACAATAAAGAGGGGAGGAGAAAAAGAAAGATGGATTGCCATTCTTTAAATAAGATCAGGGAGCGAGGTGTGAGAAAAATAGAGAAATGCAGAGAGTATGAGAGAGAGGAACAGCCACAGGCACTTGGAATAGTGCTGAAAGATTCTCATAAGTAAAAGCTTCTTTTAAAATATTGGAGTTCCTCCATATGGGAGGCTTGGGGAGAGAAGAGAAAAAAATTAAATTAAAGCATTTGAAAGTATATTATAGTTTTATCTCTTTGGCTCTGCGATTTCAGAAATAATATAATCCTATGGAAAACATGCTGCCAGAGGGTTTTGTATAGTGGCGCCCAGACAGAATGGGACTGAATGATGTCAAAAAAGCTTATATAACAGTTTTGTTTTATTCATTTACATAAATCACATTTACCGTAGGTGTTTTATTCAAAATAAAGTTTGGGAAAAATAAATTGAACAGATGAACTTAGGCAAACCTGGTGATTTTTTCATGAGTAGTGTTTGATGATAAAGGCATAAAAGCATAATGTGGTATCATTTCACCAAGGCACAATATGGATCACCCATATGGAGCAGAAGTTGATAATCCTGCAAAGAAGCAAAAATAAACAGAACAGATGTACTTGTAAAATCAAGTCTGCACCCACCCCTGAGTACCTGCCTTGTACTGGAGAAGTTTTTGCAAAAACTCAAAACTAGCTTCAAGTCACCTTCCCACGGGGACTCTTAGGAAGCCAGAGATGAAATCTTACATGACCAAACAGAGAGAGGAAAGGTTTCCTATGGTAGCCAGCGTTCCCCAGTGGAGGCTGAGCTGGAATCTGCTGGATCCCCACAATAAGGACATCCAAAAATGCCTCGGTGGTTGAGGTCAGAAGGCATGGGTTCCAAACCTGATCACTCCCATTGCTAGTTTAGTCCTCAGAGATTCCAGAGTCTCTAAGCATTGAGTCCCCAAATGTGAGGTAGCAAAGGCATGACCTGTTTTACAGACGGTTGTAAGGCTGAACTGGGAAAATATAGGGAAGAATAAAAAAATGCAAAACTTAAAGTACCAGAGAGGTAGAATCCCGTCTAAAGTGGTTTTATTTGAGACTTGTGCTGATGAACATCCACAGATAGTGTAACACATCTTCTCACTTTTGAAAGGAGGTAAGGCCTTTGGGAAACCCAGGTTTGTTGTTTGATAAAGGTTCTTTACAGAATCATTGTTTGATTGGGAGTATATCAGCCTTAGACCCCCGACTATGAATATTAATAATATATGCAAAGGATTTTATGACTCTTAAGATGGTTTCTTACATTCAACTTCTTCTGACCCAGCCTAACCCCATGAGGTAGACAAAGAGGAAGAGAGAATTGTTTCCATTTAGCAAGTGAGCAAATTGCAGTTCAGACAGGGGACTGGAGACAGCCAGGACTAGAACCTATGTGTTCTTTGACACAATGCTACTTGTCACTTACACATTCACACACACTTTTCTCTTAGGAGGGAATTTTAGATCTTATTGGTCATAAGCAGTTGATCCTAATCTGAAGGATTGGCTGTCTTGAGGATATTCAAGGCCCAGTAATCAGTGTTTAGCCAAGAGGCTATGAAATTGCATTTGTGGTGTGTAAAGAGTACAACTCTTTGCAAACTGTGAAGCAGTGGTATGTCTACCCAGTGTTGCCTTTTCCTCACCAGCTTCCAATAAGGCAGCAGAGAAGCATGTATTGCTAGCAGGAAGTTCTCATACCTTTCTCTGGGATTGCAGGAACATCACTTCTTACCCTCGTCTTGGTCCTGGCTTCTCCGAGACCTCCATGCTGTCTTACCTACCCATCCTGTAAGAAAGCACACTGAATTGCTTTATTTAAAAAGCCCATAATCTGCATAAGTCACTTTGCATATTTTACCAAAGGTATCTGGAAATTCTTTTCCTCATAAAAAATCAATGGCTGCCTATTTCAAATGGAAGCAAATATGATTTCAGCAGCTTGGAAACACAATTTAAGGAAGCTGAAGACCAGGAGGAAAATGAAAAAGGGAAATTCTCCTCTTTGCCCATAGTAAACGTGGGCACGTGGTCAACAGCTGGAACACACTATACATGGCCCCTGAGATCATCAAGTAGCCACCCATCTGCTTGGTTCCCAAAGCAGCAAGGAAAAAATAGCGTCCCACGTCCCACGCACTCCAGCTGTCCTCGGCATCCAGTGCTCAGTGATTTTTTTTCTAAAAATAAAATGAAATAAAATCATTACTTTTCCAATCAAGAGAGTACTTGTTTCAGAACAATTACATGAGACAGGAGCCATTGTTCCAAATCTACCTGTAGGTTCGTCAAAGCAAATGTGGAGCTAATCCCTTTCTTAGAAATGGACATCCTTTGAAAACGGATCTGCAAGGCCTGCTGGTGTTGGCAGTACCTGCTCACACCACTCCTCTGGAGGAAGGGACTTGATGTCCGTGCCCCACTGTACAGGTACTGAACACCATTAGCCCTGACAGTCAGTACCTCTTGGGTCACATTCTGGGCTTCATTATTTCTGATCAGATCCCAAAAGCAAATCTCGGTAAGAATGTGGACATATGTCAATTTTCAAGAATAGAACTGGTAGATATTTGCAGACATGCAGCCTTTGGGTATGCCAGCATTATCTTCGTCAAATTCAATTTTAGAGGAAACACAGACCAAGCAAACACTTCCCCTTGGACTTCAAGTTTTAGAGCAAAATTTCCAAAGAAGAATCTGTCATTGAAAGAAGAGGAAGGAGTCCGGCTGCCTGCTATGGCACTGAGAGCCTGCCCTTCCCTCCAGCTGGCCTGTCCCAACTTTCCAAGGTCTCTGATACCCAGTGGCATTGCTTCGCAGGCAGTTCCCCAGATATCACCTGCCATGGAATGACACCCCAAGTACATGCAGATTAGACTTCCTGTCATTTTTCAATCCTGTAAGTTAATACTTCTTTTAAGTTTATTTATTTTCATCTTCTTCTTCTTCTCCTGAGAGAGAAATTCCAACAAGGCTTTCCCATTGCAGTTCACTCCCAGCCCCAGCCAGCCCTCGATGATGGGCACATGTGCCTGTACCTGGCATCCACAGGGAGAACTCAGGATGCAAACCTGGGCCTTTCCATGTAGGCCCCACATTGCAGAGCAGTGCATTCGACTGCACCACTGGCTGGTCCCAGTTAATCCTTGTTCAGAGATTGCTTGAAGTTTAGAAACACCTCTCTTGGCAATTGTTTGATTATACCACAATGATATGAAATACATTTGTCTTCTCCATTAGATGCCCATTTTTATTTATTTCTGGAATATTTACATCACATCTATCATAAACCAGTCCCTGTTCAAAGAGTTTCAGATATTTCCATCGATGAGCTCATTGAACCCTTCCCACAGCCCTGAGTTTTGGTGTTCATTGTCGTGGCCATTCTGCAGACTTGATGACCAAGTCAAGTGGAAACAAAGTACCTGTCTAATGTCATCCAGTAAGTAGGTGGCAGAACTAATGTCCAGACCCAAGCAGTCCTGCTACAGAGCTCACGTGTTCTGTGTTCTGCTGGTGCACTGTAGGCATACTGGGGGGGAGAAGGGACATCCTGCAACTATTCATCACTCCTCATCCCCTGTCAATTAGAACAATCCTTGATCAAAATGCTGGTCAATGAAACCAGTGACGTATAAACCTTTGAGGTCCATGATTAATACACACACATAATTATCACACACACACATCCATAGAAGGTCACCATGAGGGCAGTTCCAGAAGAATATTTCAAGTCAACCCACAGTGGAGACATAGCAAGAAATTGTACTGTGCTATGCATCTGACATGTGAGGCTAATCCATTGTACAGATGAACAAACTGATCTCTATGGATTTGATGTATAAACCAATTGAGAACAGAATGGTTGCATAAGACTGTATTTTAGGAAGATAAAACGTCACATGATTTCCTGATTTGAAAGAAAAAAAAAAAGTGCAGTGATTACAAAAGCAGCTAACATTGAGCTCACTTTTGGAGGACCTGAGTAGGCTTAAGAGTTTCTGTCCAGAAAGCTCCAGAGAGTAGAAAACCCAGAAGAATGAATGTGAAATGATGTTGTGGAAGTCAGAGAGGCTGCTGCTGCTGCCTCATCTCAGATAAGGAGCAGAAGCTGGACTCAGCTGTGGTATAGGGAGCAGAGGAGTGGGCAGAAAGCCCAGAGGAAGTAAGGGGCTCCCGCTCATCTGTGTATATACGTGCTTTTTAAAGGGGGGGGGCACCTAAAATAATGTACATCAATGGAGGCCAGAAGGAAAAGATGTTCACTTAATGATTCTGAACTGGTAAAAAGCTCACATGACTGGCTATTGGTCAGATGGCTTTTTTCTCAGTCTTTGCTTTCAAAAAAGAAGGCATTAGTACCTCATTAGCTCAACCTGAACTGTGACCATTCTATGCTGGAGCTGAGAAAGAAAATGGAGAAAACTCAGTTCGTTCCTATCCCTTGACACGCTGGCAGGAGATAGCCCCTTTCTCATTCTGAATGTTGAAATGTTTCCTTGTTGGAGAGTAAAACATAAAGAGATCTTTGATGGAAGCTGCCAATGAGCATCCACGAACTCACCTCACTGGAAAAGCCATGGGGAAATATGTCACACTTGAAAACAGAGTGTGTATCAATAAATTAGGGATTGTGCCATTTTTCTACACATCTTACTAGACATTGTTTAGATTGAATCTGATAAAGTGTTGATAGCACTTTATAAACTATGAAGTATTAAAATGCAATGAACTAGAGCAATTTCTTCCAAGGCCTTCCCGCTGCACATTGATGAAATCTGGAGCAGACACTAATATCCCGATGAATCTAGAAAAGTCTTCCTGGATTACTAAGCTGGATATGTTGATCTTCTAGAGGTCTATGAAGGATTTGGTGGAGAAAATAATTGAGGAAGGGCCCTTTTTCCCTTTATAAACTACGACATCTATACCACTATGTCTGTCAACAATCTGTAAACGAAGAGGGCATATACAGTCTCGATTAGACGCTTATCACCTGGCTTAGACTGATATGGAGACAAAAGATGGAGATCACAGAATCTCCATCTTTAAATCTTCAATAGAAACACACTACAAATATAAAGATTGGTGTTAGCAGCATTGTGGTTCCATGTTCAGCCCTCCAAGGATTAGGTGAAGCAGCCGTAGTGATTAGGTGAAGCAGCCTTAGTGTATACCTGCAACACTTCTTGAGGTCTTAAAATCTCTGACACTTGTAAATATCTGACCTGATAAAACGGTCACTCTAACGGTGGTAGTTATTGCCATTTATATTTCACTAGTCTTTAATGCTCAGCTTTACATGCAATTTCCCTGGAGCCTCCCCGGAAATAGGTGTTGTAGAGCAGGTGTTGCCATTCCAATAGATGAGTCTCGACACCATCTGGGATACCAAGTGTGCCCAGATGCCCTTGGCCAACTGGGTGGATGTGCGTAAGAGTGCGGAAGTCACTCTCTAGGAAGCCTCAACTCCGGTTGAAATGTTGATTTAGTTCCAAATTTCAAATTCCTGCTGGGTGGGTGATAAAAGTTAACCTTTGGGGAGATGTC
>NW_006159501.1:10990836-10992563 GCF_000334495.1 Tupaia belangeri chinensis
AAATTTCAAATGCCTGCTGGGTGGGTGATAAAAGTTAACATTTGGGGAGATGTATCTTCTGTAGGACTTCTGAGACATCAGGCATAGCAATTATGGAGACAGGAAAGGCCATGTGTAGCCACATACAGCTGATCACCTGAAATCTTTTAGGAACACGCATACCTTTCAGGGAATGGCTTCTGACACAGGACAAAGGGGTGACTTTGGCTGAATTCGTATTATCCACACCCTTCTTCTCTTTTCTTCTCAAGCCAAGACAAACACTTCAGAGCTTGCCCTTCTTTTGAATATGGCAGCTGAAGACAGTTCTTCATTTCTTTTCTTTTCTTTCTTTTCTTAATTGTAAGAGGGTGTGTGTGCTCATCAGAGAGAGACAGAGAACAGAGAGAAGGAGAGGGAGAAGGAGAAGTCAATTCCAATGGGGTAAGTGACACCACAATCCCTTCTCCATTTCTCCATCCTGTCAGAATTCGGGGCATATGGGCACACATACCCAGCATGTTTCTCAAAGTGTTGGGGCTGGAATTTGAACCTCAGTGGTATCTAGCTCCCTTAACCATTATGCCATGGGACTGGCCCTCAAACAGCTTTTCACACTAACTGCTGGTCCCAAAACAGCTTTTTAAATCCGAGGACATCTTGGTAAGAATCATTTCACAGAATACTATTCATCTAAATGGCTCCTATATCATTTTCAGATCCAATATTTTGTCACTTGATAATTTTATTTTTTCTTTGAAACTAATTTAACAAACATGCAAATCTCAAATTATGTAAAACTCAATTATCATGAGACTGAAAAAAAAAAAAAAAAAAGAAAGAAAGAAAAGAAATCCACCCTGGACAATAAAAACAAGTTCCTTTGAAGATATTTCAGTGTAAATGAATGTCTTACAAAATACTCATCAGGATGGCTCTTCTTTCTTATTTTACTTATTAATGTGGAAGAGGGGGTGCCTCCTGTCATGTCCAAGTTTACAGACAATGCCAAAAATGCTAGTGAATAGAAAGACGTCAAGCTGACAGGGATAGACGGCAGCAAAAAGATTGCTCAAGGCTGGGTGAGGGGGTGGGAAGCGGCAGATGAGTTCTGGTGTGGGCAAGTGTGAGGAAATGCATCGTGGGGAAGTGAGCTCTAAAATGACTCTCTCTTAGTGATCAGAGGCAACGCCACAGGGAAGACAATTTCAAGTCATCAGGAACGATGCTCCGTGTGGATAGATAGTAGGACCCTTTCAATAAGATTTCACACTGTATCAGCACCAACACAAAAAAGCTATGTGTGTGTGTGTGTGTGTATCTGCATACACATACATGAAATGATCCCGTAGAACTTTAAATTGTACAAGAACCAGATTAACACTTTGGTGACAGTTCCCAGGCTATTTAATGATAAAACAATTAGACAGTCTTCTTGACTTCAAGGAAGGGAAGCCTTATATCATATAGCCCAGGTTAGACAGTCTTTCTTGTGCTGCTTGAACAAAAATGCTGACTGCTCCATGGCATAAGACATCCTTTAGAAAGTACAGAGGAGAGAAAATCGTAGACGACAGACGTGAACCGCAATATTGCATTACTTTACAAACGTTGAGACGTGTCCTACCTGCTATTACGTGATGTCCTCTTTGGGATGGTGGTGTCGTATATAGATGTGACTCTCTTGGAGAGAAAAGAGAACATTTTGCTTTATTTATTTTTAAGAATCTGTGAATTTTAAAACCGCT
>NW_006159501.1:10992594-11002296 GCF_000334495.1 Tupaia belangeri chinensis
CCCTTTCCTTGTTAATTTCTAGAAAGCAAAAAGTCAATTTTGCAGTCCATGAGTAGCAAGTTTGGGGGCCTGATAGAAAATAATAATAATAATAATAAAGCTAATGTGTCATCAATCCTATGAGTTTAGTGTCGGTCAAACAGACACCACCTGGCTTCTATCTGATATGACAAGCCACCGTTACTTCAGTGCCACAGGGGGCACTTGCAAAACCCTGCCAGCAACACTGGACACACCGTGTGGTTCAGACTGGCTCTGTCCATAGACGTGTTCTCCGATTTCGGCCCACCTCTGTCCCCACGGGAGCAAGCTCACAGTGGCTTACTTGGCTTTGGTTGGTCTGTTCAGTCCTGAGACATCCGGTCTCACCAACATTTTAGTGTGTTCCACTTTCAGTGACAGGCTGGCCCCTACCGCATGAGAGATGTTTGCTCAGGTCAGACCAAGAGCAGCTTTAAGCTTCTCCTGTTTTCTTTGTAAATTGAATCATGTAACATAATTCTGTGTTTGCTGGAGGCTGGTTCAACTTCTTCCGTCACCCTCCCCACAGATATGTAAGCTTATTATTGCTGCAGTTCCAAATTTACCTTGAAAATGCCATGATGGAGACAAAGTTTGGCATCTCCCAAATGCAAAAGGCTGAGACAGTACCTTTATTTATTATTATTTTAATTTCCTTTATACATTCAATGACTATACTTCGTTACAATTTGTAAAGTGAATTCACTCAGAATACACTTCATGCCAGTCCAGTTGAAGATACTATACACGTTAGTTCAACTTCTTCATGACTAGACGCAATTTGTGCTATAGTTCAAGGAAAACATTTGTCCCTGGGATACGGCAGCAAACAACGTGGGGCAAATATTTATGTACTTCTGGGTTTTTTTGGCTAATTTCCATTTAATCACTATACATCTTTACATTATACAGCATGGTTGTTCCCAGCATAAATACAGTGCATTTTAATCAAATCAAAGACATCGCCATAAATGATCATCGATAAGTAAGTTTTCGTTTTTGTCTAAGTGTTTTGTTTATCCCCTGATTGCCTCCCTCCCAGCCCCATCACCCACCCCCTGCTGTTCTGTCTCTAGTATGGGCAGTGGCCTCCCTGCTATTACACCTTCTGGCCTCCCTGCTATTACACCTTCTGATCTTTCAGTTTCTGCTATAGAGCACAGACATTCTGTATATTAAGTGGAGAGTATTAACTTTTTATAAATGCATGCTAACTATTGTTTACACTGTTTGTAGATAATAGTAAAGCTCTCCTCAAACCGTTAGTGTGTTTGCTGAAGAGAACGAGTCACTAGAAAGAGAAAAATCTTTCAATGAAATGGTAGATTCAACGTTACAGTATAGATAATCTTCTCTGTGACGTTCGCCCTACTAGGTCATTCATTACTCACATTTCTCCCACTTCATACCAGGCGTAAATTATTTTTCAAATGAACCTTGTACATATTTATTTTTGATATTTCCTTATTGAAGTAAAGATGAGGTTTTTTTCATTTTTTTAATCAGTACACATTTTACCCATACATTAGAGGCTCATTAAAAGCCTGGATTTGAGCTTAATTACCTTGAATAGTTTTGCTTTACCATCTCCATTTCCAGAAGACAAAAGCATTCGATCATCTATACTTAATGACTACAGTATGAGAGGGAGAGTTTGAGTCTAAAAGTTGGGAAGAGAGAATCTGAAATAAAATGGTTCATACATAAGTGTACATCTAATTGAATATTATCCAAAATTAAGAGCCCTTGGAGTTTGAAATAAAAATATTTTAGCCCCAGTCACAGCAGTGTAGGCAGCAGGGGCACTGCTGTGTGATGCTGGAGCCTACATGGAAAGCCTCTGGCTTATGCCCCGGTCTACCTAGATGCACCAGGCAGGCCCACGAGCATGGCTGTGGTCCTGCTGCTGCAGGAGTAGGAGGAAGATCATACCTGCCAAAGGTGCCTATCTCTCTCAAAGAATATTAATAAAATAAATTTAAGAAAACAACACTTTACATTGAAGGAAGCTCAATGAGTTGCTGTAAGTTATACAACTAATTCATGGCAAACCTGATCAGGTTAGATCCCAGATCAGAAATCCAGCTCTTTTTTTGAAAGCATCTCCTAGATTCTAGTTTGAGCCTACACATCTCTTTCTCCAAAGATAAATTGTAAAATGATTAACTCCAGTGATGTATTTCCGTACCAAGGAGTATACCTGCTCTTTAAGTTACCAGACTTGTTGAACTAACTTCTTGTCTCTAGGCAGGTCTCTGGGCTCTGTTCTGTAACTTCAGTCCCTGCAATAAACAGAGTTTGAAGGAAAAGTAATTTGAAATTTGAAAATGGGAGCTTGACTAGAGCCTCTTGAAGGAAAAGTAAGACTATTTTTTCTCGGGGTAGTTGGCTGCCTCCCAGACATGACAACATTCTCATGCACAACTGTCACAAAGACCTGATGGTTTCCACCTCTTGAAAGCAGTAATGGCTTCCCCTTCTTGAAAGCAGTTCCTCTCCATGTCTCTGTGCTGCAAAGATATCTTAGTGCTTACAACTAAAAACATTTAGCATATATCCCACCTCCTTCTGACGACCCTCCTATTTCTTTATTCTTTTCTTGTGAAAATCATTTCTCTAATAGAATGCAACCTTTATTTCTTTAAGAGAAATACTTTATTTCTTCCTTTTTCCGCGGAATTGCCTTCATTGGATGACTGTCTTCACAATCAGCAGATGGCGCTGTTTCAAAAAAGTGTCCTCTCCTCTTCCAATAGGATCAGACACAGGACCCAAGATAGGCCAAGCCCGCCATTGCATCCTAGTCTTTGAAGTCTGAGTCAAGTGGCACAGAAACCAGTAACAATTGTCCCTGCTGAATTCCAGCAGAGTGTTGGGCTAAGAGGGTTCTGGTGGTTCGGGGGCTTAGTTCTCCAGCTGTTCTGTGAAGTTATTTCCTCAATTTCTGTTTTGCTTAAGTTATCTAGTTCTAGGATATGTTGCTTGCAACCAGACACCATAATTAATAACTGCTCTAGGCCAGGTCACACCACCCCTAGACGAGGGCCTCCACACGGATCTCCACACTGGTTATCTGACCCTCAGCGCCTTGCTTCACTCAGTTCACTTCTGTGGCTTCATCCTCCTGATGAAATTAACAAGGCCACTGAGGAGGGGAACAAAGCCATTCTTAAATATGTCTTTGTTTTTAATTTTAAAGGTTACTGGGGTTGGGGGCAAGCAGGTGGCATGGTGGTTAAAGGTGCTAGATTTCCATATGGCTCACCACAATTCTAGTCCCGGATCTAGCAGCTTGCTTTCTCTTTTCCCCTCTCTCTCTCTCTGCCTCTCTCTGGTCAAATTAAAAAATAGTAACCCAACAAATGGGATTAAATAAACAAATAATTCTTTAAAGAAAGAAAAGATTATTGGGGCAGGCAGAAGGCATGGTGGTTGAGGAGCTGGACTCCCACATGGCTGACCATGGTTTGAGCCCTGGACCTGGTGGCTTGCTTTCTCACTTTCCCTTTCTCTCTCTGTCTCTCTCTCTCTGGTTAAAATTAAAAGTGATATCAAATAAAATTAAATAAATGATTTTTAAAAAAGATTTATGTATGCATTTCTTCCATGAAAGAGGGAGACGGAGAGACAGAGATGAAACCAATATCCCAGCAGGGTCCTCATGCTTCATCTTATCCATGGCTTCAGCCAGCCTAGCTCATAGGCACAGGTGTGTGTACCTG
Organism: Tupaia belangeri chinensis; assembly: GCF_000334495.1. Classification (NCBI taxonomy): domain Eukaryota; kingdom Metazoa; phylum Chordata; class Mammalia; order Scandentia; family Tupaiidae; genus Tupaia; species Tupaia belangeri. The sequence goes on from NW_006159501.1 coordinate 10,996,338, forward strand.
TGTATACAGGGAGACCTGGAAATGAGAACCCGGAATGCCTGCATGGCCTCAGCATTACAAAGAATTTTGTTACCTTTATGTACCACCCCCAACATTCTCTTGAATATATATATATATATAATGCTCGTGAATATAGATATATATAGAATATTTAGAGTTACCTTATTATTTATTTGTTTTTAATTTGACTGGGGCAGGGATGGGGAGAGGGAGAGAGAAAGGGAGAAAGAGAGAAAGCAAGCCACCAGGTCTAGGACTTGAACCATGGTCGGCCATGTGGGAGTCCAGCACCCTTAGCCACTTTGCCATCTGCCAGCCCCTCTCTTGAATATTTCTGTAAGGGTTTTACAAAGGAAAGGTTGTCTGGGCCTGAGACATGAGAAATGAGTAAGCATTGATGGGGCGATGTGGTTGATACGGGGTGAAGAGGGGAAAGTGGTGCTGGCACAGAGAGAAAGAACACACCGACGTGCCTGGGATGAGGGAGCACAGCCCTGGACGTGGGCCTGTCCCACCACAGCCCTTCGTAACCTGATGGAGAAGACTCTCTAGTTCTGAAGACAACGGGGAGCCACCAAAACCTTTCAGCAGAGCAAAACACCACGTAATTGGCACCTGATACAAAACTGAAGTGTCTCAGAAGCTGGTTGAGGATGCCAGGCTGAAGAAACATGCCCAGCAGCACCCCTGGGCTCTGGCCCACAGCACCCCTTTTGTGTCTCTTTCTCAGGTTCTCTTCCCATGCAAACTCTCACAGTATGTGTTCTTACTGGAATCCGCCCTCTTCTCACTGCATACATGTTCCTGGGCAACTTAACCAGATCTATTCAACTGTCCACATACACGCTGGTGCTGCCAAACTTTGGCTTTACCTAAAACCCTCCTCAGGCTCTGTATCTACTACCTGCTCCATAGACACCCGTATTTCCTAAGAGGCTTGCAAAGTCGTGAGCCTATGATGTCAGTTTCTTCCTGTGTTTCCTGATTACAATAAAAGTCTCATCAGCTGCCAAGTTACTCAAGTCAGAAATTGGCCTCACCTCCCCCCTTCTTTAATTTCTCTTAATGTAATATCACAAATATTGAATTAACCACCAAATTCCACAGACTCGAGTTTTATAAAAACTAAATTGAATCTGACTTTGTCAATGTCATTGCTTTAGTTATGGCTAATATCTTCTTATCTTAAAGTTTATTTCTTGGGAACCAGCAGTTAGCGTAATGGTTATGTCACTGGACTCCCACGTAGTCGACTGCGGTTCGTGTCCCGGACCCGGTGGCTTAAAACTCACGCCGGGCGCGTGTGCGTGCGTGCCCAAGATCCCGAGAGGAGAATGAAGGAGAAGGGATTGCGGCGTGACCATCCCCCCTGGGGGGTGATTTCTCGCTTTCTGTCTCTATGTCTCTCTATGTCTGTCTGGCGAGCGCATGCGCCCTACAGTGAAAATCTCTCAAAAAAAAAAAAAAAAGGTTTATTTCTTTTGAGTGAGAGATACAGGTACTCTGAACAGAGCCTTGCCATGTTGTGACCCATCCCCCAAACTCCGGGCCAACCAGGATCACAGGTGTTAGCAGCACATCTTTGTGTTCAGACTGACACAGGAGCCAAACCTGGTGCCTCCCACGTGGCTTCTGTTTTGCACAGTGATGCCTCACCACCTGGGCACCATGCCTGGGCCAAGACCAATACCTCTGACTCGTGTGACTGTAGTCATATCCGTGGTGATAGCTCTGACTCTGCCATACATAGCCTTAAAATGCAATCCTCCTATGACCTTCAGAAAACACTTTTAAAATTAAATGTGTAATTTATGCCTTCCAGTGACCCCATACTGTCGTAGGTGTGTCTAGGGAAATTAGCATGCTGTGCATCCATATTGCATGTGCATGTAGCACTGTACGTCTAGATGGAGTCACAAGGCTCAGCGGACTGCGTGTGGTCATGTATGTGCCTTCTGCATTTCTCACCTTCTTGCCCCTCCTTTCTTCTTGCCTTTCCAAATTACTTGAATTTCTCAATATATCTTGAGCACTTTCACACCTCTGTTCATGTGTAAGTGCTCTTCCCGGCTTAGAATGTTTTTCTATAACTTTTTTATTTCAACTTTCAAGTAAGATGTCCTTATCTTCCTTCTTAAGAGTAGCTTCCTTTCTTCTGGGTTCCAAATGCAACTGCATCTCTGACCTCACACTCTTCACGTATGACTGTAGCTCATTCCCAAGGCCCCAGTGTGAGAAGGCCTTCCAGGGCAGGAACCTGCCACCTTCCTCCTGAACCTCCCACAGCCTCTCTGCACCGCCAAAAACTAGCGATAAACTGTGAACTCAATGCAGAGAAGGTCCACAGTTGTACCAACATGCAGCGTGTGATCTTTTTAAGTGAATCATCTACAGCGACAGATTCCATTTATTTCTTTTTATGAAATCTGTACTTTACATTTATTTACTTGCATGACATTAGTTCTGCCACATTAAGCAACTCTATAGTATTTGAATATTTTCACTTTAAAATATGTCTGGGGGTGATAAATCCGAGGAAACCCATTTACGAATGAGCACAGTCTAGTCTAAGCTGATTGCTCACTGGGTCCATTTGAGGATCCCTCCCCCAAAGCCATTTTCTTAACTACAGCATGCTGATATTTTACGCAACATTGATAAATCAGAGGGTTATTTTAAGTAAACAAAAAGTGAACATTTTGAAACTCTAGAAATATTCTGAGAATAATAAAAAGTGTAAGCCAAGGCAGGTATGTTTTAGGCACCTAAAACTTTTTGCATATTTGGTTCCTGTTACATGTTTTATAGCATAACTCAATTAAATTTTATCTTTTTTGCTGCTAAACCATCTTTCAGTACTACATAGAAAGTAATACATTATTTTTTCTGTATAATTCACCTCACAGAATTATTAAATAAAGCATATGAAAGTGATAAACATTGCATAACTCTATAAATATTCCATATTTTCATAATGCTAGCAATAAATCATTAATTTCTGAGTATCTATCATACATAAGTTAACATGATAAACACAAACATTTAAAAATTCTGGTCTCTGTTTTCAAGTAATTTGTAGCTGATTTTAGAGAAACCAGTCAGAGAAACGATAAACCTCCCGCAGATTGCACTGTGTAGTGAATAACCAGGATCTGGTCTTCCTTTTCCAGAAGAGTTCAGAAGATGGGAGCGTCGATTATAGACACTTTTCCAAAGAAATCGAGTCACAACTCCTGATCTTGAAAAAAGAACAGAATAAAGAAAACTAGGGGTAGGGATTTAGCATATGGCATTCTAAGAGTTCTCATCCTCTGCGTCCACACTCTGCCTACTCTCCTGACCTTGAATATGGAGGGAGTTTCAATTAAAGACATGTCTGTCACATCAGGTTCTGTTATAAGGTAAATGTGTAGAGATTTTGCAAATGTAGTTAAGATCCCAAATCTGTTGGGTCTTTAATCCATTAAGAGACTATCCTGGATGGGATAACCCACTCAGGTGACAGCCCTTGAAAGAGAGAATGACCCCTCCCTAAGGAGAGAGACATCTGCTGGGCCTGAAGAGGCAAGCAGTCAGAAACTGTTCAACTGCATGGGGATGGATCACTCCAACAAGAAGTTGCAAGATCTTTCCCAATAAGCCTCTAAAGAGGAAACATCTTGGTTGACATTTTTTTAAGTTAATTTACTTTTTTTTTTTTTTTTCATGAGAGAGACAAAAGGAGAGGGAGAAACAGAGAGAGAAGCGGGGGAAGACGGCACACCCACGGGGTCTGCATACTGTGATCCACCCTCAGGCCCAGTCATCCTGCAGCTTAGGTGTGCGTGCTTGCGCCATGTGCATAGGGAAGCCTCGCGACATGAACCCAGGTCCTTCCTACATGGGTCCTGCATCCCAGAGGTCCTTGCCTTACCACAAAACCACCAGCTGGCTGTTGACTGACATTTGTTCATTTCTGAGAGTGAGAGAGAGAAACAGTGAGAGAACACTCACAATAGGGTCTTGACATTGCAAACTAACTCCAGCCTTTTGACACCCCTGGACCATGGGCACACACTCGCCTGGTATATTCGAGGAAGACTCCAGACTTGAACTGGGAACCTTTCCATGTGGGTCAGTCTCACAGAGTGTCCCTTTTTCCTGCTGTGCTACTGTCTAGCCCCTTGGCCAACATTTCAAGCACAGTCTTTTGAGACCCTAGGCAGATGGTCCAGCTTCCTGACCCACAGAAACAAGGAAAGAACAAGTGATAATAACTGTTTGGGGTCATTTTTTCCCAGAGCTATCACTTGAAGCTTTATAGGTCACTGATCTGTTCAGAACACTTTCATTGTTTGAGAAGTTCAGAGGCAAATACGAATGGGTTGTCAGTCAAGCCCATAGGACTGAGTGTCCTCCACCAAGAATGATAAGGCCCTGGCCCAGAGGAGACGCTAAAGAATATGACGCAGATTTGCCAACATACCTGAGAATCACAAACACCATCTCTGGAAGGAACTACCAGGTTCACGTTTTAGTTCTCCCAGTTCATCCCAGGAGACCCTGAAAGACCCAGCAATGGAAGTTGAGACCCTGACACTCAGGACAGGGTCCCAGTGCTTTCCCGACCTCCACTGGGCCAAGGCCAGATCCCACTGCAAGGACTGTGATTGTTGGTTGCTATGCCATAGCATCTGAGAGAGGTTCAAAAGAATGAGATGAGAAATCACCTGATTTTTTTGCTTATATTATACTGGTGGTTGTTTTTTCACCATAAATTGGCAATAACTCTCGGGCACATTTGGCAAGCCAAAGAAAAATGAGTTTTTGCAATGCATTGAATACACATCTTCGGTTTGAGTATCTCCTTTACTCCACTGGCTTCTATGCAGTCGAAGTTTATTGACGTATGCACTGCAAGCTCTGTGTGAGCGATTGCTTCATATATTATGCTATGCTACATTACATCGTGTTCTTTTTCTGCTTCCATAGCCCAAAGACTTATTGGAATCAGTTGTTTCAGACTCATAAAATATACATGACTTAGAAAAAAAAAAAGATTATAGTACCAAGAATTCCACCAGTCTTTGGAAGCTGCATCCTTGATTATTTGTTGAAATTCATTTCATTTTTCTATCATTATCCCAGTGGATGTTAAGTCCTAGCGTAGAGTATAAATGTACAATCTGCTCAGTGAGCCAGTTTGTAATAAGCTAGCTTGAAACGTTTGCAGTGTTATGGTTTGTTGACTTCTTTTTCTTCTCCTTGTTATTTATTTATTTTTTTAAGAAGCTAGCACCCCATAAAGCAGAAAGTTTGCTTGAAAGTGAGTCTTCTAACATGAGCCTTTTCCTAAAGCAATTCCATCTGAAATTTAATTAGACTGTCCTGTCTTTATCAATAAGCCATCTAAACACCACATAATAGGCATTTTTAACAGGATGATTTATGAGGCTGTCGAACAGGGAGGTTGAGGAGAGAATGCACAGAAACTAGGGGTTGAGATCGATGTCTGAGATGTCTTCCATTTACCCTTCTGGATCTGCCCTTTGCCCTCTGCACTATTCCCGCCAGAGGTCCATGTGCAGGGACCATACTCTTCTGCCTCTGTAAGGGAGCAGCTCCCACCTGCCGCCTGCTGCCTGCCACCTGCCGGGGACTGCAGCTGCTAACTTCCTTCTTTCAGGAGAACAGTCTTTGTCAAGGGACCCTTTCCACATAGCACCTCTAGGTTTTGATGTTCACTGCAGGACATGATAGCTTTTCACCTTCTTCATCTTGTTGTTTGCCCTAAACACTGCCCTTATCCTTATAAACAATACCTTTGCAAACCTCCTTGATGTCCAATTTGCATGTGCCAGTTGTTTCATTCAGGAACACCAACACAGGGCTGCAGCAACAGGACTTGGGTTTATCATTTACATTCCTTGTTTATGCATCTTCCTTTTCTCTTCTAAAACTAACAGTAAATCATTCCTGC
>NW_006159501.1:11007315-11025627 GCF_000334495.1 Tupaia belangeri chinensis
CAGATAGGTTGGAAAGCATTAGGTCTAATTTGCTTGAAACTAACACACATGAATCTTTTTTGGAGTGGAAACACAGTTAACTCCTGCACCTTTAGGGTCAAAATTTATGATAGGGATTTTCCCTAGGGAAGGAACTTGAGGAGCAGCCACACTTCCACTTTGTCTTCTCTAAATGGTCATGTTATGGCCACAAGATTTTTCCCCCTGAGGTTGGGCACAACAGATGCTGGATAAATCAAGACAGACCCCACGTTTCACATCTCTCGACTCCCACCCAGCCCAGCAGAAATATGTGCAGTTTCTGAATAGCACCATGCATTTGCACATATGGTTTTGACGTCCTAAAATATTTTTATCTCCTTTATTTGACTATGTCTTACTTGGTCTTCAGGATGTGGTGGAGAAGTCTTTCTCTTTGGCAGCCCTGCCTCCACTGCATCCTTCCTTTGAGCTTCCTGCTTCTGCAGAGATATGGTCACAGCTCACCACATCAGTGTTCACTAAGTCCAACTTCTTAGTGCACTCCATGAGGCTAGAGAGCAGGACTCTCTAGTCATTATGGTAAAATACATGTAATGTGTTATTTACCATCTTATCCACTTTCAGGTGTGTAGTTGACTAGTGGTAATTATATCCACATTTCTGTGCAATTGGCCACCAAAATGTCTTCATCTTCCCAAACTGAAACTCTATACCTATTAAACAATTGACCATCCCACACTCCCCTAGCCCCTGGAAACCATCATTACATTTCTGTCTCTATAGACTCAAGTACTCTATGTACTTCATATACACGGAACTATACAATTTGTCTTTTTTATGACTGGCTTCTTTCACTCCACATAATACCCTCAAGTTTCATTCATGCAGTGGCATGTGTTGGGACTTTCTTTCTTTTTTTGTTCCTTCTTCCTTCTTCTTTCTTTCTTTTTAAAAGTTTATTTAGTTGCTTCTTCTGAGAGAAAGGGACATCCCCACAGGGGTTTTCACACTGAAATCATCCCCAGCCTCGGCCAATCTGGATCACAGCCACACACGCAGGCTCCCTTCGTGCACAGGAAGACCACGCGATAGGAACCAGGGACCTTCCTGTGTGGCGTCAGCATCCCAGAGCACGGCATTCCCACTGTACCACCATAGCTGGTCAACATGTCTTTCCTTTTCAAGGCCAAACATTCATTGTATGCAAATACTGTATTTTGTTTATTCATTTGTCATTCAGTAGACACTCAAGCTGCTTTTATTTTATGACTCTTCTGAATAATGCTGCTATGAACAGAGGGTGCACGAATACTTCTTCAAAACCCCAATTTCAGTTCTTTCTTGTGCACACCTAGAAGTGGAATTGTTGGGTTACATGATGACAAACAACTTACCTTTACTTTTCTGAGGAACTGCCACTTGTTTTCCACAGAGGCTGCAGCATTTTGCATTCCCAACAACAATACACAAGAGTCTAACTTTTCCAGTCCTTGTCAGCCCTTGTTTCTAACTTTTCTTGGATAGTAGTCAATTTCATGGATATGAGCTGGCATTTTGGCAAATTTTTAGTGAAGGATAAATATGCATCAAAGAAGGTAGGGTTCACAGTTGCATCTGGTGATATTCAGGGAGCCATTTTCTCTGTGAGTTCATTAGAACTTATGAAATAGGTTCATTGATAATCCATTCAAATTATCATCATTGTTATTTTATAGGTGGGGAGAATGTGACATGGGGGTTAAATAACTTGCTTCAAGTTAGAGCCAAAAATGCACCTTTCATTCTTCATGTCAGTTTACTCTTCATTCTTCTACAAAGCAGCCATAATCCCTACTTCTTCCCCATGAGTTCATTAGAACTTATGAAAAGGTTCATTGATAATCCATTCAAATGATCATCATTGTTATTTTATAGGTGGGGAGAATGTGACATGGGGGTTAAATAACTTGCTTCAAGTTAGAGCCAAAAATGCACCTTTCATTCTTCATGTCAGTTTACTCTTCATTCTTCTACAAAGCAGCCATAATCCCTACTTCTTCCCATTGTCATCCATATACTCAATCCAGTGGGCCCCACCACCATCCTGTGGGTCTCATCATTCATGTTTCTGACAGTTAACTTACTCTACTTCTGCTGGAAACTGAGAACACCATTTCCCCTAAACCTGCTGCCTCCAGCAGAATCTCCTTCTATCTCTTCTAAGAATGGTTACCCTAACCATGCATTACCCAAGCCAGATGTCTGAGCACTATCCTCACCCTCGTGATGTTGTCAGAGCCATGGCTAACAAGGTTCAAGTTTGCAGATGTACTTACTACCTTCCAGTTCACTTTTTCATGCTTTCTCTCTCTGCATTTAGTATCTTGTTTAAGATAGTTATGGCCTATCTTTGACTGCCCTATGCTCTTCCACCAGACATAGGCATTACATCAGAGTATGACTGGCCATCCTATGATAACATACCAGAAGAGCTGTTTTCCAAGAATGCACACTCTTCCAGATGTATTCCCCAGAAACAGACCACAGCAGTCTGTCATGTTCCTGATTTTGCATTGGTAGTAAGTGAAGATGCTGAATGTGCTGTAGTGGGATGCAGGTAATGCCCCTTGGGCCTTGCAGAGTGATTCTCAACCCATCCTGCTCCACTACCCAGTTGGGATGGGCAGACTCTCTGGTCTCTCTGACTTTCAGCTCCCTTTCTGTGAAGAGCTGACATTAAGCACCCTGAAAGCTTCTGCACTGATTTTAGCTAAGCACTTTCTGGACTTCAAGAACTTCACGAGTGAGGATTCTGTCATCCTTGACGGAGCCTGTAGAATGCGTCACAGTTTCCAGGCAACCACCTCCACCAGGTGGGAGTGACAGGAACACATACACATACCAGGCGGAAGAGGGAATTTTCTTTTTCCATGTTCCTAATGCCTGTTCTTAATCAAGAGAAAAGCCAATAAGTACCTGTGGGATTTGCTGAGCTCTGTCCTCTGCTAGTGAAGACATGAGCTCTCCCGAGTCTCAGGTGTTCTCTAGTGCACTTAGAACACACTAAGATTAAAGAGTAGAGGGAATAAGAGCTCCCACCCCTGGGTTCACCCTACAGGCAATCCCATCAGACACCACTCCCCTTCTCTCTCATCTTCACAAATCTTAATTCTTTCAAAATAGTTTGGGTCATCTCAGATTAAGTTGCTGCTGCAAACTCAATGTGTTCCCATCAATTCATATGTTAAAGTTCTAACTTTCAATGTGATGGTGTTTGGAGATGAGAGTTTAGTGAGATCATTAGGTTTACATGAGTTCCTGAGGGCAGGCCCCTCATAATGTGATTAGTGACTTTATAAGAGGAGATATCAGAATACACTCTCTCTCTGTCCTTGTTTTTCTTTCTATGCTCCATGCAAGTGCACCAAGGAAGGGCCATGCACACATGGCAAGACAGGGCTTGTCTACCACCCAGGAAGAGGGCTGTCACCAGAACATGACCACCCCAGGACTCTCCCGGTCTCCAGAACTACGAGAAACTAAATGTTAAACCACCCAGTGTTGGCACTTTATTATGGCCCTCAAGGTGACTAAGACAGTCACCATTCTCTTTGGAACCTAGATGCCATCAATGTATCACTATGAAAGTGTCTACAGAGTGCGTTTGATCTTCTGAAAATAGGGATGCTTATCAGTGGATATATTCATAGAAATACTGAGTACCTGGTCTCTGGTCTCTGTTGGCTGTTGCACTAGGGGATCTAGGGGATACTAAGAATAATCCACAAAGCAGAGTCCTAATATTTACACACACACACACACACTTACCTCTTCCATGAGACACACACACACACACATGCACACACGCACACACATGCAGAGACAGAGAAGCAGGCATATCTATCTACAGGGTCCTCACATTGATTCTTCTCCCAGCCCAGCCCAGCCTGGATCACAGGCACATGCATCTGGGAACTCAGGACTCCTCCCATGTGAGTATAATTGCATCACTGTAGCACCCCACCTAACCCCCAAAATGGTACATTAGATGCCAAATATCATTACCTGTGCATAGTATAAAGGTCCTGACTTGTGGGAGTTCATTATTACATTTGACTTATTGATTGAGAAATAATCTAGAATATCAGTATAAAATATTTTCTAAAAACTATGCGCCAACAAGCAGCTGGATCCCTCATGGCCAACTTTGCAGTTCGAGTCTCAGACTGGGTAGATTGAAAATCACTCAGAGTGTGTGTACCAGTCCCAAGAGGGGCATGGAGGAGAAGCGATTGTGGCATGGCAGGGTGATTTCTCACTTTCTCTGTCTCTCTGGTAAGTGCATGTATTCTAAACAAAAACTACAGGGGAATAAAAAAGTTTAAGGGAATAGAAAGTAGAAGGCATACTCTCCAATATCCCCCTCACTTCTGACACCAATTTCAAGGTTGAAGTGGTTCTCAAGACCACCTTCACTAGAAGGTAATTCACCAGAAGGACTCAAAGAGTTGTTATTCCCATGGTGATAGCTTATTACAGGGAAGTATCCAGAATAAAGTCAGACAAAGGAAGCAATGCACAGGACAGAATCTAAGACCCTTTCAAACATGAAGATTGTGTTGTTCTCTTCTCTCTGAGTCAATTCATGTTTAGAGTATTATCAACCAGGGAAGTCACTTGAGCCTCACTGTTCACTTTTATTGGGACTTTATTAGGGAGTATTGATTAATTTACGGTCACAAGGTGGATTTCAGCCTCCAGGTAACAGAAACTGCATAATCAAAAGTCCTGCCCCATCATGTGGCTGACTGTCTGTGTGACTAGCTCACATCCTAAGATGCTCAGGGGCAGCTGGCTCAGACCACTGAACACATCACATCTTCTTGGATGTATATGACACAGGTTACCTTCAATAAGTCAGGGACAAAGACCAGATCTATCTTTAAGTAAGGGCTAATTCTTCACAGGGAACTTTGCAGAAGTCTGTAGTTTTGCAAAGGAAGTTTGACTCAGCCTGAAACATAGAAATGTTCACTGGCAAATAGGATGACACTTCTGTTTCAGTTCAGCCAATTTCTAATCGACATTCCAGATTTGGCCACTTGATTTCTCTGAACCTCAGTTTCCTCATCTATGAAATGGAAAAAAAAGAAATGGCTGTATTTTATTCTGGGGGTTTAACTTGAAACATTTTAAGCATTTACCATCATCCTCAGCACCAGGCAGTGGCCGATAATTGACTTTGTTCTCACATTTCTTTCTTTCCTCGGCTTCCTCCTCCTTACCAAGGACTGCTGAAGCAGCAGGCACCTCTTCTTGTTGGAGCAGCTGCTTCTGCCTCCAGCAGAATGCCTATAACAGGAGAGATCCTTTTTTTAAAACACACCACACACACACACACACACACACACACTTAAAAAATCCACTCTCCAATGCTATGTTGGTGATTTCAACAGCTGTGAGTCAAAATGAACTACCACACGGGTGTGATTTCCATGACAACGACCGTGCTTACAGAGGAAGAAGGAAAGGAGCAGGCGAGGCTGACTTCTTGCCCATGATCCTCTCCTGTGTTACATAAAGGGTCACTCCATGTCCCCTTCTGGAAAGATTTCCTGCTTCTTTGACATGACTTTTGTATGATGCTGTTGACCAACAGGATGAAGACCTTGAATCAATGCATCTAGATTACTGGATATCAAGGACATGAGGGGGAGAGGGGAAGGAAGTGGAGGTGTTTCTTTGAGGAGCTGAAGGTAGCCTAAAAATGCCTTTTAAAGATACTCCCACCCTGACTCAAAAAAAAAAAATATTTTCAGGCAAGTGTCTCTACCTGCAGTAGAGTTACCTCAGTAGACTAGTGAAAGACCAATTATAATACTTCCCAGAAATCAAGCACTCATAAGCAGGCACATGATAAAACTATTTAGCTAAACATGTTGGACATAGTGAAATATATGTTTTTAGATACTAAATCTAAAAAGGAAGTCAGGAGATTATGTAACTCGGAAAGCTGTCTGGTGACAATAGTAACCAAATTTTCCATGGTGTTGGTAAAGGCTCACCATCAGCTCAGACGATATAGACCTGTCAGGTCGCATCTGACAGCTTTCATAATCTGGCCTCTTTCTACTCTTTCTCTCACCTCCCTGCCTTTTCCCATGAGTTTCCTTCTATCTGAAATTAAGTGGCCAACATGACCACTACCATGTTGTCCTGCCTTACAAATGGCATGACTTCACACACATTGGTTTAAACATCTCCTCCTTTGCAAAACCGCACCTCACTCCTCCAGGTGGCCTTGGGCACCTGCCCCTGCAGGTGTTTTTAACCTGCTTCCGCAGCTTCCATGAAGTCACACAGCAGCAGCAGCTCCAGTGTCACACCCTTGATGCTGCACAGTGTCCCTAGCAGGCGTGCCTGTGGCCCCTCAGGGAGATACCCATACTCTTACGGTAGAAGAGCTTATATAGAGACATAAACTCTACTGCCAGATTGAGATTCTGGAGAATAAATACAGATGCTTGATTTATTACTGAGTGCCAATAATGACTGGCACCTAATAAGAAAACAACAATTTGTCTCAGGATTAAAAAAATGCAGAGTGATTCTGGAAGAATGTATGTTGAGTAAGTATTTGTTGGATGAACAATAAAATTTCATCCAAGAAGATCCATTTTACAATGATTTAAGGAGAAGATACTAAATTTCCTAGGACTGCCTGAATGAAGCACACTGCTACCTGGGTGGGGTGGCTTAAAGTGCCAAAAGCATCTTCTGCTGTAGGCCAGAAGTGGAGACAGGGTGTTGGGAGGGCCGTGCTCTCTCTGGAGTCTCCAGGGGAATCCCTTGCCTCTCTTTCAGCTTCTGGCAGCCCCAGCCATTCCTCAGACCGTGCCTGTGTCACTCCAATCACCAGCTCTATCATCGCATGGCCATCTCCCCCACCCTCATTCCCCCATCTTTCTTCTGTGCCTGCCTGCGTTCAAATTCTCCTCTTCTTTAAGGACACACATTCTATCAGATTAGGGGCTGCCCTACTTTAGTGGTTTAACTAATTCCATCTGTAACACAACTCTATTTCCAAATAAGATCACATCCTAAGGAACCAAGGATTGAGCTTCACATCTTCTGAGAACATGAATCACCTCTGAGCTCTCGTCCCTTCCTTTGCAAAGACAGTGATTTCAATTTGCATTTGGTGGCTACGTGACTTGAAGCCTTAATCCATCAAGATTAGGAGTAATATTATTATGTTACTTTATTTTCATCCACTCTTTTTTCCTTTGTCATTTCAAAAATCATATTTCAAAGTAGTGCTGTAGCCAGAACTGTGGGCAAGGTCCACTTCTGATGGATTCCTGGCCCATCTCTGGACAACAACAGGAGACACTGGCAGTCACACACACACATGACATGCAGATTTGCATTTGCATGGTGAGGCAGAGATATCTTCAAAGCATATGGAAAGCAGAGAGATGAAGAGGTACATGGGGAGCCAGGACATAGTGAAGAGCTTTGCAGGGCCCTGGCATTCAGGGGAGGGAACAAAAATAACCGGTAAATCCCTTCTCAGTGGAATGCCAGCAGTGAAGTATATCGACAGACAAGTGACAGGAGCAAACAGGACATGGATCTGGGCTTGCACACCGGACAGGTTGTGGCTCCAGATGGCCCAAAAAGAAGAAAAGGAACTGTGAGCAACAACAGCAGTTGTATTCAGTTTGAACATGTACAAAGTTTTCTTTAATTATTGCTCCCTCTGGGACTCCAGCTGCATAGCGGAGGGGCAGTCTCATTGGACAGGGCATCTATGCCAAGAGTTGGTGGCAGAGCTCAGACTCCACCTGGCCAGCTCCGCTGTAAGAGCGGAGAAGCATTGATTGTGTTTTCCAAGGGGTTCAGGTGACAAGCTGTCAGAGTGCATGGCTTGGGTTTCTCTCCCTCGGTGTGTGCGTGCTTTGAGCCATGGTGAGCAGACAGCTGGGCTGGGAGAGGCATGTCCCTTTCCTTGGTCAGTTTTCCCCTTTGGAGTAGCTCTTTGGAGGGCAGCCTGGCAGTATCTCCATGCCCTGGCATCAAGCCAGAATGTACACAGCACAAGGCGTGCTTCAGGGAGTGTGAGGAGTGCAGGCTTGGATGTTTTCAAAACAGTCTTCTGCAAAGGCAGAAACTCCCAGAGAACAGACAGCTCCCTCACCTGGAGTTAGGCTTGGGTTTAAAATGTAGAAAGTGTGCCCTGTAAGAAGTATAGGTGGTGCAGGCATTGGAGTTAAGCTGGAAACCCAGGAGGCCTGAGGAGCTCTCAGAGCCTCATTGTGCTTAGACATGAGAAGAAAAGTAAGAAATCACCCCCCAGAGGGAATGGCCACACCACAATTCCTTCTCTTCCATTTTCCTCCTGGGATCTTGGGCACAGATGCACAAGTGCTCAGCATGAGTTTTGAGTCACCGGATCCAGGACTCAAACTGTGGTCAGTTATGTGGAAGTCCAGCAACATAACCATTATGCCATCTGCTGGCACTATACCTTGACTTAATGGAGTGTTCTTGAGCAGCCACAGATTCTAATATCTCAAGGAAGTGATTTTCTATGTTCCTATAGAATAATCCTGTCTGTCCTACACATGCTTACCACTGCAGAGTTGTCACCAGACTCTGAGCTCCTTGAAGATGTGTGCCAGTCTTAGCCCATTTTCCATTTCAAGGCCCGGTAAGAAGTCAGTGGTTATTGGCTACACTGCCACAGCCATAGTGGTGGGACCCAGGCACCCCTGGGACTGACTACACGAGGTGGAGGAAGTGAAGTTGATAGTGCGCGTTGCTAGATAACAAAGCACAGATAATACAAAGTCAGCCCGGCCATGTCCAAGGGCAGAGCCCGAGCTCCTTGAATCCCACTGAGGCCATGATGTGGTAGCTGGTTGTGGGGAATGCTGGCTGAGAGAGGAGGCAATGTTTCCTGCTGGGCAGATCTCTGAATAGAAGGCATGCTGTCTGCATTTGAAGGATTGGCCATCCTGGATACATCTCATGTCCCTTCAGGAGAGCCATTCCAGGTATAGAGAAGGCCTAGAGAAAATTCAAAAACGGGCATTTCTGATGGGAGGTAAGGAGAGCAGTTTGGAAGAGAAACAAGTGCTTGAGAAGGTCCATGCCTTGAACTCATGGATTAACCTGGTTCTTTAGAGAACATAGAAATGCTTATTCCAAGGCTGGCCTCCAAGACTGGCATGGAATGCAATTCAACTACAGGTCTCTAGGAGGCTAGGCAGAATGGTTCCATTTTCCTCAGGGCACATGGAGTTTGATCTCCAAGCCTGGATCACACCTGTCTCTCCTGTGCTCCCCAAGTCCTGCTGACTGTGGGGCCTCCACATGGGTTCCCTTTGCTCTCCCCTCAGGTCAGCAGGGTTGCAAACACAGAGTTTTGTGGCTTGAGCCTTCAGGATGATGACAACAAGCAGAAATCCTGTAGTTCCTAGAGACGATGAGCGTGTTCTCCAGGCCAACTTGTAGGTGACTTGGATGGCTCTTTAACAGCCATAGACTGAAGGAAGGTTAGAACCCTGTGTCTTCACTCCACATACAGATAAATAGAGGCATTAAAGTGCCTAGTAAGGGGAGTCCCGGGGTCACCCAAAAACAAAGGAAGGCAATGTCTTGAACCCTGGTTTACCAGCCCCTGGTCCCATGGCTTTGACTCCAGATTGCCGTCAAACACTGGTCACCGTGTACTCTCTGGGGAAGCCAAACTTCCAGGAACGGTCTCTAAGCAGCACAGCTAATTAAAGGTTCACACAGAGCTGGGGGCTTGGCACTGAGCTGTTAATGCTTTTGACATTTGTCCAGATTAAAAATAATCCACCGCTCATTGTATCAGAGATCACCCTGGTGTTCCCTCTTGTCCAAAGCAATTTGGGTTTTGCTGTCCCTTTTGCTAAACTCACAGTGTTTTGGGCTGAAGCGAAACTCTGCATATAAAACAACTGGAACAGATTAGAACTGAGGGGCAGTTCCTTGTTCAGATTTTTTTTTCTCTCTCTCTTTTTATCTTCCTTCTTTTCTCTCTCTTCTTTTCTTCCTGTTTTTCCTTCAAAATGTCCCATCAGAGGAGCCAAGGCTCTTCTGAAACTCAGAGTGCTGCCCACTGAGAATGTAGATATCGCTCAGTGAGGCATTTAGTTAGTCACTCTTTCATTCTCTAAGCCAAAACGCATGTATAAAGCAGTAGCTGTGCATGAGGAGACCAGGGATTGGCGATGCAAAGAGAAACAGCCCCGCCCAAACTGGGCTCTAGGCATCAGAATCTGGGTGATACTTTCCAGACAATCTCAGAACAGGAAAAGGATCAAGGGAAGAACAAAGGTGAGTACCAAGTGGACTTTATCAGCCTGGCCACTACCTCACAAAGGGCCCCTGTGAGCCTGGGAGTCCCACTGTGGAGCTCTAGACAAAACCCTCTCTTCTCCTTCTCAGGACACAATGTACAGAAACGCCACACCCAGGTGTTCAACAGAAAGAACAGGAAAGTGCACCACTGGCTCCCTCCGGGCTCCGTGCCCCATCAGCCAAAGTTTGTCTTACTAGTGTTCCCTCCCCTGTGCTCTGGGCTGGGTCACTTGTGCCCTTTAGCAGCTACCAAGGGAGTAGGATTCCATGCCCTGCAGTGTGGCATTGACCTGAGCTCAGGATCAGTGGATGGCTGGGGCATGGAAGACAGAGAACTCTGAGAATCTGAGGTAATTTGCATTAAAAGTCTATTACTCATCCTTAAACAGATCAAGGTCAAGGAATGGAGAAATCACAATTAACTATCTAACATATACTGAAGAACTTGCTATGTGCAAGGCAATGGTAAACACTTACATGAATTGTTTAGTTTTAAACTTTCAAATGTGAGAGATGGTTTTCCAGGTTTTACAGAACAGGACACTAAAATGTCAAGTGCTAAAGATTTACTCAGGGCCATGCAGCTGGAAAGTGGCAGGGCTGATAGTCACAGTCAGGGTGAGGTCAGCAGCCAGGTTATAGATGGTGACCCCACAGGCCGGACAAGTGTTTTTCTGGAGCCTTCATAGAGGCTTCGGGGGTGAACCTTCAGGCTGCTCTCTGGGGAGCCGTGTGCCACAGGCATGGATGGCAGCCTCCTGGCCAGCTCCAGACACCCTAGGCTTGGCAGGCTGAGGTCCCTGGGTCCCCACACCCCTAGTCTGCACTCTGGACTCGATCCAATGAGGCCCAGGAGTTACCTCGGGGCAGTACGGTGTTTTCTCCAAAAATCTCGAACAGGAAAACTCTCCGTTACTTGCAAAGTAGATGCCTAGAACAGGGCAGTGCAGGACTCAGTTTAGGTTAGTACTGAGTTTTCAAGGGATGTTCTTGTAGATAGGGAACCTTTCTTCATCAGGATTCAGAACAGTTTGAGAAGCAAACTCAATTTATGGTGAAGAGAAGCAGAGATTAGTTCTGGGTTACTGTGGCTCTATATTGACAGGATGGTGAGTGGGAGAGCCCCAGAGCCTTGCAAGGACATGTGAGGAGGGACTGAGCACTTTCTGTCTCTCCTGGAAGCATCCATGATGGCCTGTTCACACCTGGGCATCCTCTTAGAGACTGGGGGAGAGGTCAGAGGGAAGAGACTCAGACCGTGAGAAAACCTCCTGCAGACGTTCCCACGTGACAGTAGACTGAGCTCACTGAAGGGAACAGAGGGCTCCAGGCCATCTCTGCTTGACTGAAACCTGTTTATAGCACAAGTCCGTATAAGGAAGGCCCATGCTGAGAGGGCCCTGGGGGTGAATGTGACCACGTGCCATTTATGGGGTGCCTGTGACATGCCAGCCCTAAGCTGGCTCCTTTCTCTAGGTCACGCCGAGTCCTTGTATGAGCCTAAGGAGAGTGTTGTTATGCTCATCCCGGAGGTCAGGACACTAAGGCCTACAGAGTAAGCTGGGTGAGTGAAAGCCACAGAGGAGGGACTCAGTCACAAGGTTGGTGGCTTTCTGTGGACATGCCACCAGTTCTGGGAGGCTGATGCCCATCGGAGCAGGACCCAAGGAGAACCGTCAGCTCAGGCCTGGATGTAGCCGTGTCCTGCTGCTTCAGCCCTGTGCTGGTTCCCCTCTCTAACTGCCTCTCTGTCCCTGGACTGCATGCCCACCACACCTCTGTTTATGACTGGGCTCTCATGGGCTTGCCTGTGGGAGAGAAGATGAAAGCAGGGGTTCGTACCAGCATCTGGTCTTTTTTGTTTGTTTTTAGATTATTATTATTATTAATTCTCATTTTTAAAAAACATTCAATCACTATACGTCATTTGGCTTATAAAGAGAATTTATCTAACATGAAATACTTCTCAGATCAATCCAGTAATAAACTATTTCTGTGTCCCACAAATGTCTGGCCTCTCTATTTATTCTCTGCTATCGTTCCCTATACTCTTCCTTCTCTAGTCTTTCTTTTTTTTATTTTTATAAAAATCATACATCCTTTTTATTGTTAAGTCATAAAGAGGAATCAAAATTAAAAGCAAAATTACAGGGTAAGACTTAACAAAACTACTAGGAGCATCAAAAGAAGTGAAATGGGCCCAGGCGCAGGGCAGTATGAATTAATGAACATGGGAAGGGCAAAGATGGGGAAAACAGTGAGCATGTGCTGAAGATACTAGGGAGAGGATCTGGTGAAAATTTTGATAGACAAGCGCCTAGGTAAAGAAATAATGGGTAAGATTTCTAAACCCCTCTATGTGCTTAAGAGTCATCCTCGCCATTGGCTCTGTCTCTGTCATCCTCTCCTTCCTCAGCCTCTTTTTCATCATCCTTGATCAACTCCAGCTGTTTGTTTGCTCTGCTCCTTTTCGATTTTTTCCAGGTTTTCCAGAAGAAAGTCCACTTTTTGTTTTATCTGGGTCAACTCCTTCATTTATTTTATTTTTTTTGTATATACTTTCAATCATATTGTTTGGCTTACAATGAGACCATTTCGATATGTGCACATTTCTCCCCAGACCCGTTGATCAAAATATCTTCAACAGATAACACTACCTCTCCCCATCCCATCAGTGCTGAACCTCTGTATCCCTTCTCCAAATGTCCTTCGTTAGGCCCCACTCCTCCACATACACCTCACCTGACATTCACACCCATCTCTTGTGATTGTTCAACCATTAGTCAATCAGTTTCAGTCACAGAATGCAGACATACGGTATAAGTTAAGTGGGGACATACAACATCTCTCCTTCATAGCCTGGCTTGCCTCACTCAGCAGTACATCTTCCATATTCTTCCACTTTCTGTCAAAAGCCAGGGTTCTGTTGGTTTTTATGACTGAGTAGTATTCCATAGAGTATATGTGCCACAGTTTTTCAATCCATTCCTCCACACAGGGGCATTTGGGTTGGTTCCATGACTTAGCCTATTGTGAATAGTGCTGCAATAAACATCGATGTGCAAGCACTTTTCCAATGAAGAATTCTTCTGTCCTTTGGGTAGATACCGAGGAGTGGGATCCCTGGATCATATGGCAGATCTATCTGTAGATTTTTGACTCAGTTCTCGCTGAGAATTGATACACCATCATTTTGGTTATGGACCCCAGTCTCTGAGGGGCTTGGTTAGCCTGGATCAGCATCTCTGAGTGTGATTAACCCTGGTGTCCTGAAGGACAGAATTTCTGAGTCTACAGAACTGAAGTCTACAGAAATGCTGGCAGAGCCAGAGGGATTTTAGAGGATCTAGAAGCCCCCACAGACCCCATCCCTGACATGGGCCACAACTTCATCTTCAGACAGCCAAGGCTGCCAGGCCATCTCCTCTGCATTTTCCAATTGCTTTATGAATGTGGGGAAAGAAGATGTGGGTTCATGTAGGCTGCAGAGTATAGTCATCTCATGTATTCTCAAATTGGAAATATACACATGCACATGCAGACACTTAGGCACACAATCACACATGAGCACACACATGCACACATAGACACACATTCAGACACAATCATACGTGTATACACATACACATATAAACACATGCATATAGGTTTAGTCATCTATACACACAGAGACACAAACACACATAGTTGCACACATATATAGACATATATACATACACATTTATACACACAAATACATACATATACAAAAGACATGCATATGCATACAGGCCTATACAGACACAGATGTACATAGCACATGCACACATATAGACACATGTATGACTTTATATATATGGACTTCTACAGAAACACGTGCATACACACATAATACACACACAATAACACAGACATACATATAAACACAGAAAGATGCATATAAACACAAATAGTCATATATATATACATACATATGCACATTATCCATGTGTACAGAAATACAAACCCATATACACACACCCATGACCACACAGCTACAGGTACACACACACACACACACATATTAAGTGCCAGACACTGTATCATATGATTATAATCCAGAGATGAAAATACAGAGACATGTCAAATATCATACATGCTAGTACAGAAAACTGCATGACACATAGTTAGAACATGACTTACTAAGTAAAGGGAAAGTAGGGAGTTTTCCAGGAGAGGAAAGTGTAGTGAGGGTTTGAAAGTTACAGTCAGACACAAAAAATTAGCAAAAACATAGGGCGTTTAAGAGCCATGAGCACTTGTCCTGAGGTATAGCATGGGGCCCAGAATGAACGGCACAGGCCTGAATGCACCTTGAAGCCTCACTACCTGGCTCCAGGAGCCCTGAATATCTGTGGAGGGGAGAGGGGAAGTACTTTCAGTTCTTTGCAGTTCAGAGGCACTACGACTTGGGACCATGTGTGGCCAAGATCTAGAATCATAGAGGCAGTAGACAACTCACATCATTCCACCCAGAGTAAGCAGTGGTTTCCCCTGGCTGGCTAGCTGTTCAGCAACAGAGTGGGACCAGGTTCTGGCATCAGGATGGGTCTTGTCCTTTGTGATCCTGCCCAGTAGGTGGACTCCAATTCCAACATCAGATCATCTTGTACCTTCCCAAGAGCCCTCACTTAGTGTGGGGATGCTGACCTCTCACTTCCCTGTGCTCCTGTGCACAGGCTGCTGTCAGAACACGGTGAATCCTGCTCACCCTCCTGCACCTTGTACTCAGTGTCAGATCAAGGCCAGATGGGTTCTTAAAGGTGTTTGATGACTGACCCAATGAAGGGAACACTGAAATAATGCTTTTGAAAAACTGGTAATAAAGAAGATTAATCTTTGAAACTATCTAAAAGGTGAAATTTTCATTAAAACCCGGGTAAATGGAAGTGAAATGGACTCCCACAGTGCCGAAGTATTGCATTATTGCTGCCAACAGGTTGATTTGACTTTTACTCTGACTTTCAGACCCTCCGCCCATTTTATACCAATCCTCTCGCTGCTTGTGTACCTGCATTCTGCTTCCTCCTGCATCCCTAATTAACTTCTCTCAGAGTCTGGCCACAGATTCCATGGTGTTTGCATTAATCACGCCCTGCCTTTAGCTTGCATCCCTTATCTCTATGAAACCATATTGATCGATTTCTCCTTGGAACCCAAGACATGCTTTGTTTTCGCCTGTAATTGCACTGCTCTGCTTCACTTACTTGTGTCGTTCATTAATCACCTGGGCTGCTAGCACCATCATAATGAGAAGCCCAAGGTAGCTCACTGTAGCTCTTCGGTGTGTAGCAAAGAGTTGAAAGTTCTTAGAAGTTAGTGACTCTCAAAAGGCAAGTCTGTCCCTTACAGATGTCTCCAGGGCAGTCTCACTAGGAGGATTCTTGTATTACTACAACCCTTTGTTTGACCTTTCTGCTATTTGAAAATCTGAGAGCTGTATATTGGATTTCTAAACAGTTCAAGTTCAATGTCATGTTCAGGATTTCTCACTCTTCTACTTTGCCAGAATGTCCTGTGGGTGTCCCTCACTCCAAGAATCACTTTCCTTAGGTAATAGAAAGAGTCTAGCAAAGACTTTCTCTCATATTTCAGGAGTGACCCCTCTGAAAGGTTTAGCTTTTGTTCAATGTCAAACCCTTGTGAAACACCAGGCTTCTACCCTAGGGGCAAACGAGACAGATCATATGATCATTTCTGTGTTGGCGTTTGCCCAAGACACAGTGGACATAGAAAGGGACACCCAGGCAGTCTGAGGGATCCAGGAGAGGCTCTCTGGGGAGGCAAAGTGTGGGCTGAGTCCTGGAGAAGAAACTGGCTTTGCTAGGCAGGCAGTAAAAGCTGGCTGGTAACATGCGCAGTGACTGTAGACATGGGTGAGGATAGCATGCTCTTGGAAAATCAATTTGATCTGAGTCTCTGGGTAATCAAGAATATGGGGTAGGAGGCAAGAACTGATGTTTGGAAGGGAAAGGCCACCTTCTGAGCCTTGCCTGCCATGTTCTGGAGTCTGGATTTTATTCTGAAGGCCATGGGAGGCACTGAAAGGATTAAAGCAGGGTAGTGAAGCACACAGATTTCTGAATCAGACAGTGCAATCAGGCATCTGGGTGGGGGATAGATTGGAAGGTTTCAGATGAACACAGGTCCAGTTGGGTGGGAGGAGTGGTGGCATTTCCTAAATACAACGATTTCTGCGGCCCTCTCATAATCTGCTGTGTGTAACCCCCCGTACCTACCCCTGCAGAACCTACTGATCAAGAAGCATCCCCAATTGCCCTCAGTCCGCCTCGAGGACATCAGGCCCCAGGGGCAAGGTCTGCATCCTCCTGCCCCTTTACAACTGCTCAGGAGGGTCACCCGCAGCACTCAGAAGGCAGCTCCTGGAGCACCCTCCTGTGCCAGCTCTGTCAGAAGTCACTCACAGTTGTCTGAGGTGGGGCTAGACCCGCTAATTGGTGTAGATCCAAAACTACCCCTTTGCTGGCTCCTCATTCAAGGCTCTCTTCTTTCCTTCAATTCTTAGTTTTCTAAGATCACTTCCAGACTCTGCAGAACACAGTCCAGGAGCTCTTCAGTTTCTCCACTCAGATCCCCACGATATAGTAAGTTTTTGAAAGCATTCCCATTTTCTCTGTTACAGCGGCACAAGCATGTGTTAGGGTCAAAGAAGAGCTAGAGGATATTCCATTCCCTTCCTGCGTCCTGTCCTCTCGTTTTCCTCATTCCCTTCCTTTCTTTCCTTGTTCTGCTTTTATGTAAAATGCTATATGCATATACATACAGATGAATAGCTAAGAGAATAAGTTTGAGCTGAAGTACAGATTAACATGTACTATCCAGACAAACATTAGAATGAAGCCATGCCTTTGAAGTCACCTGTGACCCTCCCAGTTCCCCTTTTTCCAGTGTGCAATTGGCCACTCTCCTCAGGGGTAAGCTTGTCTTGGGATCAGCAGTTAACGTAATGGCTATGTCGTTGGACTCCCATGTGGTCGACTATGGTTTGAGTCCCAGACCTGGTGGCTTAAAACTCACGTCGGGTATGTGTGTGTGCGTGCCCAAGATCCCGAGAGGAGAATGGAGGAGAAGGGATTGCAGCATGACCATTTTCCCCCCCGGGGGGGGTGTGATTTCTCGCTTTCTGTCTCTCTGTCTCTGTCTGTCTGGCGAGCACACACACCCCATAGCAAAAACCTCTCAAAAAAAAAAAAAAAAGATATTAGTAACTTTTTTTATTTCATTAGAATGATCTCTTCTCATACTTTTTGGCAAAAAAGAAAAATAGTGAGCTTATCCTCCCTTCTCAGTTAAAGTCAGGATGACTTACTTTATGTGAGCATGGTTCTAAAAAGCATGCTTAGTTTTTAAAACTTATAAACTGGGATCATACAGTATTTGTTCTTTACAACATATATTTTTCTCCTATCTCCCCCTTCCTCTGCATGCCAGAGTGTGTACCTGTACCGATCTGTCTTTCCTGTTATACGTGTTGATTCAGCCACACAATCCTCTTGTCATTCGCTGAGTATTGTGTTCCTCCCAGGCACATTTGGGCAGTTTGAACTTTCTTCCCATGACCAGTCCTGAACCTGCCTGTGCTGCTTGATGATCTCAGAAGAGTTAGGTATTCTATAGACCAGACACATAGATATGAAAGAGTTTTCACTGCACTTTTGTTATGCATTTGTCTGATGAATGAATTTTTAAATCCTTGTCATTGATTACTAGTCATATCTTTTTCCTCTCCTATAAAATATCTTTTAATAGTTTTTGCATATTTCTTATCTTTTAATCATTGATTTTAAATAGTTCTTTGTATAGTTTGTTGACTGTGCTGCAAAGATCTTTTCCTAATTTGTGATTTGAGTTTCATTTGTAGTTCCTTCTCAAGAACAGACGTTTCCGTTGTTTTTTTTTGTTTTTTTTTTTTTTCTACTA
>NW_006159501.1:11025643-11031405 GCF_000334495.1 Tupaia belangeri chinensis
TTTTTTTGCTATAGGGTGCATGCACTCACCAGACAGACATAGAGAGACAGAGAGACAGAAAGCGAGAAATCACCCCCCAGGGGGATGGCCACGCCGCAATCCCTTCTCCTCCGTTCTCCTCTCAGGATCTTGGTCATGCACACACACGTGTCCAGCGTGAGTTTCAAGCCACTGGGTCCAGGACTCGAACCTCTGTCGACTACATGGGAGTCCAGCGACATAGCCATCATGCTAACTGCTGGTCCCAAGAACAGACATTTCCTTTTTTTTTTTTTTTTTTTTACAGTTGTAGTTATTTTTTTTTCTACTTTTATTCACACTTATATTCTTTATCTTAATTGCTTATTTTTTTGAAGGGTATTGTTTTTTAAAAGTGCCTCCTACCCCAAAGGTCACAAAGCATTATTTCATAGTCTTTATTTTTCTTTAGGTTTGGCTTTTACACATACATTTATTATTTTTTCCATTTATTATTATTTTATACATTCAATTGCACATCTATTTAGCTATTTAGCTCGTAAAGAGAATTAATCAACATTTTAAGCCATTTGGGTTTTTTTTTCTTTTATGGCATGAGGTAGGAATCTAATTTCATTTCTCCATACAGTTAAACAATTTTTCTGGAATCATTTATTGAATTTTTTTGAACATGGATCTGTTTCCGAATTTGTTCTGGTTTCTGTTCCACTCATCTATTTGTATTTCCTACACAAATATCATCTTTACAGTGCAGTATTTCTATGCATTAGAATGAGCTTCCCTCCATTGATTTAATTTTTCTTCAATATTTTTAATACTTAGGAACTTTTAAATTTTTATTTATTTTTTTCAGAGAGAGGCACACCCTGTTAACAGGGTCTTCACAATACTAGCCACCACCAACTTTAGCTAGCCAAAAGCAAGGGCACAATGTGTTCAGGAAGTCCCTAGGACTTGAACCTGGGACCTTCCTATGTAGTTCAGTGACATGGAGCACCAGGGTATTGCTGCACCATTAAGACTGGCCACCTGTGATTCCACCCAATTTTGACCCATGGACCTTTCTTGTGTTAGGTGGATGAAAATCACTACACCACAGGAATACTTCAATGCTTCAGCAATTTGTTATGACAAAAATATATTTTGTACAAGATTTATTTATTTTATTTTCTTCCTTTCCCATAGTTTATTACTGTATTAGGAAAGTTTGTTCAATTGACCCTTATATAATGATTTAAAATCCATCATGCTAATAAGATCTTATTATAACAGTAATAATTTATATGAAAACAATTCTATGCATTATTTATAGAAAATCATAGAATTAATAGATAATGGAAATGATCTATTTGGACTTGGCAGTCCACAAATGATTTCTCTTATCTTATGTCTGTCTGAAATATTTAGTATAATGTTGAATGAGAGTATGATGATGAACATCTTGTCTTTTTCTGAACTTAGAGTGAATTATTTAATGTTTTCTTACTTAGTAAAATATTCTAATGCATTGAAGAAATTCTCTTCTCTTCCACTTTTACTGATTATTTTTATAAGGGAAACAATAGACTTAGAAAGTTCTATAATCAATTACTTTTTATTTTATGTTTTATTTATTTATTTATTTATTTACATTTTTTTAATACAGTCAATCACATTATTTAACATGTAAGGTGATCACTTCAGTATGTGAACATTTCTCCCCAGTCCAGTTGATCAAAATATAGCAACACTACCTCCCTGTCTCAACAATGCTGTCTCCGTATCTATAATCAATTACTAATATCTTAGAGTCAAATCAATCTAATCATAAGCTGGTGGTGAATATTCTTTTCCATGATCTTGTGTGCCTTTTTTTAAGGTTAATCTCACATTTCACATGAAGTCCTCATCATGAGATATACTTATTTCTTCCCTTTGTACCTCACACCCATCCTCTAATACCCACTCCCTTTCCATACAGTTTCTGTTATCTATACTTATCCTCTCTACTTCAGATCTCTCAATGTATGTCATCGAGTACAGTTATTTGGTTTAAATTCAGTGAGGATATACAATGTGTATCTTTCTAAATCTGGTTCACTACACTCAACATTACGTCTTCCATATTCATCCACTTTGGATCACATAATAGAATTCATTGCTTCTTATAGCTGAATAATATTCCGTAGTATAGATGTGCCACAGTTTTTCAAAACAATTACCAATTTTTGAACACTTAGATAGGTTCCATATTTTAGCAACTATGAATAATGCTGCAATAAACATGAATGTGCAAGTATCTTTCCAATTGGGTGTTTTCCTATCCTTTAGGTAAATACCAAGGAATGAGATTACTGGGTCATATGATAGTTTAATTTGTAGGTTTTTGAGGAACTTCCATATTGTTTTCCACTGAGATTGTACTAATTTACAACCCCATCAACAGTGAAAGAGGGTACCCTTTTTATGACACGCTCATCAGAATTTGTCATTCTTTGTTTATTGAAGTTTCAACATATGCAAAATAATAAATATATTACATTACATTAATAGATAGATTAAAAACATATGATAATATCAATTTATGTGGAGAAAGCATTCGATAAAATACAACATCCCTTTATGATCAAGACTCTCAAAAAATAGAGGAAGAAGGGACATTTCTCACACAATAATAACCATATATGACAGACCCATTGTGAGCATCATACTGAATGGGAAAAAGCTGAAAGTCTCACTATAAACTGGAACAAGACAACCTCATTTACAAAAACTACAAAACAAGTAAGAAACCTAGAAATATATCCACCTAAAGAGGTAAATGACCTGTACAAAGAAAACTATGAGAAACTGAAAAAATAAATCGAGCATGAAAAAAAAAAGGCATTCCCATGTTCTTGGATTGTAAGAATCAATATAATCAAAATGTCAGTTCTCCCCAAATTAATTTACATATTCAATGTGATTCGAATCCAATTGCTAGTAACATTGTTCACAGAAATAGAAGAAACAATTACAAAAATTGTCTGGGATCATAAAAGACCTCATATCACCAAGGCAGTACCGTGCAAGAAAGAATAAAAGAGGAGGAATTTCACTACCTGATTTCAAAATATATTTCAAACTGGTAATAATCAAAACAGAATGGTGCTGGCCCAAAAATAGACTCAGAACAATAGAACGGAATAAACATTAAATCAGAAAAATAACATAAAACCACACAGTCAGAATAAACATTAAATCACACAGCCAACTGATCTTTGGCAAAGAGAACAAAACAATACAGTGGGAAAAAGACATTTTTTTCAGCAAATGGTACTGAAAGAACTGGATACTGAACTGTAGAAAATTGAAACTTGACCCCATCTCTCACCATTAACAATGTAATCAGCTTGAAATGGACTAACAATTTAAATGTAGAACCTCAACTATAAAACTACTAGTTAGAAAATATAGAGGAAGCTCTTGAAAACATTGGAATAGGCAAGGATTTCTTAAATAAGATTCTAAAGCATAGGAAATAATCCTCAAAATAGGCAAGTGGGATTACATCAAGCTAAAAAATTTTCTTACTTCAAAGAAAACAATAATTAGAGTGAAAAGACAACAATTAGAATGGGAGAACATTCTTACAACTTTTTCCTCAGGCAAGAGATTGATATCTGGTATATATAGGGAACTTAAGCAGTTCACTCATAAAAAGAATACATAATCCAATTTTAAAATGGGAAAGGAATTGAATAGACAACTCTCTGAAGAAGAGTTAAAAATGGCCAAAAGGAACATGAAACAATTTTCAAACTCTCTTAAGAAAAATGCAATCTAAAACAAAATAAGACACCATTTAATCCCAATTAGAATGTCCAGGATCAAAAAAAAAAAAAAAGCTGAGAGTAAATGTTAAGAAAATTTTGCATATGTTTCAGTTATTTTTCTTCTTACATATGTTAATACTGTAAGTTATATCAACAAGTTTTTAAATATTTCACTAAACCATATATTTTGGAATCAACCAAAATTAGCCATTGTATATTATCTTCTCCATTCATTACTATTAGGTCATCAGGAAAGTCCTTACATATTCTTCTATGCAAAGATGTGTCATGGTTTTCTCAACAACTCAAGACATTTGATTAATACTCTGTTTTGATCTTTTCATATGCAGTCAAACAAAATTGACTTTTACTATTTTTTATACTAACTTTATCTAGTTTCAAGGTCAAAATTATACTATCTTTACAAAATGATTTAGAAACTACCCATCACCTATCTTCTATTCTCTGGGAAAATTCATCTATGATTAAAGTGATTTGTTCCTAGAATATTTGTAATTGCTTATAAAACTATCTAAATATGGTATTTCCCTTGTGGAAATATTTGAATCTCCTACATTTTTTTGAGAGAGAGAGATTTTTGCTGCAGGGTGTGTGTGCTTGTGGGAGAGACAGAGAGACAAAAGCAAGAAATCATTTCTCAGAGGGATGGTCACACCACAATCCCTTCTCCTCCATTTTTCTCTCAGGATTTTGTACACACACGCACACGTCTCTTATGAATTCGAGCTTCCAGGTTGGGACTTGAACCATGGTTGCCCAAGTGGGAGTTCAACCCTTTAACCAATATACCACTACTGGTCCCTAATTTTTATTTTTTTTAAAGGACGGCCTTGCTGTTAATAACATTCTAGAATGAGAGTACACAGCTTTGAAAGGTGCTGACACAGGAGAAGATACAAGGGTCTGTGTACAAAAGAGTGCTTCTAGAAAATACCAAAGAGGTCAAATGTAATCCCAGTTTTGCCTTTTCTTCCCCTCAATGCCATGCCATACCCATAACCAGGAGGCTACTTCATCCAGCTGACATTGCAAATGTCATAATGTTCTGTCAGAATATCCAGGAGTCTGTTCAAGTCCTCTACTCACTGCGTGTGAATTTTGGATGCTTTCCTCAGGATCCTTTCCATTTGCCATTTCTTTTGCATCTTCTCAAAGGCCACCTGGGCTGGGAGCCACTTATCCAGGCTTCACTGCTCCTCCTCATTCTTTTTACTTGTCCCCATCGCTTCCAGGAATTTCACCTCATCTTTGTCCTTCTTTCTCATCTTCTGCCTGGTCACACTGAGCTCTACAATGCCTTGTAGCTTCAGGGGCTATTTTTTGTCCTGCTTGTGGTCCGCCATGATGCCTGTCCTAGTTCACCAAGTCCTATTTCATTAAAAATTAGTCATTTTCTTCATTTGTTATTTAGTTTGCTTTGGAAAGTTATTCTTTTCCTAAGAAGTTTTCCATTTTGTCTAAGTTTTATCATAACTTTGTGGTATAATATATTCTCTTATGTTTTTAATAGCTACTGGGTACTTTGAAATGTCTTCAGGGCCAGCAGGTGATATGGTGGTTAAAGTACTGAACTTCCATGTTGTAGATGGCAGTTCAAGTCCTGGACTTGATGCCTTGAAAATTATGCCAGACACGTGTGTGTGCATGCCCCAAATCCTGAGAATGGTGGAGAAGGAATTGCAGTGTGGCCATCCCCACATGGAGTGATTTCTCACTTCTCCTCTATCTGTCTATGTGTGTGTTTCTCTCTGGCAAGTGCATGTGCCCTACAGGAGAAATGAAAAACAAAAAAACAGAAAACAAAAAATGTAAAAGTAAATAAATAAATATCTTCTTTTTATTACTAATATTTTGCTATATTTTGTTGATTAAAATGCACAAATTTATCACTTTATTACTACTATCAAGACATTACATTGTAAAATTATTATTATAACTATTATATCTTGTTTTCTCTTCCATTCATTT
>NW_006159501.1:11031609-11036012 GCF_000334495.1 Tupaia belangeri chinensis
TTGTCCTTCTTTCTCATCTTCTGCCTGGTCACACTGAGCTCTACAATGCCTTGTAGCTTCAGGGGCTATTTTTTGTCCTGCTTGTGGTCCGCCATGATGCCTGTCCTAGTTCACCAAGTCCTATTTCATTAAAAATTAGTCATTTTCTTCATTTGTTATTTAGTTTGCTTTGGAAAGTTATTCTTTTCCTAAGAAGTTTTCCATTTTGTCTAAGTTTTATCATAACTTTGTGGTATAATATATTCTCTTATGTTTTTAATAGCTACTGGGTACTTTGAAATGTCTTCAGGGCCAGCAGGTGATATGGTGGTTAAAGTACTGAACTTCCATGTTGTAGATGGCAGTTCAAGTCCTGGACTTGGATGCCTTGAAAATCATGCCAGACACGTGTGTGTGCATGCCCCAAATCCTGAGAATGGTGGAGAAGGAATTGCAATGTGGCCATCCCCACATGGAGTGATTTCTCACTTCTCCTCTATCTGTCTATGTGTGTGTTTCTCTCTGGCAAGTACATGTGCTCTACAGGAGAAATAAAAAACAAAAAAACAGAAAACAAAAAATGTAAAAGTAAATAAATAAATATCTTCTTTTTATTACTAATATTTTGCTATATTTTGTTGATTAAAATGCACAAATTTATCACTTTATTACTACTATCAAGACATTACATTGTAAAATTATTATTATAACTATTATATCTTGTTTTCTCTTCCATTCATTTCTATGAGAAATGAAAAACAAAAAAACAGAAAACAAAAAATGTAAAAGTAAATAAATAAATATCTTCTTTTTATTACTAATATTTTGCTATATTTTGTTGATTAAAATGCACAAATTTATCACTTTATTACTACTATCAAGACATTACATTGTAAAATTATTATTATAACTATTATATCTTGTTTTCTCTTCCATTCATTTCTATTCTTCTTGATTTCTTTCTTTCTTTTGGTGGGGGTGCGGGGCAACAGTTTTGTCATGCTATGATCCTCCCCCCACCCAGCTTTCCAGTCACCAGGAAGAATTGATGTGTCAGTGCAACACAGACCACACCCATGGTCTTCTCACATGGCTCCCACATTGTGTAATGGTGTCTTACCACCCATGCCTACTTTATTTTCTGTTGTTCATTCTATACTTCACACACTTAATACTTAGCTCATTAATTTTCAAACTTCTTTTTAAAAATATTATTCAGTGCTAAAGTGGGGATTTTAATGTCTGGGTATTGACTGACATGCATGGCATTCACTTTTGAAAAAGCAATGTAATACATTTTAAAGTTATATGCAATTCAATGTATTATAAACAAGATTATGGTGAAAATAATAAAAAAGAGAAAAAAATAAAAAATTAAAAAATATATTATTCAGTGTATAATTTTGTCTCTAAAATTGCTAAGATAAAATATCTAAGTTTAATATGTTTTATTTTTATTATTGTGCTTATAATTCATCTTTAACCTCTGATTATTATAAGGTAGATAATTTTGGCTATTTCCCTATCCAAAATTTGATAAATGTCAGAGACAATTCAAATTATGAAGATTCTTTAAATCCTTCCTCTTAAGTAATCTAGATAATAGCACAACACATAGTGAGTTTTCAGTCTAACTATTATATATGTTTTATGTACAAAACAGAGAAGGGGTAGATGTTGGACAAAAGGAAAGTTTTAGCTATAATATTTGGTACACAATCTTTAATATTAAAATCACTGATGTTTTGCTTTAGAGTTCATGAAAAGACCGTACACATGGCATCTTCTGGACCTTTCAATAGTTCCAGATCAAGGCATGGCACATAGTTTTATAGTAATACAGAAGAAATAGCAGTCAGATAGCTTCATGTCAATCCCTACTCTTCTTCAGTGGCAGCTCTTCTCCTTATTCTGCATCAATGTTCACATTGAAATGCAACCTCCAGTAATAAAATCTTCATGGTATTTCTGATAGCTTATTAACTTTCTTTAGAGGAGAGCCCAAGGTGGATCTGTGCTGTGCTATCATGTTATAATAATGATTTCCTTTAGTTTGATTTTTCAATAATATATCACTACTATAAATTGTAACTGTAGACCATTCAATCACTGGCTTTCATCTCATTATGCTTAATGCTGATTCTCATAAACAGAAGTTTCTAATGTCATAACACCTCTATGCCGTAGCATATTTGCTGTATGCCTGAGATAATAACTCCTTTTGAGGTTCTCTTTCTTCTCCATTTTCATATCACATTACCAAATTGATTATTAATATTTCAACTAATGTTGATCCATTTTACCAACAGTATTAATATGACAATGTGGCACTGCCAGAATCATTATAAAAATACTGGAAATATTGATAAAGTGGGAGCTCATACACTATGTCACTTTTCTACTTGTTATCAATTCCCCACAATGCCAGATTGCCACATATTCCAGGACGACGCCAATACTCCTCTCTCATGTCTTAGAGGAAGATCCTCTTCAAATGTTTAGGTTAGACACAAACATCCATCTCGTATTTTTGGTTATTTATAGATGGTTGTATTTAAAACCTTTCTATTTTCATTTTTCTCATCTTAAATGTCATGAGTGCAAAATTGGATAGATTTTTGTTGGCTTGTACTTATGGTATTTGTGACTATTTTCAATTTGCGATCTGCACATACACATTTGATGAAAATCTACACGAAATTCTCACCGTCCATTGTTTGATATCATAGTTTAGTATAGTTATTTTTTACAGGGGTGGGACTACTTTATTATGTTTTCGTTTAATCTTACCAGAAGTAAAAATTGCCATTATAAAGGCCCAATTAGTTGCAACATGTGTAAATAAGAACACTTCTAGCATTTAAGATATCTTGATTTTAGAGTCATATAAACTAAAAGATAGTAGTTACTCAAATTCACTTTTAAGCTACTAGTTATGTTGTAATGAACCTTTAGGAAAGTTTAGGAGGCGCAAAATCCCTAGCTGACCAGAAAGGGAAGCCTCTCTACTTTTGATTGTTAAGAATACCTCAATCTGTAATTAAAGCTTTCTAAAATCCACAGGTAGTATCTTGGAATAAATAATTTAATTCCACCTCTTTGCTCTCTTATTGGGTCATTGGAAAAGACATGATATATTTTAAAATTAGATAAGTTATTTCTTCAAGCCTGAGACTGGTCAAATGCTGATGTCACTTCCCAGGGTTATTGTGAGCATTAAAGAAATTAATTCCTTGGAAGCCTTAAATAGAGAGGGTGATACATGATAATGTCCCACACACGTTGACTGAAAAGCCTCTTTGCTCTCTTATTGGGTCATTGGAAGAGACATGATATATTTTAAAATTAGATAAGTTATTTCTTCAAGCCTGAGACTGGTCAAATGCTGATGTCACTTCCCAGGGTTATTGTGAGCATTAAAGAAATTAATTCCTTGGAAGCCTTAAATAGAGAGGGTGATACATGATAATGTCCCACACACGTTGACTGAAAAGATGCAGTAAGGGATGAACACATGGCATGCTTCTCTGTATCATCTTCTCTTCTTTTTACAATGTTCTAATTCTCCTAGGAGGCCACATAGTGCTAAGCCATGGTATAGCAGATTACTGTTGGACAGAGTAACAGGAAAGGGAATCAAAGAACACCTTGTGGTTAGAAATTCTAGTTTAATGCTCATCCCTCATGAGCAGGTTGACATTCAGATGAATTTGGTTTCCTGTTACACAAACGTGTTGCATTAACTTTATTGAGAAGTCTGGAGGTGGGACATGGAAACTCAGAATGTTCTCAATATATTATATATGTGCATGTATTTTTATTTTTAAACTGTGTGTAAGGCCAACAGCTTTTTCTTATAATTATTTTCATAACTAAACTTCTTGCACTATAGATTCTGTTCTTCATAGATGGATAATTTAAAATCCAATTATCGCTCATATACATCAAAATAACACATTTGATATTTATATTTATCACAGATCTGCCATTTAACACCTCTATGTTATGCTCTGCTTTCTTCCCATGATCACATTCCAAAATACAGACTACAGTCCAATTTTTTCTCTCTTCTATCGTTTGTATGGCATTCGCATTGGGAAGTGTGTTCAATAGAACGCCAGTTTTCTGTACCATATAGCTTTATCCACAAAGCCTAAAATATAAAGGGGTTTAATACATCTCCTAACTGTGGTTATTATTATTCTCATAGCAGAAGTTATGATATTGACCACCAAATAATTAAACAGCTACTTCTGTTAAATTGCTTAGTGTGGCTGAACTGTACTTGGTTCATTGAGACTGAAGAAAGCTTAAGTAGAATAAAAAGAAGGGAGAAAATGAGTGATTCCTTCTGCAGAACTAACCCTCCAGCCAATGAAGCACTAACTCAGCAGATGAGACTTCATGTGATGAAATCCTCCTGC
>NW_006159501.1:11036043-11047798 GCF_000334495.1 Tupaia belangeri chinensis
ATCCTGGCATGCTGAAGAAGAGGCATGGAGGTGATAGCCCTACCTCCTAAGAGTTTATAAATGTGCATAGTTACTTTTTAAAAAAATATTTTATTATTTTTTAACAGTTATTAAATTTACATTTAATCACTGTGCATTTTTACAGTGTACAAAATAGACTTTTCCAGCATGGATTTTCCTACAAAAAAGATGTCATGATTTTTTCCAGTGACTCAGTAATTTGCCTGATCCCCAAACCCACATTTGCCAATAGCCACTTATCATACATACCAAGATCATTACCAAGCAGACACTCTCCCAAAACAAAAAGGTCGAATCTCTGAAGCCCAAATCAGCTCCCAAGGTGAGTGGACCTACTCATGGTGGAATGTTCTGTTTCAAACTGACTGCATGATTTTGGCATATGTGTTTCAACCAAGTCACAGATATTACTGTATATGTCCATCAATGAATAACTTTTGTTTTCTCTTCTTTTTTAAGGTTTTTGCCATAGGATGTGTGCACTCACCAGAGACATAGAGAGAGTTAGGGAGAGAGAAAGTGAGAAATCACCCTCTGGGGCTATGGTCACACTGCTATCGTCTCTCTTCCATTCTCCTACTGGGATTTTGGGCAGGCACACACATACACCTGGTATGAGCTTCAAGCTGTTAGATCTGGGGCTGAAACTGCAGTCAGCCATGTGGGAGGGAGTCCAGCACCTTAACCACTATGCCTCCTGCTCACCCAGAAGATAACTTTTCATTCATTCATGTATCTGTTTAATGTTTCTCCCCCCATCCCCTCCTTCTCATTCCCTGCTACATACCACCCCCCTACACCATCTCTGGCATCTATAGTTGCCCTGACTGCCATTGTACCTTCCTATTTTTCAGTTTCTGCCATAGAGTGTGGACATTCAGTATGTACTGAGTGAGGTCATTCAATGTCCTCCTTCATAGTTTGGCTTCACTTTTACCTTTTGGGCATGTTGGTTTGGCTTTATAACATTAATTCCTACTAGAATTGCTAAAATTGCTATACACTCTCATAGCAAAAAATGAATTTTTTTTCCGTGTTGCTTTGGAGCCAGCTACCTCATTTGGGTTCTGTCAGATCAAATCGAGTTTCTTAGGTAGCCTAGAACTGAGCATTCAAGCTCTAAGTCTTTTTGCTATTTGAAGATTCAGGACACCGTGAGGTACAATAGAGAGGCAGGCTTGGTTTGGATTCACTGTCTACTAGTTTGCAAAGATCAGTACTTCACTCATAAGAACAAAAGTAATCTTCTGTTGTTTAGCTCTTAAATTTCCAATGTGCTTTCATAGCTATTGTGCTCTTTGAATTTTCATGAAGAAGACATGTCCTGTGATCAGATTCCATCCAGATGTACAGCTTGAAGAATTCAAGGATGTTCACCTGTACAGTGTGACTTGGCTGGTGGCTGAAACAGCCGAATACTGATAAAGATGAAACTTGAAAAGAGACCTAAATCAAAATCTCTGTAAATAAATACATCTCATGCTCCCAAAGAGCTATCATATAAAAATTCTGTCTAGAAGGAGAATAAAAATACAGTAAAATAAGAATATTTTTTAAAAAGTCCTAACATGCATTTTCTGTCTCCATGTTTCTCTAGCTCCACATTACATCCTTAAAGGAAAACTCTGCCTATACCCAGATCTGATGATCTTTTAATAGCCCTGCTTGGAGAGACCTGATTGCTTATACCAGGGACAAATAACAGGCTATCACCTGTGTGACGAGTTTCCAGAGTCTCCCTTTCAGGACCGTACTGAGGCTGAGGCTTCTAGATTCCACCTGGAACCAGAAATAACACTAGAGACTTAGCCCTGGCCCTGTTGCTTCACATCCTTCTCACTTGAAAGCAAATCATGGATGTTTTCTGACCCTATGTTTCTTCTCTCTGTAAGCTGGAGACAACAGAATCTCCCATGATACTTTACAAATTTGAGGTAGCTATTTATTGCATTCAGAGACCCTTTTGTCTTTATTTCTGTGGATTCCAAAAGAGTGAGATTGCCAACGCCTGACATACATAAGCAGGAGGTAAGGATATGTGTGAGATGCGATGTTTATTTATGCCTTCTATATACATATGTATGTACAGACATAAACATATTCTTCAAAATTAATTTTTCAAAATATTCTAAAATATCCTTCTTCTTTCTGGTGTTTCATCTTTCAATTCTGTCAAGAGCTTGGTCCCTTCACACTTGATAAACCATCCACATTAATCTGTCTTCCACCTCCTTCCTTCAGATGGTTCCCCCAGCCACAATGAGAGCTGAATGTCTGCCTATACACATGGCATCCCAAATTATAACCTCCCAAGTCTCGGGATTGTTTTCAAAAGGCTAAAAATTGCCATACTCAGAAAAACAAAACAAAACAAAAATGACAACCTTGTTTGCCTTGCCAGTCTGTCAGAGCTTGAAAAACAAACTTTATCCCAGAAAGACAAACACACACACAGCAAACAAGAAGAAGAAGCTGCTGACAGTTCTGAGAGAATCTCCAGGCCAGAGAACAATAGCAGAGAACACAGCCAGATGGCCAAGGGGAAGAAAACATGTCGCAAACACAATGGAAAAGAAGAAAGAGCCTGACCCCAGCAGGGAAAGTTAAAGAAGTTGGAAGGAGAAGTGGCCCCTCTGCACAAACCCTCCTTCCTTCCATGCCCAGATATCCCCTGGCCATCAAAGCGCATGTTATTTGAAGCTACATCTGAATTCAATCTTGCTCATACCCTCCTGTTATATCAGTGCCAGTAGAAAAGCATTGGTAGCCCTTGGGTAAATGGAAGCCTATCTACCTAACCTAATCTCCTCTGGTAGCTAATGTCAGGTATATAAATATACATATCCAAAAAGACACTGAAATTCCAATTTTGCAAATCATTGTTGGAATGAATCAAAGCCATCAACTGTATATTTCCTGGAAGGCTTTATTTTACAACCTCTGATCAGATACAAAATAAAAAGGCAACTTTGGCGGGTATCTATAATAACAGTTTATATTAATATTCTACAGGAATCCTTTCTTCCAAGGAATCGAAAGTGCTTGCAATGAGATTGGATTCTTCCCCAGCTCTGGTTCCAGCAGGAAAAAATGGCAGCACTTGGCAGTCGTAGTGCAAACCTTAGCTCCGTCTCTGAGGATGTGAGCTCTGAGTGGCACACATTACAAATTGCAGTCTTTGTGCACACACATTCTGCTCTGTCAGAGTTTAGCTCCTGCTGGCCCCTAAAGGACAAAGGTGGACCTCTCTAGTTGAGGGATTAACTCAGTCACCGTTCCAATAAGTTCCCAATGTGGCATAGAAACAAGCCACATCGACACTGCAAGGTACCCATCACTGATGGTTTTCCATCAAGCACATGCAGCAAGAGTCTCTTTGCACCTGCAATTCTCTATGGAGTCTTCAGAGGTTGATATTATCATGCTCAATGTTCATATGGAGAAATAAAAACTCAGGAAAGTCAAGTGACTTGTCCAAAGACAAAGCCAGTAAATGGTAGAGTCAGAATTTTTCTTCCTGGCTCCAAATTCCGTGACTCTTTACTCCATTGCTTGGATGCCTACAGACCCAGTGAGACTGAGGAAGAATTCACGCTTTTTGCTGTCATGCATGGTGCACTTTTTGTGTCATTATGCAGAAGGACCAAGACCCAGAATTGTTAAACTTTCATTTCCTAAAAGTGAGCACTTTGGAGCATCCCATACCCCACACTGCTCCCAATCCCCACCTCCGTCCATTGTTAGTGTAAGAACATGGACCCCTCTTAGCAAACATCTGATGCATCCAAAAAATGGTCCGTGTTCTACCTGCTGAGGCCACTGGCATACCTGGGTCTCTGGCCCCTCCGCTCTGGCTCTGGAGACTGTCTAGAGGTGCAGACTCAGCCTCGACTGTGGGATGGGAAAAAAAAAACATGGGCACATTTCTCTCTTTCATTTATTTTTTGTTATTCTCCAATTAGGCAAATATGGACTTATTCATTTGTTAAAGTTATTTCATTCATGAGAGAGAGTACATGCTTATGCATGAAAGAGAGGAGAGAGAGGGAGAGAGAGAGAAGTGATCCCTCATCAGGATGTCCTCACACCACACTGTCTCACTTCTAGCTTTTACACTTGTCAGAATCTTGGGCACAGGCCCACCAATGATTTTAGGTTGCCTGGGGATCCAAACCAGCAGTTGACCATGTGACTTCCAGCACTGCCATTCAGCACGCTACTGATGCCACCGGCCGAGCCGGTGGCATCGGTAAATGTTTACTGAGCATTTAGCTTCTGCTCGGCCCAGACACAGACCAGACTCATCACATGCTTTGCCCAACTCTCCTCAGGTATAAAATATAAAGGGATGCTAGAAACCAGTAATTGTAAATATTTTAATGCAACACTTTAGAAATAAAAATTAGTGCAAAAAGTAATGATGATAAAAATATCAAAATGTAAATTTAAAAAAGGATCCAGTATTAGTACATTTAACTTCAGTATAGTTTCACAGAGCTCTGGGCTAGACACTAGGAATACAGAGACCAGAACTCTGACTGTGGTATAAGATACACATAACATAGGTCTCTCACCTTTATAGTGGGAAATTCCATCTCCACTTCAAAGATGACTAGAAAGCCATTGGACTGGACTGAGTTTACTAGATTGGACTATATTTCATCTTCTTATTGTTGAGCTAGAAAGGGACTTGGAATGAATGCCAGTGTATATATATATATATATATGTGTGTGTGTGTGTGTGTGTGTGTGTGGGTGTGTGTGTGGAGAGAGAGAGAGAGAAACTTGTGTTCTCACAAAAGTTGGGTGGTGACTATTAGTCATAGCAGCCACACATAACATGGCAGATTAAAGGTACTATATACATCTCTTCTTTCAACCAAATCCTTCATGTGGTTTGAGAATCCTCACACACACTGGAATGACAAAGGTCCCTGACTCACTCAGACAAAACACATTCGTCATTGCTTATTTTGTCCCAGACTCTCTCCAAGTCATCAGCAATACACACTGGACCAAGAGCCAGGGAAGGTCAGGGATTGTCAGTTGGGGGCAGCCCAGGAGAAGGGAGAGGCTTAGTGGCAGATGAGAAAAATGAGAGCGCAGTCCAGGTCCTCCTTCCTCCTTTGCTCTAGTCAGCCTCGTTGTGCTGCAGTAACCCTGCCCACATCCTGGTAGGACACAATTTTAACTCAGCAAACATCTGATGCATCCAAAGAAATTCTGTGAATTCACAAATACCATTACTTCATTGCAGGTTGACAAAAATATGTGAAGGAGGGACGTCATTCCTACTCTATCTTACAGGCCAAAAAGATGCTTCCAGGGAACTATGAGATGTACCCAAGCCACCCAGTCTTTGGGAAGAAATCCAGTTGAATGCCTCAGCTCTGCCTCTGAGCTCAAGTGAAGCTCTGCAATGACTGCAAGCAGGTGAGAGGCTGTAAGAGGCACCTTCTCCACTACCTGCCTACTGCTGCCCATCCAGCGCTACCATCAATCTTAACATTTCCTCAAAATGCCCATCCGTGACTGGTTCCAAACCCAAGAAAGAGAATTACCTTTTTTTCCCTGAAAGTACAACTATTTTATTTCGTTTTAATTTAAATATTCGAAATTGCAATCCTCAGAAGGTTAAATGTAGGGCCACCATATGATACAGGAACTCCACTACTGGACATATATCTAAAAAACATGGAAACATAAGCCATTAGAACTTATATGTTAGTGTTTGTCAATGATGAATGGATCAATTGTTATATCCATGCAATGGAATAGTATTTGGAAACAAAAAGAAATAGAATATTGATTCATCTTGAAAGAAGTCAGACACAAAAGATTCCATATTACATGGGTCATAGGAAAAGCCATGACGTATTTTCTGTATTTCTGTGCAAATATGGGTCTTGACTTTTCTGACAACCCAGTATTTACATGAAAAGACTAGAAAGAATCCCCAGTGGTGGGAGGTGGGGAGGTGATGGGGACTGACTATAAATGGGTAAGGGGTTTCTTTTCACGTGAAGAAAACGTTCTGGAATTAGATGATGGTGAAGGTTGCATAACTTTGGGAATATATTTTAAAACAGAATTGTAGAATTTAAATGGATAAATTGTATGGTATGCCAATTATATCTCAATAGAGGTGTTAAAAAAAAAAAAGGAGAAAAACCTGTAAAATTGAACTAGGCAGAACCTGGCAATTCAACTCTAGAAATCTGACTAATGTAGTGGCAGCTTCCAGGGGAGCAGAGAAGGACTTGAAGGCAAGAGAAGGATCCCAGAGGAACTGACGCAAATGACTTTCTGTGCTCTGCAAGAAGCGAAGGCAGTGGCTCTCAAGGGAAGGAGGACTGGCTCTAGGGGGAGGCGGTGCTAATGCCCTAGAGTGTCCTCTGCCTCAGCTCAGCAATACGGAGGAGGCCAGCTGAGGCCGGGGGTCTCCCTGGGATGCCTTCAGATGCTCAAAGGCAGGGGACAAGGTGGCAATCTGTGCAAGCTGGTCAGTCCACAGAATGAGGGGAACTGGTGAGATGCCCCAGGGCAGTGGTACAAAGGAGGCCTAGTGCCAGGTGTCTGCATCTGGGAGTGGTGCAGAGCCCTTCTCCTCCATGCTGTGCATGCAGAGAGGAGGTAGAGGAGCTAGGAGGATACTATGGCCCAGACCCACAATGACAGTCACTATTCTGTGGCCCCATTATGCTCCCTGCTGGGTCATTTGAGGGTACCTGCTTCCCACATGCTTGGCCAGTCTGCCCCATACATGAGACGCGCTGTCAGGTGCTCAGTTCATCTGGCAGTGCACAGATAGCTTGGAGAAATGCAGATTCCCCGTCACTTAGAATTGCTCGAGACTTCTGAGATATGCTCGACCTGCTAAGCTCATGTTCAAGTCAGACCGGAATCTTCCTGCTCTCTGTCGTTCATATGTTGTCTCTCTGCTTTGCCAGGAAAGCCCACAGACCTCCTGCCAGAGGGGAGCTCAGACCATTCTAGGGGTCTGCATTCAGCTAGTGATTCACAGTTATGATGAATAAAAATGAACTGAAGTTGATCTGATAAAAGCAATGGAATCTGGCTTAGTTTTAAGAGTGCAACATGTTACACTGAGCTGCTTGAGGGCAGGCGCTGTGGCTCACAGTGCTTTTGTTTCCCACCTACTTGAGCTTTTATAGTCTAAACTGTCTCCCTGTCCCCCCAAAATATGTAGAAGTCCTTACTCCAAGTATCTTAGAATGTATATGTATCTGGAGACTTTTTGATAGGTAAGTAAGGTTAAAAACTAAGTCAAATGGGCAGGTCCAAATTTGATCTGACTGATGTCCTTGTAGCCAGAGAAAATATGGACACAGACAAGCAGTACTTTATGTTCTCTGACATTGACTGTTCAGATTTCTTCATTCCATAAGTGCCAGTGTTTGCTGGACCTTCTGCTGGGCTCGGGGAGACAGATGGAAGCAGTGGCTTCCCTCCTTTACAGAGGACCAGTCTTGGACAATCACGTTCTAGCTATCATCTTAAATGTGGCGAGACTGAGGGCTGAGGAAGGAGACTATCGTGGGGTCAGTCAGAGAATGACCACTCAGTCTATGAGAAGACACACAAAAAGGTGACTGGGTGCTGTTTTCTGACAAATGAGAAAATATTACTAGTTAGATAAGAGGTTAGGGAAATTTGGGGTTGAAATTTCATAAGAATTCTGATGATTAGCCAAAACAAAAACATTTAAATTTCTTAACATGGCCTCAAATACTGTCAGTGATTTGGCCTCTGCCTTGTACCTCCTTTTTACTTCCTGGTACTCAGCCTCATGCCTTGGAACCCTCCTAAGCCCCACGGGGCTGCTTGCACTGTGTCAGATATGTAAGGCATCCCAGGCCATGGCTTTTCCTTGGGGTACTTCCGCAGGTCAGGTCCTCCCACCTCAGCTCTCTGGTGACTAATTCCTCTGTTCCTCGAGGTTTCGGTCAAGAGTAATTGCCTGTATGACATCTTTCCGGACATTCCCATGGGACTCACCACTCCCTCTTCGGTCCCCATTGAAGTCTGTGCAGACAGTTATTTGTACCCCAGGTGACACTGACACTCTGTTTTCTGACTTATTTCTATATCTAACTCACTTTACTAGATGTAAGCCTCTTAATAAGAGCGGCCACACCTTGCTCACGTTTGTATCATAGTGTCCTTAGTAGGCGCACAATGTATATGCTTGTGTCTGAACAGGCACATGGAAACACCAGAGTTACAGAGAACACTGGATGAAAGGTGCCCACTTGTTCATTGTAGTGGGCATGGACAAAGCTCGGAACCAAGTCTTGGAAATAGGTTGATCTTTTTTGTGAGTTGTTATTCTTAGCAAACGAAATTACAAGATACTCAAATTTGAGTTTCAGATAAGTTGACATTGTTATTCTCTTATAGAATATGCAATATTTGGGATATATATATGTGTATATATGTATATGTAATATTATTTTATGTTCTGAAATTCATTATTTGGTATAGTGCATTTTATTTGGCTACCCCAGTCCTATGTTGTACTGAGAAGCTCGGATGGCTAACTGTATGTTATAGAGACAAAGACCTTATCATCTGGCTCTAACAGCTCCAAGCTTTAGATCATTCTTCTTCCAAGGGGCTGATTAGGCAAAGTCATGGATGCCTCCCTCCTAAATGTGTTCTGAATTCTATAGTCAATTCTGGTCTCAGGTAAAGTAGAATTAACCTCAGAGATTAAAAAAGGTTTTGCACAATGGAATAAAAAATGCTGTACAATGTGGAGAAAAGAGAGAAAAGGGTGGGGAAGACTTGAAAAAAAAAGAAAAGAAAAGAAAAAACAGCCAATATGGTCTTGGCCTTCATCAGAGATTCACACAGCTTTTGAGATATATTTCCAAAGCTGAAATTTGAAGGGAAATCACATGGATATTATGCTCCCCTTCCCAGAATTTTAAGCAGAGGCCAAATGAATGTTTCCCCAGAATCCCCTATCAATTGCAACTACTGACATTCACGTCGGCCTCGTGGCACCTGCTTCCACCAAATGCTAGTGTTTAACATTTCTCACAGTGTTTCTAAACTCGAATGTGCTCACTGCTACCAGCTAGGAACAGATGCACCAGAGAGAACCTATTTGAAAGTGGGTGGCTTATTATGAACAACTTAGGGTCTATAAAAAAATCCAGAAAAAACAGCCAATATGGTCTTGGCCTTCATCAGAGATTCACACAGCTTTTGAGATATATTTCCAAAGCTGAAATTTGAAGGGAAATCACATGGATATTATGCTCCCCTTCCCAGAATTTTAAGCAGAGGCCAAATGAATGTTTCCCCAGAATCCCCTATCAATTGCAACTACTGACATTCACGTCGGCCTCGTGGCACCTGCTTCCACCAAATGCTAGTGTTTAACATTTCTCACAGTGTTTCTAAACTCGAATGTGCTCACTGCTACCAGCTAGGAACAGATGCACCAGAGAGAACCTATTTGAAAGTGGGTGGCTTATTATGAACAACTTAGGGTCTATAAAAAAATCCCAACAAGAGCTGAAGAAAAAAAAAAATAAAAACTGCCAGAAGCTCTAAAAAATCTCTTCGTAAGAAAACAGAATAGTTATCTGGAAATTCTGCAAATATGTAAAGGATCCTTGTTTTAGCAATTTTTGCACTTTGGTATAATTTCCTAAAAGTTACCGCTAACTTGGACACAGAATTGAGTTACACAGAGTTTAGAAGACCTACAAAAGGTCTTCTTCAGGTTGTAAGATGACCTCTGAGCACAGACCTGCAGGGAGAGCACTGCCATATTGGATAAAACTATAAATCCTTTTTTTGGTTCTTTCTCCTGGCAAGGTTATAGTACAATGACTCTTACTTCAATTGGTTTTGAAAAACTATTTCCCACATTGAGTCCATATGATGAAGTTCTAGTTGGCATTGCCCAATATGGCAGCCATGAGACACATGGGACTTTCAAACACTGAAATGTGGATAGTTTTAATTGAGAAGTTCTGTACGTATAAAGTATCAACTGGATTTTGAAGACTTAGTTGAACAAAAATATACAAAAATAATCGCTAGTATCTTTTATATTGACTACGTACTAAAGATAAAATTTTGGATAAATTTAGTTAATATAGTACAGTATTACAGTTAATTTCACATGTTTCTTTTTAATGTGATAACAAGAAAATTCAAACTCATATTTTGGCTCACCTGTGTGGCTCCCTTTAAAATCCAAAACATATTTTGATAAAAGTCTAGCAATTGTTTTAAGTTCATTTTAAAAACCTGTGACATCAAAAATCTTTCACCCTTCACACGGCTCTAGGAGTAATCAACGTACCCCAGTGACATAGTGCAGTGACCAGGTTCGGGAACAACTTTTGTGATATTCTGATCAGCAGCTTCATCAGCCAAGTAAAGACGGAATCCAAATCCAGAAGGCTTTAAATCATGCACTTGGCCTGACTTTGTACTTTGATTTGCTTTATCCTAGCACAAATTCCTGAAA
Source organism: Tupaia belangeri chinensis (assembly GCF_000334495.1). Classification (NCBI taxonomy): domain Eukaryota; kingdom Metazoa; phylum Chordata; class Mammalia; order Scandentia; family Tupaiidae; genus Tupaia; species Tupaia belangeri. The sequence goes on from NW_006159501.1 coordinate 11,046,578, forward strand.
TAGTCTTAAAAAATGTATTGAGCAACTGATGGTCTTTATGCAAGGATTTTTATCTTGCCTTCTAGCAAGATTTCAGCATGCGCTGTTGCAAATTTTTAACCATCTCTGGCCACTGATTTATGCAAAAGAATGTTCCCTTAGCCTTTTGTAAGCACCAGGAACTGGGCACTAATTCTAAGAGAAACGATGGGGATGGAAACAGGGGGTGGAGTTAAAAGCAACAATGAAACCAACAACTGCAATATAACATAACTGTTGCCGAGGGAGGAGAGAAGAAGGAGTCCTTAACCAGTCTGGCAATGACAAAAAGGACTCTTCTGAGGACCTGATAACTAGTATCTCTGACTAGCGAGATCCTTGAGGCCTCATGAGTGAATAATTGGTAAGCATTGTCCTCTATGAGAATATCACCAATAGCACACTAGTTAGTATCTGGGAGTCACAGGCATGATACCTCACATTGCATGGCCAGAAGTAGCTCTGGGTGTTAAGCATTGGAAAGGAGAAGATTCCTAGAAAGGGCATCATATAGAGCCAGCTAGTGGCATGGTGGTTAAGGTGGCTGGCTCCCACATGGCCAGCTGAGCGGTTTCAGTGGTTTGCAACTTGAAAAGAGTCCCAAGCACATGTACATGTATGCCCAAAACTCTGAAAGAAGAAATGGAAGAGATTGTGGCAAAATCATAGCCTATAGTGATTGCTTTCCTACCTCGCCTCCCTCTCCCCAGCAAGTACACGCACACTCTAGAATTTTTTAAAAGGATGTTTATCATATAATATTGTCATATAATATTAAAATGTAAGTAATTTTTTACACTGCACTGTAAGTGACATAATATTCCTTGTGTTACCACGAACTCACTCATTATTCCCAACTGTAGGTCAGAGTGTGCATTCACTGAGGCTTCTCTGCTAGCATTTTGTAGGGATTTACAAGAAAGTGAGAGGGCCTTGCTATCCACCTTTCCACAATAGGGAAGATAGAGAACAGCTAAAATCTGAGACACAAGGTGGATAGTAATTCAGTGGCAGTAGTAAATCAGCCATAAATATGCTAGGACAAACATACATGCTATGAGAATACAAGAAGATGTGGAGTTGGTGACTTGGGGAAAGTGAAGTTCTTATCATTTATGAGATGGAAATATCTCTTGATTTTTCAAAGCTACAGAAAATAGCATGATCGGTTGATTATCTACACAAGTACCAAGATAATTTCTT
>NW_006159501.1:11047810-11050910 GCF_000334495.1 Tupaia belangeri chinensis
AAAGAGTAGTATTTTAATAAATGGTGCAGTAACAACTGAATATCCATGTGCAGAAGAGTAAAATTGGATCCATATCATCTACTATCAGACAAAAATCAATTCAAAATTCATGAAAGGACCAGACAGAATCAGTGGTACAGTGCTAGAAGCCACATGGCTGAACATGTGTTCAGACCTCCCACGGAGTGAACCTGAAGCACACCTCGGGCGTGCATGTGTCCAGGATTGTGAGGCGCTAGATGCCTGGGAAAAGAAGAGTGCAGCATGGCAAGAGGATGTTTCTCTCTCTCCCTTCCCCTCTCTATCATGTGCATATCTACATGCTGTCTATCACAAATTTTAAAAATATGTATGAAAGACATAAATGGAAGAACTAAATTTATGATAAATTAAATTATAAAACTTTTGGAAGAAAATATAGGCATAAATATTTATTACCTTGTATTATACAATGGATTTTCAGATGTAACACCCAAAGCATAAATAACTAAAGGAAAAAATAGAGAAATAAGATTTTATAAAAATTATAAATCTCTGTATTTTAAGGGACACAAAGAAGTGAAAAAATCTACAGAAAGAAAATATTTCCAAACCATATATGTAATAAGAGACTTATATCTGTAATATTAAAAACACTTGCTACTCATTAGAAAAAGACAACCTGGGGCCAGGTAGTAGTTTAGCAGTAAAGCAACTGGACCCACATGAGAAAGTTCTGGGTTCACAGCCCAATGCTAAGCATGTGCCTATATCCATGCTTGTAGTTAGCAAAGGCTGGGAATATCTCGATGTGAAGACCTTGCTGGGTCTCTCTCTTTCTCTCTAGGAAATGAGTAAACAAGTTTTTAAGAAAAAAAAATTAAAGATAACCCAATTTAAAAGTGAGAAAATATATTAATAGACCTTTCTCCAAAGATAACCTAAAATAGCTAATAAGCACATGAAAAGAAACTCAGCATCATTAGGGAAATGCAAATAAAAACTGCAATGAGCTATCCCTTATCATGCGTTAGAATGACAGTAATCTAAAATGCAAACAATGACCAGTGCTTGTGAGGACATGTGAAACTGGAATCCTTATACTATGTTAGTGGATATGTAAAATGGTGCAACTTATTTGCATAAACATTTTTATTGATTCCTCAAACAAAATTACTATATGATGAAGTAATTCAACTCCTAAGAAACTTAAAGATTTGAAAACAAATATCTACACAAAAACTTGGACAAAAATGTTCATAGCAACGTTATCCAAATTAGCTCAAAAGTAGGAATGAATTGATAAATGAATGAAGAAATATGGTTTATCCATAAAATGTAGCATCGTCCAGTCACGAAAAAAATGAAGTACTGACATGCTAGAATATGAATGAATGTTTTTAACTGAAAAAAGTCAGACACAAAATGTCACATCATATATAGTTCCATTTTATGTAGTATGCAATAAGAAGATTTATTATACAAAGTCAGATTCATGGTTGCCTGGGACTAGGGGCAATAGAGAGTGATTGCTAATGGATATGAGGGTTCTGTTCTGGAAGAAGCATTTTTCTCGAGTTAGATAATGGTGGTGATCACACAACTCTTGAGCTGTACTAGAAACCACTGAACTATGTACTTTGTAAGGGTGGTTTAATTGTATGTGATAATATATCAATAAATAAGGAAAATGCAACCCCTTCCCGCCAGAAAGTTTGAGATTTGAGGATACTTCCACAAATTAAAATTTCAATACGTACATGTATTGAGCCTCTACAATAAACTATGCATTTTCTGGAATGATTGAATATACTCTTGATTAAATTTATTTTAACCTGTTTATAGAAATTAGGTATCAATATCCACATTTCAAAAATGAGAAAACTGAGGCTCAGAGATCTACCTGGATAGAGAACAAATGAATCAATAAATCTAGATGAAAATGTCCTTATTGCTACATCGCTTGCAGTTGAAATTGAAGTTCTTGGTGATAATTATCACAGGTTCTTGTCAAGGTCAGACTGCTGAGTGGCTGCTATATGATTACCAGTCTCCCAAATACCTCCGCCCTATGCAGCACCCACAGGCGGTTCATCTTGGGGAGGGTCTGAGATCCCATCCAGCACCTTGTTATTATGCAATCATATGGTACTTAGGCTTTGGAGCCTGAAAGCTGCACTTCCAACTGAGCTATGTGGTGCTGCTGTGTCTGAAACAGAGATGAGAAGAGTTTCCACTCAGTGGCCAGTTCATGCATTTGTGCTACTGAGGTCCAGTAACCCAAATTTTTCATTTAACATACAGACTGGCCCCTCCAGACTTTATATCAAAATTATAAATGTCTATATTTTAAGGGACACAACTAATAAAGTTAAAGGACAACCTACAGAAAGAGAGGAAATACTTTCAAACCATATACCTAATAAAAGACTTGTATCTATAATATTAAAAATGCTTACAACTCATTAGAAAATGACAATCTGGGGCCAGACAGTAGTGTAGCAGTAATGTAACTGGATCCACATGAGAAAGTTCTGGATTCATACCCCAAGGGTTTCTTGTTCATGTTGAGCATGTGCACATATCTGTGATTGATTATGGTTTGCTGAGACTGGGGTGTATCTCAATGTGAAGACCCGATTGGGTCTCTCTCTCTCTGTCTCTCTCTGTTGGTGGGAATGTAAACTAGTTCAACCACTGTGGAGAACAATATGGAGGTTCCTCAAAGATCTACAAATAGAACTACCATTTGATCCAGCAATCCCACTTCTGGGTATTTACCCAAAAGACAGGAGAACGCTCAGTCAGAAAAGTGCTTGCACATCCATGTTTATTGCAGCATTATTCACAATTGCCAAGACATGGAACCAACCTAAACGTCCACAAACTGATGAATGGATTGGAAAAGTGTGGTATATATACTCTGTGGAATACTACTCAGTCATAAAAAATAACAAGACCCTGGAATTTGATAGAAAATGGTCAGATATGGAGGATCTATTGCTGAGTGAGGTAAGCCAGGCTATGAAAGAAAGATATTGTATGTATCCACTCAATATATACCGACTATCCGCACTCTATGATAGAGAGCAAAAAATCGGAGGACATAAATGCAGTGAAG
>NW_006159501.1:11051342-11071778 GCF_000334495.1 Tupaia belangeri chinensis
ATAATGATTGGGGAAAACATAGAAAAGATATTGAATGTTGAAGTGGGGAGATTAATGTCTCTGTACTGACGGACCTGCATGGCATTCCCTTTTGAAAAAACAATGTAATACACTGTAAAGTTATATGTAATCCAATGTAATATAAAGAAGATTATGATGATGATAATAAAAAAAATAAAATAAAAAAAAGAAATAAGTAAATAAAATTTTAAGAAAAGTCTAGATTCATGTAGTGGATTCAGTGGACTCTTTATTGATTTATCCATATAAAAACACAAAGGTTAGTGATTCAAAGAGGTTTGGCCCTGGATGATTATGTGCCAGCCAGTCTTATCCTGTAGACCATAAGATATTTGGAGAGGTCTGGTGACCATAAGTGGCTGCCTTCAGACTGGACCAGCAGAGGTGGTCAAGGGAGTGGCCAGAGATGAGGCAACAGTGTAAAGAAGGATTAGCACAAGTGATGGCCATGAGGGGTTCATTAGACAGTTGTTGGGGGTCTCTGAGAGGGTAGAGTATAGCTACATCTCCCTGAGCTTCTGCTATATTCCAAGCAAGATGACTCATAAAGAACCTACAATACTAAATACTACAATCTTCCCTCTTTTGAGAGGAAAAGCAAGCATGGAGCAGAAGAAAAAATAAATGCAAAATAGGGCCACCAGGTGGCATGGTGGTTAAGGGACTGGACTCACACATGGGTGACAGTGGTTCAAGTCGCAGACCTGGCAGCCTGCTTTCTCACTTTCCCTTGCTCTCTCTCTCTCTCTGGTGGGTGCATGTGCCCTGTAGCTAATAATAATAATAACAATAAATAATGCATAAAATTAAATAGATAATTATTTAAAACAATAAATAAATAAATGCAAAATAATATTTACTAAATGCCAATCAAATTACTGATCACAAGTGTTTCAAGAGTTCAGTGCAGAAAGGTTATTAAAAGATAGGTGAAAAGGCTGAGAAAGTGAAACAGAGAAATCTCAGAGGAACGTGGCTTCACCTGCTCTACAGTGGTGGTGTTATGGGATGACTTTCGTGAAGCTATGCAGGTTTGTGGTATTTCAGACAAAGAATTGAGAAAGGGAGAAAGGGAAGGTAATTTATTAAATAAAAGCAAAAGTACATCCCTGAGAAGTAGAAGTGGCCTGAGCATAAGAAAGAAGGAGTGCTCAAGGGCCCTGGCAGCTACATTTTGTGAGGTTTATAGTTTTAATTAATTTATTTATTTAGATTTTTGCCATAGGCCATGTTCACTGGACAGAGAGGGGCAAAGAAACAGTAAGAGGGAAAGTGAGAAGTCTCTCCCCAGAGGGGATGGCCATGTACACCCTTCTCCTCCATTCTCTTCTCAGAATTTTGTACACGCAGGGACCAGCAGTTAGCGCAACGGCTATGTTGCTGGACTCCCATGTAGCTGACCACAGTTCAAGTCCAGGACCTGGTGGCTTAAACTCACACTGGATGCATGTAAGTGTGTGCCTAAGACCCCCAGAGGAGAATGGAGGAGAGGAGATTGTGGTGTGGTTATCCCCCTGGGGAGTGATTTCTTGTTTTCTGTCTCTCTGTCTTTCTCTGTCTTTCTGGCAAGCGCAAGTGCCCTATAGCAAAAAAAAAAACCTCTCAAAAAAAAAATTTTTTTTTGCATGCATACACATGTGCCCAGCATGAGTTTCAAGTCACCAGGTGCAGGACTCGAACTGTGGTAGACCATGTGGGAGTCTGCATCTTAACCACCTGCTGGTCCCCTGGAAGTTTTTCATTTAGGTCACGTCAGTTGATCATTGACTGGGCCCACTGATTGTGCTTACCTCATTGGCTATATCGAATGTGGCTAGGCCCACCACTTCATTTAATTGGCTGTACCATATTTGGCTTATATGACTAGATATCCCCCCACTGGAAATCTCCTGCCTACATTCCCTTGGTCAGCAAATTTTCTGCCCTGATCAGTTTTTCTATCTAGCCACATAGACAGACTCTTCAGTCCCCTACTGCCTCCACTTTCTAGCTTTCTTCCTGCCTCAATGAGTTTTGATGGGGAGAAGCAGGAATCAAGTGGGGTAAAGGGCGGGTCACAGCTTAAAGGAAACCCCCAGGAACAAGGAGGAACAAGGATGGTGCTGCTGATGAGCCTTTGAAAGTAGAAGTTCTCCTCTGACAAAAACAAAAGAAAACCAAAAGTGAATACAGTCCTAATTTGACCATCTTTCATGGACAAGTGTTTAAGAAAAAAAAAGGAAGGAAAGATCCATTTGATAGAAAGTTCGGCTCGGGGTACGTACATTCCTGACACAGTCCCACGGGGCAGTGCCGCTGGCCACGCACACAGGGAGGTGCAGGAGCAGGGTGCAGCCAAAGCCTCATGGGAGCTTATTTTGGAGCAACATACTCTGACTGGCCTGGCTCTGGCTGCTGGCTCCGGTACCAACAGGAGCAGCAAACCTCTCTGGCAACCAAGACTGCCCTGCTGTCAGGTAAGCACGCCGAGGTCACGGTGTCAGTCCTAGCCCGCGAGGAAGTCAGTCTACACCAGGAAGGTCACTCTGTGACCCCAGGGCTGACCCACAGAGGAAGGGGCACTCTGAAAGGCATTTGTACTCCAGGATAGAGGAAGCTGCAGCCTGGAAAGAATTGCAAGGTTAACCCATCCAAAATGGAAAGGTTACCCTCTCTCATACTCCTGCCTAATTCTGCAAGTCCTGGGAGATGCAGGAAGGGATCACTGGCCTAGACATAGGATCAAAGGACCTGGTCCTGCTCTGCCAGCTCAGGACTGGGAGCTTCCATGGGGCACCTAATTTCCGGGATCTTCCTTTTCATCAAGTAGGCGGGAAAAGGGACAGGAAGCTGCTGAATTAAATCTCAGTCCAAAGGTTGCAACATTTCATCATCTTTCCTCACAACGCCTTATGAAGCAGGTGCTACTATTCCATTTTACAGAGGCAGAAACTAAGGCCCAGAAGGCTTAAATAATTTGCCATAACACTGAGCTGGTTAATTAAAAAACAGTATTTTCCAGGTCAGATGAGCTCCACAGACAGCAATTTCCTGTTTTCTCAGTAAAAATTTGGTTAAATAGTCCTCTGGTCTCCTCTACCAGATGTTAGTGAATCAGAAGGTACAAAACTGGAAAAGAAAAGAGCATAACACCAACTACTACCACCACCACCACCACCACCATCAGGTGACAGGTTGAAGAACAAAGATGTCCCTGCCTTTGCATTCTACATCCCAAGCTACACAGTGGAACTGAACTCAAATGTTTTCTGCCCTGATCAGTTTTTCTATCTAGCCACATAGACAGACTCTTCAGTCCCCTACTGCCTCCACTTTCTAGCTTTCTTCCTGCCTCAATGAGTTTTGATGGGGAGAAGCAGGAATCAAGTGGGGTAAAGGGCGGGTCACAGCTTAAAGGAAACCCCCAGGAACAAGGAGGAACAAGGATGGTGCTGCTGATGAGCCTTTGAAAGTAGAAGTTCTCCTCTGACAAAAACAAAAGAAAACCAAAAGTGAATACAGTCCTAATTTGACCATCTTTCATGGACAAGTGTTTAAGAAAAAAAAAGGAAGGAAAGATCCATTTGATAGAAAGTTCGGCTCGGGGTACGTACATTCCTGACACAGTCCCACGGGGCAGTGCCGCTGGCCACGCACACAGGGAGGTGCAGGAGCAGGGTGCAGCCAAAGCCTCATGGGAGCTTATTTTGGAGCAACATACTCTGACTGGCCTGGCTCTGGCTGCTGGCTCCGGTACCAACAGGAGCAGCAAACCTCTCTGGCAACCAAGACTGCCCTGCTGTCAGGTAAGCACGCCGAGGTCACGGTGTCAGTCCTAGCCCGCGAGGAAGTCAGTCTACACCAGGAAGGTCACTCTGTGACCCCAGGGCTGACCCACAGAGGAAGGGGCACTCTGAAAGGCATTTGTACTCCAGGATAGAGGAAGCTGCAGCCTGGAAAGAATTGCAAGGTTAACCCATCCAAAATGGAAAGGTTACCCTCTCTCATACTCCTGCCTAATTCTGCAAGTCCTGGGAGATGCAGGAAGGGATCACTGGCCTAGACATAGGATCAAAGGACCTGGTCCTGCTCTGCCAGCTCAGGACTGGGAGCTTCCATGGGGCACCTAATTTCCGGGATCTTCCTTTTCATCAAGTGGGCGGGAAAAGGGACAGGAAGCTGCTGAATTAAATCTCAGTCCAAAGGTTGCAACATTTCATCATCTTTCCTCACAACGCCTTATGAGGCAGGTGCTACTATTCCATTTTACAGAGGCAGAAACTAAGGCCCAGAAGGCTTAAATAATTTGCCATAACACTGAGCTGGTTAATTAAAAAACAGTATTTTCCAGGTCAGATGAGCTCCACAGACAGCAATTTCCTGTTTTCTCAGTAAAAATTTGGTTAAATAGTCCTCTGGTCTCCTCTACCAGATGTTAGTGAATCAGAAGGTACAAAACTGGAAAAGAAAAGAGCATAACACCAACTACTACCACCACCACCACCACCACCATCAGGTGACAGGTTGAAGAACAAAGATGTCCCTGCCTTTGCATTCTACATCCCAAGCTACACAGTGGAACTGAACTCAAATGGGAAGATGCATACTTTGAATTAGATTTGAAAATAAAGTTGTTAAGTCAGGAAAAGAATGAACCCATGACTGTGATGCAGTTTATTAATGCTCCTTGCTCCATTCACATCCCTGGAGAAGTGTCCAGGGGACAGGGATGGCCTGGGTTGAGTTTCAGAAGTCCATAGTCCATGACCTCTCCTGTGTACTGTGCATGGTGAGAAGGAGAGGAGAGCCCAGAGCAGCCCTGATGGAGACGGGGAGGGGTGCTGGACTCCTGCAGTGCTCTAAGACACAGAAGTTAGTGCTTCGGCTTGCAGTTGGTTAGGGAGATATACCTTACATGGGTGCAGAAAGAGAGTGTTGCCAGACCCCAGGGAGCTCTGTCTCTAAGTCTGACATCAGGCTCTGCTGTTGGGAATCAAGGCAGACTCCACTGAAGGCACCGATCCAATGGATGACTGTGCAAGGCCCGTGTCCTAGGACAGGGATAGGCTAGAACACACACTTCTCTGGCAGCTAAACCAGTGCCCACAGACCACCTGAAATCTGAGCAAGCAAGGACCCTTGGCAGCTTAATGGGAAGGTCCAAGCAGGTGGTGTTTGCTTCCAGGGAAAAGCAGCTAGCATGGGTCTGCATGAAGGCATGGGGCTCAGACAGCCAGGGCAGACCAGACCCTGCATCTGAGCCCTGCCAGGCAATACTTCTCTCTCTGAGTTCAGTTCCCACATCTATGAAATGGCAGTATTAATAACCAGACTGAAAGGGAGCTGTGAGAAGGGAATGAAGTCTGCAATGTCACTGTCGCGTACAGTCCCAGAAATAGTCACTGTGACTCACAGGACTGACAGTAGTCATGGCTGCAATGCTGATGGCAGCCCCTCCCCACTGACCCCGGTGCCCATCCACCTCCGGCTCACCCCACAGTTTGCGATGCTCGGCCACAGTCCTCATTTCACCTGAGCTTCATGACAAGCCCACGAGGCTGTCAGTGAATGGATTTCTCCTTTTTACAGATGAGACGATAGCTCAAGCAGACTAAATGACCTTCAAAGGTGAGAGAACTGATAAGCATAGAGGTAAGAGCAACTGGCTGGGCTGCTGATCCTGGGCCCATCTCTCTCGGGGCCCGTGGCTGGTGTCCTAGCACCACAGCTGGGCCCCTGCCAGGAAGCAAGCCAACCCATCCCAACAGTTGCATTTAGGTGGGCGAATGTTGGAGTCTTTTATATACTTTCCAGCCAAAAAGTATTGGACTGAATACATCTCCTTGAATAAACAGGAACATAAATTCCATTGCACAATTTTTCTTAAGAAAAAAAAAAAGCAGAACAAAACATGCTATACTTGGCCCTTATTTAGTCAGTCTTTCTTTGTATCACTAGGTGTGTTTGACTTGAGAAAATGCAATCCCCAAACTAAAACTTTCTAGGAAGATCTCAAAACCTTTCTCAGTTTCCCTACCTATTCCACCAAGGGCGACTAAGAGGATGTGGGAAGAGCAAGCGGCAGATCAGGAGCTCACCTGAACTTGCCTTTCACAGAGTGACACTGGGCAAGTCCCTGAAATGCTGTGTCTGAACCTTTGAATGAGGCAGTAGGCAGTTGCCATGGCTTACATGGACACACATCCCCAGAGGTGCACCTGGGAGTCCACCTACTCTCCAGAAAGCATGGTGCAAAGATTTCCTCTGATCTAGAAAGCAGAGTTCCCACAGGTGATATAATAGTTATGATGCTCAGCTCCCACGTAGTTGACTGCAGTTCGAGTCCTGGACTGGGCCGCTACAAACTCAAACCAGCCATGTGCATGCATGCCCAAAGTCCTGAGAGGAGAAGGTAGGAGAAAGGATTGTGGTGTGACCATCCCCTTGGGGGGCGGGGGCTGATTTCTCGGTTTCTGTCTCTCCATTTCTCTATGTCTCTCTGGCGAGCATATGTGTCCTATAGCAAAAATTTCTCTTCAAGAAAAAAAGAAAGAAAGAAAGAAATGAAAGCAGAGTTTCATATGTAATTGTTCAGAACTTATGTCTGAGCTCCAAACTCAGCTGTGTGGCCTCTAGTCCTACATACAGTTCTCACTTTTATTTCTCATTGGCCACATAGACTGAATTACTGGTGGACTATGGCACGGGGCATAGTCCCAGATCCAGACTGATCTTGAACAACTCCTGGCTCTACTACTTACGAGCTGTCAACTTGCAATTTCTTCATTCCTGAGATGTTGATGACAGTATTAACACACCAGCTCATAGAACGGCGGTGAAAATCCATGGGATTTTTGCACTCATTAGAAGTGTGAGTGCAAGTAACTTCTTCATTTTTTTCCCCTCAACTCCCTCAAATTTTCTTATCATGTAAAATCTATGACCACCCATCCATTTATTCATTTTTCCAGTTGCTTAAGACAGAGACGGAAGATATCTCACTCTTCTCTCCACCCCTGCCACTTTCATTCTTCTCAATTCATTGCTACTTCCCACCACTTATTCAAACTCTTGCTATGTTTTGATCCTTGAGGCCCTCCAAGTTTCTGCAGTTACTTGACACCCAATGGGGCAATACTGGGGAATGGGGTCTATGAGAGGTGTTTGGAATGTGGAGGTACATCCTTCTTGAATAATCAATTCAGGGTCCTGAGAGGAAACCAGTTCTAATTAGAAAGGTTGTTAGCAAAACAAATTGGCTCCATTCATACTTTTTGCTTTTCCTTCTGCCATGTTTTGGCAGGGGTCAGCCCCATGCCTTCGGACTTTACAGCCACTGGAATCATGAACCAAGTCAACCTCTTTCTAAACCACTCAGTTTCACATATTCTATGGTAAAAACACAAATGGACTAAGACAATGCCATTTTCTCGTAGAGTACTTCTGTCTCTTCCTCTTTATTATAGTCAACACAGGATAAATTTTTAAAAATAAAAATCAGGCATGTCATCCCCTCCCTTCCAATGTATTTTTAAATGAAGCCCATGCTCCCCATGCTGGCTCTGCATAATCAAGCCCCTTCCTACTTCTCCAGCCTCGCTCTGTAACCCAGTGTACCCTTCCTACACTCCCAGCTTGGGACACTCTTGCCTCTGTCGACTTCCTGAATGCACAAAGCATTTTCCAAGATTAGAATCCTCAGAGAACATCTGCTCTGCCTGTGCAGTTCTCCCCCTTCTCCTTGCAGGCTGCTCCTCACTCTCCAGATGACAGTCCTGCTCTTACATCTTAAAAAAGGTCTTTATGAAGACATGTTCTCTTCCTTCATAGCATATATCACTATACCTATAGGCCAGCCGGTGGCCCGGCCATCACACAATGCTCCCCACACTGGGGCCCCTTGCATGCACTGGTGCATGCCCATATGCCAACGACCTGAGCTGACTGAGGCTGGGGGTAGATTATGGTGAAAAGACCCTGTTGGGGGTGCCTGTGTCTCTTTCTCTCTCCCTTTTTGTCTTTGAAGAAATAATAAAAATAAAACACTTAACTTTTTGAAAAGAGTACATGTTTATATTTATTTGCAAATAACATACTGTCTAGAGCTGTGTGCGGCGTGATAGCCTATAGGTGCATTTGACTCACTTGAATGTGGCTAGTCTGGAGTAAGATGTGGAATAAGTACAAAGTAGTCATTGACACTTGAAGATTTAGTATAAAAAGCAAGGAAAAGGATGGCATTGTGAGTTTTGATGGTTTCATATTGATGCAGTATTTCAGCTATGTTTAGTTTGAATGTATGGTTAGCATTAATTTCCATTACCTTTTTAGCATGGCTACTAGACAACTTCTAAAGCATAACATTGTATGTATAGAATCTACTGACACTCACTGACCTTGATTTTTCTTGGGTTTCTGTTTCCACTGTTCACTTAAATACTATCTCAGGGTAGGTTCTTTACCTTGACTTGTCCCAAAGACTGTGATAGTGCATATATTTTACGCCTTCCTGTCTACACTTTTGCCGCCACTAGAAGACAGACCTAAAGTCTGGCTTTAGAAAGTAGGGGCAGCACATGGCGCACTGGTTACATTGCTAGCATTGCACATGGCCAACCAAGGTTTGAGTCCTGGACCAGGTGGCTTGAAAATCACACCAAGTGTGTGTGCATGCGTGACCAAGATCCCAGGAAGAGAATGGAGGATAAGGGACTGTGGTGTGGCCATTCCCGCTCGAGGTGCTTTCTTACTTTCCCTCTCACCATCTGTGTGTGTCTCCAGCAAGTGCATATACCTTATGGGAAAACAAAACAAAACAACACAACGAAACAAAAGCCTCTAAAAATACAAAGAAAGTATCAACTCATAGGACCATTTAAATGTATCCCCCAAAGGAGTAAGTCTCCTTGAACTCCTGAACATTGGAAGCTATCTAGCCTTAGTAAAGTAGGACAGGATCCCTTGCTAATAATGTTAGAATGTTCATATTTACACAATACATTTAAAGTGAATGCCTGGGAGCAGCAGCTGGCATGGTGGTTAAGATGCTGGACTCCCACATAGCTGAACACAGTTGGAGTCATGGACCTAGTGGCTTGAAATATGCTGGATACATGTACATGCATGCCTAAAATCCCAGGAAGAGAATGGAGAAGTAGGGAGTGTGGTATGCTCATCCCTCTGGAGGGTGATTTCTCATTTTCTCTTTCACTTTCTCTCTGTCTCTGTCTCTCTCTCTCTCAGGGAGCTCACACATTCTATGGAAAAAAAAATTTAAAAAAAAGCCAGCCCAGCCTGGTGCCATAGTAGCTAGCAACAGAACCACAGTGCTAGAAGCCACATTACCAGTTAAGGGTTCTGATTCCCAGGTCACCTCAAAAACATGTTGGGTGTGAAGGTTCTACCCAACCAGGCATGAGATGTGACTGAGGAGGTCACAAGCTGATGAATGTATGGGTTGATCACCACCTGTGACAGGTCACGGGACCCCAGGCCCACACTTTTCCAGGAAAACACAACCCTGACTTTTAGGACTGTCCTATGACTCCTTTGGTGGGGATCCCTGGAGGAGGGTCTTGGGGAGACATGTGCCCTACAGCAAATTTTTAAAACTTTAATAATAAATGAAATAGATAAATGATTTTTAAAAAAGAAATAAAATGATATTTTAATGTTGAAGTAGATCATAAATGACATCAGCTATTTACTGGTACTCAGTTTGCAGCTTTGGAGGAAATAGCAAAGTATCCCAGAGGGAGGGTGTGTTTGCCAGAGAAACAGAGATAGAAGGAGAGGGAGAAAGCACCCCCTATGGGTATAATCACACTGCAATTCTTTCAGCACCATTTTCCAACCAGCTGAGATTTGGGGGCACGCACACATACACTCAGGGTGATTGTCAAGCTGCCAGCTCTGGGATTTGATCTGCAGTCAACTATGAGGTCTTACTCCCTTAACCACCAGGCCACAGGGCCAGCCCAAGGTAGTCTGGTTCCTGAACACTGAAAAATATAGAAAAAACTATTAAAAAATAGAAAAAACTCACAGATTCAGGAAAAAAACAAACAGAAAGGAAAGACACCTCACATTAGGGGGCTTTGCTGGCCAATGATGCTCCTGTTTATGTGATGATGGTAATAATCATGGGGGAGAAAGGACATTTTACTTTTTTAAGAAATGCAGTTTGTTTATTTCATGTCCCAGGGCCGTGGTGAGTGATTCCTAGGAAGAGTCCTTCAGCCCCAGTCTGTCTTGATGAATTACCATGAATGGCTGGGAAATAGTGGATCAGTATTTATATGATAATAGCAGCCTCTCAAATATCTGAGAACATTTACATGGGATTTCTTTCTTCATTACTGCCTCAGTCTGCTTGTTGTTGGTGTATAGAAATGCTTTAGATTATTGCATGTTGGTTTTGTATCCTGTCACTTCACTGTATTCGTTTATCACTTCCAAGAGGGCTTTTTGTGGATTCTTATGAATTTTCTACGTATATAATCATGTCACCTGCAATTAGAATAATAAGTGAATAATTGCACTTCTTATTTCCCTATTTTAAAACCTTTTATTTCAGTTTCTTGTCTGATTGCACTGGCTAAGACTTCCAGTAGTATGTTGAAAAGGAGTGAAGAAAGTGAACAGCCATGTCTTGTTCTAGTTTTCAGTAGAAAAGCTTTAAGCATTTCCCCATTCAGTATGATGTTAGCTATGGGTTTTTCATAGATGGCTTTTACTATGTTGAGAAATGTCTCTCCTATGCCAGTTTTGCTGAGAGTCTTAATCATTAAAGGATGTTGTATTTTATCAAATATTTTTCCACATCGATTGGCATGATAACATGAGTTTATCTTTCTTTCTGTTACGGTTTATGGTTTTGCGTATGTTGAACCACCCTTGCATCCCTGGAATAAAGCCTACCTCTTCGTGGTGTGTGATCTTTTTAATATATCATTGGATATGATTTGATAGTATCTTGTTGAGAAGTTTTACATCTATATTCATCAGAGATATTGTTCCGTAGTTTTCTTTTTTTGTTTTGTATTTATCTGTTTAGGGGATGAGGGTGATGGAGGTTTCATGAAATGAATTTAGTAGGGTTCCTTCCCTTTTGGATCTTTAGAAATAGTTTGAGTAGAACAGAGGTTTGCTCTTCTTTAAACGTTTTGTAGAATTCAGTATTTATGAGTATTCTTATTTGTGGCAGCATGATTATTTGCATAAGCTCAGTAATACCTGTTGCCTTACATCAGAAATTGGAAACACTGGTTATTGTCAGGGCTTTTAACTGAATCTCATATCTGAAGATATGACCAGAAAGCTAAGGAACTAAGATTGATCTCAAGAAAGCCAACAGGAGCTCTCGAGAAGATTGCCTGGTACCATAAACAGTTCTGCCTGGCAGGTTAGTAAAGAATGACACTTCCTGACAGGCCCCAAACTTCCAAGTACAGGTATTAAAGGCACAGTCAGGAGGTGAATTCCTAACTTCGCTCAGTAGCCTCCGGAAACTTTTTAAAGAGTCTAATCTGAAGTCTCTTATAAAAAGTCCCAGCAAAGCCACCTAAATCAATTAGTATTCTTACTGGGCTTTGTGCAAATAACAGATCAAATTGAGACTAAATTTATTTATTTATTTATTTTTGCAAATAAGTTAGCTTATGTTTCTCTTTGGTAAAAAGGAGAATGGAGAGAGAAGAAAATGTTTCAGAAGAAAACTAGTGCAATTGTTTCTTCATTTTAGCTCTGTCCATATTTGTTTTTTGTTTTTAGTATCTTTCTACTGTTTGGCCAGAATCTTAACCTGTTTCCTGGCTTTTAGTCTTAAGTAATTAATTAATTATTTATTTATTTAAATTCTGATTCATTAAAGCTAAAATTGGTTTTCTTGAAATTAAAAAAAATAATAATAATAGCAAACTAAAGACTGGGCAGGAGAAGGGTGGGCAATGGGGAAGGGGAGAAGAGAACCAAGGGGGAAAAAGGAGTGGAACATTGAATGGGCACAAAAACAGAAAACTGTTTGATGATAATAATGTGCATGATTAATATCTTTGACTGGATCGATATGCAGTGTATTAAGGGGGCAAAATTCACTTTGTATGCTGTAACGATGTACAGTGATTAAAAAGCAATAATGATAGTAATAATAATGAGAAATAATTAAAAAAAGAATTCTGAGGGAAAGACATCAGGACCTGGGGTTTTCTTTGTCAGGAAGTTATTTATTACAAATTCAATCTCACTGCTTGTTATGGGTCTATTCAGGCTTTCTGTTCTATATGCTACCCTGAACATTCGCTTGCCTGACATTATTAATTTTCATAGCAAATTATCTCTTGTTTTAAATGCAAAGGTAAGCATAGCTCAGTCTTGTCAGAATTAAACGTAATTAAACAATAACAGTGCCCACTGTGCCTCAGGTCTGAGCTAAGCAATGGGATACAGAGGTTAGTACTTCTTTTCTATCCCTTGGTGTGAAACTTACCTTAAGGAAATTCTACACCCTGAAATTTAAACAAGAAGAAAATCATAAGTGATAATTATTCATATTACAAAAAGATTTCTATGTGTGTGTGTTTTGTGTTTAACACAAGCATGCACTGTAAGATTATTTTAAGTAATCAAACACTGTCAATTATTTATTTTTCATAGAAATAATTTATTAAGATATTTTTAAGAGTCCAGCAATTATATCACTTCCACAGCTAATGCTTATGTATTCAAAAATTAACTACATTTTCAAAAATGGAGACTCCTCTCTATTTGGACATATGAAAACAGAAAATTTGAAAACAGTAGGCAAATTAGAACACTAATACTTAGAAAAAATTTATCCAATTAATTTTGATTGGTTCATTTATCAAAGTAATCAGAAAATACTACCTATTAAAAAACACAAAGGCAAGGTTGGATGGTCGTTTAGGAGTAAAAGCGCAATGCTCTTCCAGGGAGTCGCACTGGTGGAGTTTCTGGTTCAAGCCCGGACACCTCCCTGAGTACTCCAGGCACGTGAACCGGGGGTGGGTCAGTGTCAGGGCCCTGTTTGAGTTGCTGTTTCTCTCTCTCTTTGTCTCTCAGTCATGGAAGAAATAAATAAAGATGCTTTAAAAAAAAGACAGGCAAATTACCACAAGAAATTGTTGCATCTCTTGATGAGAATTCAAATTGCAACTTCAGTTCAATGTTAAAATAATTAAAATGCACTGATGCCAATTTAAAATAAAGTATGTATTTTCATATTATACATAATCTACATATATATTTACACATATGTAAATAGAGTACAAAAATTCATCTAGAAATATATGTGTATGTATGAACAATATATAGTGTGATATATATATATATATAGCCATATATATATATATTTATATGTATTTATATCATACTAGTAATTCTGAGTGCTGCCAAAATAAATTAAAAGTCATGATTCTTGTCTGAGGAACTTCTAGTTGATGTAGGGAGATGAAACACACCATGTAGATGGATTGAGCAACCTGTCAAGCAACAGGACTGGGGGAATGTCCTGTCAGCTGTAGGAGAGGGGCCGCTCAGCGAAGGACCCGGCTGCTTTACTGTACAGCTCTGTAGAGCCAGGCCCCGGGACTCACCAGTGTGGGCATTACTTGTTTGTCTATTTGTTTTGTTTATTTGTTTACATTCTTGAGCCTTCAGTTTCCACCTTGATATTCTCAAGACTGTGACTCTTGAGTTCTGGTCTCACCAACCATTTCAGGTTGGCTTTCAGCACCCCATTTCTCTGGTCAGTCTCTCTCAGAGCCCACTGAAACCTTCCTCTCTCCCTTTGTCTCAGTCTCCTTTCTCCCACCAGCTTTCTTCCCCATCCTAGTCTACTAGGCTAGGCTCCTGCTAGATAGGGAAAAGGAAAGCTATTGGGTCTTCCTCACATTCCTAATGATTTGAAAGTTGCAGCACAAGCCTATTGACTTGTGACTCCCATCCTGTGCTTTTTCATGGTATAACAGAAAAGTTGTCCCTTCTCCTCCCTAAAGTTGATTAATGGTTTGAAGTTAGTTTTTTGTCTGCCTAAATTGATGCTTAAACTAGCATGCTTTCTTTTTTATATTAAACTTTATCTTCCCAACTAGATTATTCCCATTAGCTTTAATGCATATTTAATTCTTTTTTAAGAAAAGATAAACACCTCATTTAACTCTTGTGATGGCATTCAACATGCCTTGAGTTAAGAATACTTAGAGAAAGCATTACTCTGGATGTGTTTACAGAAGAAATTAACATGAAAGTCTGAGTACACTAGAGATGAAAGATCTGCCCTCAGTGTGGGCAAGCATAATCCAATTAAAAAGGGCCCAGAGAGAACAAAAACAGGAGATAAGTGGGTCTTTTTGGAGATGGAGCAAATAGACTTCTGTTGCCAGAACTCAAGGTGTCTCTGCCTTCAGACTTCAGGATTTACAGCAGTGGCCCAGCTGGTCCCCAGCCTTCAGCCTGGGTCTGTGAGTTACAGCATCTACTTCCCTGCCTTGAAGCATTGGGAACTTGGCTACCGCAGTCCCAAGATCCCCTGATTGCAAGCAGTCTGTTTTTGGACTTCTCAGCTGCTGTAATCACCTGAGCTGATTCCCCCAACAAATTCTCTCATATGTCTACATCTATACTATCTATATGTACATCTATCTATATTTATCTCTATCTATCTACGTTCTATTGATTCTGTCTTCCTAGAGAACCCCACTACTACCATCCCTTAGCCCCTTCTGGCTACCTTCCTTTTCTTCAAAAGCCAAACTTCTCAAGTCCTGTCCACCCTCACTATCTTCATTTGCTCATGTGCTTTTTTATTTTTAAACCCACATCTCTGTGGCTTTGGGTTCCATCTTATTTTATCTTTTAGGATCATTTGACATTCTGGACCTGAATCTCTGTAGTGGGCTGAATAGTGTACCTAAAAAGGGTGTGCTGAAATTCTAATCTCTATGCATGTGGCCTTATTTGGAAAAAAGATCTTTGTCTGATGTACTCAAGTAAAGTTAGAGGTCATTTGGGTGAATCCTAATGCAACATGGCTTTGCTTTATACAAAAAGAAGAATGGACAGAGGAACAAGGCCACACAATGGCAGAGACAGAGGCTGGAGGGATGCGTCCATAAACTAAGGAGAGCCAACAGCAGAAACTAAGACAAAAACAGGAAGTAAAGAGCATGGCCCAGGCAACACCTTAATTTTAGGCTTCTGGTCTTCAGAATGGGGAGAGAATACGTTTCCATTGTCAAAAATTACTCAGTTTGTGGTAGTTTGTTCTGGCAAACCTAAAAAACTAGTAAGAAATAAAGTTCTTGGGCCAGCAGGTGGTGTGCTGGTTAAGGCGATGGTTTGAGTCCTGGACCTGGTGGTTTACTTTCTCACTTTCCCTCTCTCTCTCTATCTCTCTCTCTGGATAAATTAAAATAAATGAATGAATAAATAAAGTTAAATAAATAATTCTTTAAAAAAGTTCTCTAATATTGAGCCATGACTAGGTTAATTATGTTCATTAGAATAGCCTTGTCTATCCTAACTAACACAATGTCCTATTTCACAAAGACCTTCAGGGAGTTTGGCTAATCTCATCAAACTACTGCAATTAAACTTTTTCTGAGATGCTTATTTCATTCTTTGAGTTTTGGGAAAACTTAGAAACTTTGAGTAAAAGCAGTAATTATCTACGGTAATTTTAGGCCCTTGGAACACTTAAGGGATGAGGGAAAAGGACTTTCTTCTGCATGCATCATACTTTGGGTAGCTGGGTGGCCAGACGTCCAGGGGGGCTCACACAGGGATCTCGGTTGATGCCTGTTAAAAGTTCTGATGAATATTGCCTATTTTCACTCTCATAAGTGAGCGCATTCAGATCATAAACCATGAAGTTGCTCCATCGAATGTCACTCATTGCATGACTACTTGTTCTAACTTTTTGTAGGCCTAGTCTTTGTTCCAGAAAAGCCCATGTATGAGCAATGTTCTATATAGTGGCTTCATAGGGTATCTTCTCTAGAGTCACTCCTTAGAAACACCAATATAATCCCAGGGTCCACACAGGTATTCCTGTTAATCATGGTTCAAGTCCCAGACCTGGTGGCTTGAAAATCATGCTGGGAATGGAAGAGAAAGTATTGATGCATGGCCATACTCCCTAGTGGGTGATTTCTCACTTCCATATTAACTGTCTCTCTCTGTCTCTCACCTGCTTACCCTATGGCAAAAACCTTAAAACAAACAAACAAAAAAAGACATATTCTCAGGTTTACTTTTTAAAATGGAAGAAATGTTTGTACAAAATCTGAGATATCAACAGAAGAACATAAATTTTATAGCTAGTGATCAATACTGATATTATGCTTTATTCTCTACATAATGTTTATATTTGATTATTTTAAATTTTATCATTTATTGTAAATATTTTCATGTTACTAAATATTTTCCCAGAATCAGTTTTCTTACAGGTCTTCATTGTTCTGTTACAGGTAATCCCACATCTTGAAGAACTCATCTGTACATGCTAATGACACCCTCTCCCTCCATGTGATCACCAACCCACCCCAGGGCTTCCTCCCTCATAGACCCTGATCCACACTCATCAACTCATCCCAGCATATCCTGTCTCATGGACTCTGATCTTCACTCATTAACCCACCTTAGTGCTTCCTCCCTCATGGACCTGATCTACACTCACCAACTCACCTCCTCCATTCTTCCTGGCTCATGGACTTTAATCTATATTCACCAACTCTGCCTAGGACTTCCTCCCTCAAGGACCCTGATCTACTCTCACCAACCCACCCCAGTGTTTCCTGCCTCATGGACCCTGATCTACACAGCTCCCCCTGGCGCGACTGGTAACATCTTACTGAAATCCAGTTTGTATACAACATTACTTGGTTCTTTATAAAAAAACTACTGAGTTATGTAAACTCTAATTTTTCAGAATCTCCTCTTTTTTTTTTTTTTTCTTTCTGTGAATGTTGCCTCCTTTTCATGGACTTCTCATCACAAACTCAAATTTCAGAATTATCCAACTGTCTATTCTATATCACCTTTGAAAATTTTCACAGCTTTTCAAGCTCAGTGTGTTCAAAAGTGAAGACAATATCTTATTTTCTAAAAGAAGTTGAGAAGAACAAGTGTGTTATTTTTTCAAACCTTTCATCGCAAGAAGTTAATAGTTGTAGGAAAATAATGAAGCATGCAATTGAAAAATAAACATTGATAATTTCATCTTCCTGATGCTCTACATATTTTTCTTAACATTAAAAAGCAATCGCATATCTTTTATGAACAAATGCTTATTTGAAATATTTAAATTTTCTCATTTTTCTTCAATAGTTTTAGTTTTTGTTTGTTTCAAAAATTGTTATAAAATACACTGGAACAAAAATACCATGTAAGGGACTATACAGTGGCACAGTAGTAAAACACAATACTCAAAGGTTGACTCACACGGGAAGGTTGTGAGTTTGTAACTAGAGACTTCAGTGGGTATTCCATGCATGCCCATGACCTGGGGTTGACAGAGGTGAGGGACAGAGCATGTCATTATGACTCTGTCGGGGTACTATCTCTCTCTATATATCATCTTATTGCTTATTGAAGAAAATAAATAAATTTTAAAACAAAAATAATTTTTAAAAATGAAAAGGAATCACATATATTATGCCCATATTCTCTCTAGCTATACAGATCTATGGGTAGATAGCTATAAAGAATAAGTATGTACATAGATGACATTTATACTTTATCCCATATATATGAATATATCCATGAATGCATTTTCATATTTTCTTTGAACTTTGTTATCATCATGTGCTTGTTTTGTTTTAGCTCCTTATGTCTAATAACGTATTTTTAATTTAAGAGTTGCTATTTAAAAAATCTTCCCAGCCTATCCTTCTGTGTCTATACTCTCTGTTCCACTTTATTCTTCTGCTGCATGGCTTTCATCACTCTGGGAAGATGTATGGGCAGCTATTCCTCAACACTTTGAGCCTTTAGTTAGCGCATACCTGAGTCTACATTGTAGAATAATTCTATTCTTGAAGGAAAGGAAGGGATTTCATTTGTTGCTCATTTTTTTTCTTTATCACTGTACCTTACACATAATAATCATTTAATAAATGCCTATAGAAAGAAAAGGCAAACAATACTATAAAGTTTACCAATTGCCAGAAAATGTCCTGAAGATAATACATTTTTAACTCATTTGATCATTTCAACAACCATGTAAGGTAGGCATTTTTTCCACCTCCATCATACATGAAAGGATTCTGAGTCACAGAAAGCTTAGTAACATTTCTACAATAACTCAACTAAATAGGCATTAAGAGACGTATTGTAGATTCCAGTCTCTCAACTCATATAGTCTCTTAAATAAATAATTTTCTTTTTAGGAAAGTTCTTTAAATGTTAACTTTAAAAGTAAGGCCAATTTTATAATATTTTTAATGTCTTAATTGAACCCTAGAAAATAAATAATATAACTTGATGTGAACATCATAGCATGCTTTTGTGTGTTGATATCTATTAGATTGCTATTCAACAAAAGATGCTGCCTTCACTCTGGGTATTCCAGGAAATGTAAGTAATATGATCAGACATCAATATTGCTGCCTCCGAAAGGAATTAGAATCAGACTATGTCAAAGTTAGAGTCCTCATATCTCCCTGTCAGCACTTCCTGAGTTGGGAGGCATGGTAATGAGGCTTTGAAATGATTCATTGCATGTGACACAGGCTTCTGTTCATGCACTCATAAGGTCATGTCTGCAGAATCTATAGAGCCAGCTCGTACCAGTACACTGAGCCGAGATGAAGAAATGAAAAATTATTTTGATAATATCAAGCAAGCATGTGTCACTTTGCAACATCTAGTATTAACAACATAAACAAAAGGAGTTTTCACCAGTTATACTGTACTCTGTTCTCGGGAACAATGTAATATGTCCAATTTTGTAAACATTTGCAGGTATCAGAACAACAGTCTTTTCTTGGCTATCTTAAGATCAAATGGATATGATAAATTGAATTTCTTTTTTCAGTTCTATCTCAAGTCTGTCTGTTGTTCATACATAGAAATTCTATAGATTTCTGTATGTTGATTTCATATCCTGCAACTTTATTGTATTCATGTATTACTTCTGGGAATTTTTTCATGGATACCATTGGGACTTCTATGTATACAGTCATGTCATCTGCAAATACAGTTTCACCTCTTCTTTTCCTATCTTAATGCCTTTTATTTTATCCCCTTTTCTGATTTACCATAGCCACAAAAAGTAAACAATAACTAGGAATAAATGTAACCAAAAAGTTAAAGATCTCCACAAGGAAAACTACAAGAAGTTAAAAAAAAAAGAAATTAAAAATTACACAAAAAAGTAGAAGGACATCCCATGTCCCTGCATTGAAAGAATTAATATAATTAAAATAGCAATTCTACCTAAATTAATCTACATATTTAATGCAATCTCAATCACAGTGCTAGAGACATTCTTCATAGAACTAGAAAAGACAATCATACGATTTGTCTGGAATCATAAAAGACCTTGTATTGCCAAAGCAATCCTGCACAAGAAGAGTGGAGTGGGTGGCATCTCACTCCCTAACCCAAACATATACTACAAAGTCGTGGTAACCAAAACAGCATGTTATTGGCACAGAAACAGACAGGTGGACCAATGGAACAGAATAGAGTCCCCAGAAATAAACTCCCAAACAGCCAAATGATTTTTGACAAAGGGTACCAGTCAATCCAGTGGGAAAAGAAAAACCTCTTTAGCAAATGGTGCTGGAAAACTGGGTATCCACCTGCAGAAAGATGAATCTGAACCCCTACCTCTCACCATTGACAAAAATAAACTCAAAGTGGATCAAAGATCTAAACCTAAGACCTCAAACTATTAAACTGCTCCTGGAAAACACTGGGGAAACTCTGAGAGACATTGGGGTAGGCAAAGACTTCTTAAATAAGATCCCCAAAGCACAGTCAGTAATACCAAAAATAGGCAAGTGGGATTACATCAGATTAAGAAGTTTCTGCATGGCAAAAGTCAGAATAATTAGTGTGAATCAACAGCCCTAAGAATGGGAAAACATTTTTGTAAACTATGCATAAGATAAGGGACTGATAACCAGAATACACAAAGAATTCAAGCAACTGTCCTGAAAAAAGATGATCAACACTATTAGAAGATGGGAGAATGAGTTGAAAAAAATCATTCTCTAAGGAAGACATATGAATAGCCAAAATGCATATGAAAAATGCTATGAAAAAGCATATGAGGAACCAGCAGTTAGCGTGATGGCTATGTCACTGGACTCCCATGTAGTCAATTGCGGTTCGCATCCCCGACCTGGTGGCTTAAAACTCACACCGGGTGCGTGTGCATGCATGCCCAAGATCCCAGGAGGAGAATGGAGG
>NW_006159501.1:11072012-11094505 GCF_000334495.1 Tupaia belangeri chinensis
AAAAAAAAAAAAACTTAAGTACTGGCGGGGGTGTGGTAAAAAGGGAACTCTCCTACACTGCTTGTGGGAATGTAAATTGGTCCAGCCACTGTGGAGAGCAATTTGGAAATTCCTTAAAGATCTACAAATCGGACTACTATATGATCCAGCAATCCCTCTCCTGGATATCTATCCATAGGACAAAGTAATTTTTTTTTATCAGAACAGTGCTTGCACATCAATGTTTATTGCAGCATTATTCATAATTGCTAAGCATGGAACCAATCCAAATAAATGGATTGAAACAGATGAATGGATTGAAAAAGTGTAGCACATATACTCTATGGAATACTACTCAGCTAAAAAAAAGACGAGACCCTGGCTGTTGACAAATGTGGATGAATATGAAAGATTTACTGTTGAGCAAAGCAAGCCAGGCTATGAAGGAGAGACATTTATGTCTCCACTTAATATATACTGAGCATCCACACTCTATGGCCAAAACTGAATGACTAAAGGATATAGAAACACAGTAGATCATTATGAATATCAGACACAGTGTGGGAAGAGGGTAGGTGAAGGAGTAGAGTATGAGGAAGGAAAATGAGAAAAATGCAGAGGCAAGTCATTTGTGGAACAAAGAGATGGGTTATTATCTATTGAAGATAACTTTATAGTATTGTTAACCGGACTGGTGAAAACTGTACACATGTTGAAATATTCACTTTGCAAGCAAAGTAACATGTGATTGAATGTATAAAAGAAATTGTAATAAAAAAGTAAAGGAAAAAGAAATAAAGTGGAACATCTATGTGTTTAAAATAAATTGACTGAGTAAAAACAATGAGTGGTCGAGGCCAGACAACACTACAGTGGT
Source organism: Tupaia belangeri chinensis (assembly GCF_000334495.1). Lineage (NCBI taxonomy): Eukaryota > Metazoa > Chordata > Mammalia > Scandentia > Tupaiidae > Tupaia > Tupaia belangeri. The sequence continues at coordinate 11,072,869 of NW_006159501.1, forward strand.
AACACCATGGTCTACAAGGCTAACCTACATGGAAAGGTTCTGGGTTTATGTCCAAAGATCTCGCTGAACACACCTGGCATGTGTGTGCTCTTGATTTGGGGCTGGTCAAGAATGGGAGTGGGTCATGAGATGGAGAATCTCCTCAGAGTCCCTTTGTGTGTCTGTCACTCATAGAAGAAGGAAATAAATAAACTTTTTAAAAAGTGGATTTTATTTAAAATACCAATCATATTTCTTGTCTCTTAAGATTTTTTATTTATTTATTTTTTTTTTGGAGAGGTTTTTGCTATAGGGTATATGTGCTTGCCAGAAAGATAGAGAGAGACAGAGAGAAAGAAAGTGATAAATCACCCCCTGGGAGGATGGCCATGCCTCAATCCCTTCTCCTCCATTCTCCTGTCAGGATCTTGGGCACACACGCACATGTGCCTGGTGTGAGTTTAAGCCACTGGGTCCAGGACTCGAAACCGGGTCAACTACATGGGAGTCCAGTGACATAGCCACTATGTCAACTGCTGGTTCCAAGATTTTAATTCATTGTATTTTATAGTATGGTAAGAAAATCAGTGATGGTTTAAAAAAACGCCAGTATCTAGGCTGAGAAATTATTGTCCTGATCTCACTTTTTACTGAGTCAGCTTTCAACATAATGTTCCAAACCTTCAACAAACTACCACAAAAAGGGTTGGTTAACCTTTGACTGACCACTTTAAAAAATGAGTGATACTCTACCTTGCAAGGGAATCTATTCTCATGTTGAACTCTGACAATAGACTAGTTATTACAGAAGTAAGATACTCTAAATTACTATGTTCCCTGTGTTAGTATAAGTAATTCAGCAAGTCTCATTCAGAAAGCTGCCAAGACTAGCCAGACCTACTACAAAAGGGAAAATGTGACTCAGCAGTATTCAGGGTAGGGGAGAGTAAAACTTAATATCATCATTCAAAGAACTATGATGCGACATAAGAAAAATGGAAGTGAAAGAATATGAAAGATTTACTGCTGTGTGGATCAAGCCAGGCTATGAAGGAGAAACATTGTATGTCCCCACATAACATATACCGAGTGTCCACACTATGACTGAAACTTACTGACTAAAGGATATAGAAACACAGTAAATGGATGTGAATACCAATTATAGTGTCTGTGAAAGAGTAGAGTCTGAGGAAGGACATTTAGAAGAAAAATAGAGAAGCAAAGCATTAATGGGACAAAGAAATGTGGTATTATATGTTGAAGATAATTTTATAGTTTTATCAACTATAGAGAGAAATGCTCACATGTTCGAATATTCACTTTGTAAGCTAAATAACATGATTGAATGTATAAAAGAAAATGAAATTTAAAAAAATTTTAAAAATGGTACCATAAACATTTCTGCCTGACAGGTAAGTAAAGAATGTCACTTCTTGACAGCATTGCCCCCCCAAAAAAAATTTTTTTTTGGCTACAGGTACTTAAATGCACAGTCAGATGGTGAATTTCTGACTTGGCTCAGTTGCCTAAGGAGGCTTTTCTAAAGAGTCTAAATTTCCTTATAAAGGTTCCAGCAAAGCCAGCTAAATCAATTAGTATTCTTATGGGACGTTGTGCAAATAACGACCACATTGAGACTAAATATATTGACTTCTTGTCTTTTTTTTTTTTTGCAAGTAAGTTAGCTTATGCCTCTCTTTGGTAAAAGGGAGAATGTAGAGAGAAAATATGTTTCAGAAGAAAATTACAGGGCGTGCTTGCCAGACAGACAGAGAGAGACAGAGAGACAGAAAGCGAGAAATCACCCCCCAGGGGGAATGGTCACGCTGTAATCCCTTCTCCTCCATTCTCCTCTTGGGATCTTGGGCACGCACGCACACGCGCCCGGCATGAGTTTTAAGCCACCGGGTCCAGGACGCAAACTGCGGTCGACTAAGTGGGAGTCCAGCGACATAGCCATTATGCTAACTGCTGGTTCCCATGCCATAGATGTTTTTAACTAAAGACAACAGAGGGAGGGGAAAGGAAGAAAATTAGAAAATTACAGTGTACTTATTACTAGATGGTAGCTTTGTCCATAACTGGCTTTTGAGTTTTTAGTATCTACCTACTGTTTGAACAGGATCCTAACCTTTTTCCTGGCTTTAAGTCTTAAGTAAATTTTTCCTAACATTTTTTCATTTTGATTTATTAAGGCTAAAATTGCTTTTTGGAAATTAAAAAAATACATTAAAAATACGTAGTTCATGACTACAGTAAGCTATATAGCCTCTGCTAGGTGCTATTTTATAGTATGTTCACATATGTATATATCAGCTGCCCTTTCTACTGGAAGTATTTAGGTTAATTAAGATATTTTGTGAATCAATAAAATGTGGGGAAAAAAGTCATGGAAAGCAAGTGGAGATACCAGTGACAGTGTGTGAGGAGGGTGAGAGATGGCCAGGGGTGAGAGGGAGGAAATCAAGTGGGGAGAGAAGCAAAATATATAAGAAACAAGAAAGGGAAAATTATTTGATGATAACATGTGTGGTAATATCATTGATTGAGCCAAATATATAGTTCATTCTGGATGGGAAAACTTATTTTGTATGCTATAACAATGTACAGTGAATGAATGTAAAATAAATAAATTTAAATTTTTTTTAAAATGGAAGAATGTTTGCTGACAGGAATATGCTTTCTTATATATCCTTACTCCACCCTGCTTCCAGGTTAAAAAGCAAAGAAAAAAGTCTTTACTTACTCCAGGGACTCCAAGAATTTCCCTCGTGTTTTCCACCAATAGTTTTATAGTTTGAGGCCCTAGGTTTAGATCTCTGATCCACTTTGAGTTGATTTTTGTTAATGGTCAGAAACAGCGGTCCAGTTTCATCTTTCTGCAGGTGGATACACAATTTTTCCATTACCATTTGCTAAAGAGTTTTTCTTTTCCACAGTGTGTTGACTAGTGCCCCTTGTTAAAAATCAGTTGACCGTATATTCTAGGCTTTGTTTCTGGAGTCTCCATTCTGTTCCGTTAGTCCACATGCCTATGCCAATGCCGAACGTCATGAACAGAAGAAAGGATTAAAAAAATGTGGCAACATGTACACTACAAAATACTACTTAGCCACAAAAAACAATGAGACCCTGGGACCAGCAGTTAGCGTAATGGCTATGTCGCTGGACTCCCACTAGTCGACTGCGGTTCAAGTCCCAGACCCGGTGGCTTAAACTCACGCTGGACGCGTGTGCATGCGTGCCCAAGATCCCGCGAGGAGAATGGAGGAGAAGGGATCGCGGCATGGCCATCCCCCCTGGGGGGTGATTTCCTGCATTCTGTCTCTATGTCTCTCTCTGTCTGTCTGGCGAGCACACACACCCTATAGCAAAAATCTCTCCAAAAAACAAACCAAATAAACAAACAAACAAAAAACAATGAGACCCTGAGATTTGATAGAAAGTGGGCAAATACGGAAGATACACTGCTAAGCAAAGCAAGCCAGACTATGAAAGAGAGGCATTGTATGTCCTCATTCAATATATATGAAATGTCAGCACTCCATGACAGAAACTTAAATATCAAAAGGTGTAAAAGCATGGAGAACAGTGGTGATACTGGACATCATGCAGGAGGAGGGTAGAAAATGGAGAGTATGAAAGGGAGGGGAATCAGGAGACAAAGAAAGACGTGAAACATTCAAGGGACACAAAAATGGGAAATTATCTATTGATGATAATGTGTATGGTAAAATCTTTGACTGAACCAATATACAGTGTATTTATGACAGGAAAATTAATTTGATATGATTTAATGGTGCATAGTGACTGAATGTAAAAAATTTAAAAAGTAAAGAGAAAACTAAGCTGAGCCCAAATTCCATAAGTGGAGTTCAGCCTGCACAAGGCACAGTGAATCTTCCTGGAAAGACCTGACAAAACTAGGATTGGCAATCACATAGCAGATGGTTGAGGGCAGAAATGGTCAGAGTGGTCAGACAATGGCACCAAGAGCCAGAGAGCCAACTACAACCTCAGCACCCTGGAAACTGTAAAGCTGGGACCAAATGTTGACACACCTGTAAGAGGCAATACCACAAGTTCATGGAGAATACATGTTCACTTCTGGGGGTAGAGAGGAATAAATGCTGAAATAAAAATTTAAATTCTATTATAAAAAGGATGATGGCATTCATGAAAATGTGAAAAGCCATTATCTCAATCACTCTTTCTGGGAGTAAAGTATACATCTCTGTAGTTACTGCCTTGTCCTAACCATTAGGACTATTCAAGGTAATTTTTTCTTCCATATATATCTTTTTGACTAACTGAAGATAGAGATTGCTGTGCACTGAATGTTTGGCTCCCACTCCTTTTAAATTCTTGGGCTGAAGCTCTAATGTCTCCGGCGATGATATAAGGGGATGTGATTAAGCCATGAGGTTAGAGTCATGAATGGGACTAGAGTTTTTATAAGAAGAGACAAAAGAGCTTGCCTTGTCTGTCCTTCTCTGTTCACCTTGTGAGGACACAAGAAGAAGACAGCCTTCTACAAACCACACAGTAAGAGGATAGCCATTTGCAAGCTGGGAAGTGGGGCCCTCACCAGACCAGACACAAGATCTACTGGTACCTTAATGTGGGACTTCCAGCCTCCAGAACTGTGAGATGTAAATGTTTAAGCCACCTAGTCTATGATACTCTGTTATTGAAACCCACATTTATTAAGAAAGAGATGGGGGCTAGCCAGTGGCATGGCAACTGAATGAAGGTGGCTGGGTTCCAAATGATCAACTGTGTGGTTCAAGTCCTGGATCCAGTGGCTTAGAAAACATGCCAGACACAAGTGCCCAACATCCTGAGGAGCAAAGAAGAAAGGATTGTTTCTTAGCCATCCTACATGAGTGTGGGTAAATACTTTTCACTTTCTTACTTTTTCTCTCTTTCTGTCCCGGGAGCACATGAACCCTATAATGAAATTAAACTTAGAAAAAAAAATAGAAGAAGAAGAAAAAAGAAAGAGATGGTTTGTTTTTCTTCCGTGACTAAATAGTTTCAATTTTATCATACTGTTTTGGCATAGCAGTAATTTGTTATTCTGGAATTCCAATAATTTATACACATTTTCTCTAATGGGGTAACTGGATTATTATTATCTATTATCTAAACATAGCACAAGCAAATATTTTCTTCACACATAGATTGATAAATATAGCTTGAAGCATAATCTGTTATAATGATAGTTTTGAATATAAAATAGTAAACCAGGTATAAAATGTTTTTAAATACTATATTCAAGGTGCATTCTAGATATCATGAGGAATATTAACAGATCAAGATATGGTTCTGTCCTAGAGATTCTACTTCATGAATGTTATTAATTTACATGTTGCATGAAGAGACCATTTGTATTTTTATTATACTTGTTTTTAGAGAAATTTTTGCTACAGGACATGTGTGTTCGCCAGAAAGACAGACAGAAAGCAAAAATAATCACTTCCCGGGGGGATAGCCATGCCACAGTCCCTTCTCCTTGACATGCACATGTGCCCTTCATGAGTTCCAAGCCTCTGGATCTAGGACTTGAACCACAGTCAGTCAAGTGAGAGTCCAGTGATGTAACCATTATGCTATCTGCTGGTCCTTTATTGTACTCTTTAGTTTTCTGTGTATTTGATATGTATACAGACTAACCAAGACACCCCTAAACTTGTACCATAAATAGTAGAAAAGCTTATTTCTCTCATATACGCCAGTCCCGGTGTTCACAGAACCAGGAGTCAGGGCAACTGTGTTCTTTACAGCCCTTCAGGGAAAGGTCCTTTCTAAAACTTTGCTCCTTCATGTTTGCCCTACCATTAACATGGTGGTGGCGGAATGAATAGGATGGGGGACAGTTCACCAGAACCCACATCTGTCTTTATAAATAAAGTTTTATTATAACATACCATTCACTAAAGATTGTATATGATGGCTTCTGTGTGACAAGGGCAGAACTGAGTGGTAGCACAGAGACCATACAGACCTAAAGTCTCAGTTAGTTACCGTCTGGCTTTCTGCAGAAAGTGTGTTGATGCTGTCCTCGGGTATGGCCAGGGTCTGCATGGTTGAAGCTGCATCACCCTCACGTCTGTGCTCAGTGTGCAGAAAGCGGGAGAAAGGCCTGGAAGTGGCCCATTGCTTCTGCTCATGTAAACAAGGAAGGAACTTAGGCATTGTTGATGCACACCAGGGAGCTGGGAAAGTCAGTCCCAGGCAGAAGGTCACTAGGAAGGAGGGGAGAGGGCACAGCCAGCAGGCTCTCCCAAGCTCCGTGATGAAGAAGGGAGTGGCTTTCTACTTCAGCACCCAACACTTCAGACTTTTCAAACAGAATAGGATCTGTCAATCATATTTTCCTCTGATTTAATGCCTGTGTTTATGTTAAAGAAAAATGGATCCATATGTTTCTGCCTCATTTATACCTCTCACCAAAATGTTGTTTCTCAGCAGCTGTTGGACATTCAAAATTCCTAGTAGAAAATAAACAAGAAGGTTGGTATTATGCTGAGAAGCTTGGAAGTGCTGGCATCTCAGCTGAGCAGGTCAGCGTGTACCTAGATATTTACTAGAGAAGCAAGGGCTGGTGCGAATGCTGGATGGAGCTGGTTGCCACCGAGGTCTCCAGCCCTCATCTACCCGATCGGATTAATTAACTCTATTGTCAGAAGACGGCAATCGAAACAAGGACGCCTTAGACATACAACGACCCATACACTGTTCAAAAATCCCCAGTTTATAAATGCCTCAAATTCACAATCTCACCTGGCCAGTGTGATGCCAAGTCAGTTGCCCGGCACTGTCATACAGGGCCTTCTAGCAGCCCTTACTAAACTACAAAACGTCAACATCTTTCTTCTACTGTGAACGTTTAGAAATCCAAAGTGCAGCCAATCAGTCACCTGCTCCTAGGAATTTCCATATGAAGGAAGGACAAATGAATAGAAAGGGATCTTAGAGTCAGGCATAGAGGCCAGGGTGTCACAGCCTGGCTTCTGCCCTAGTCCTTGAAGACTCCTTTGGTTCTTGTCTTCCAACCTTGCCCTTTGGAACAGGCTGGGTTTACGATCCCCCAATATCTTTCCACTAACGTCTCTTTTTGAGTCAGTTGGAAACCACTTGTAACTAAGAATTCAAATTGAAACAAGCTGATTTTATCACCTTCATTGTAGGTGAAGAAACAGAAGTATTCTCGTTCATGGTCACACCGCAAATGAGTTGCAGAACTGAACAAGAGAGTGTGTGTCTTTCGTTCCATGTCCCTCACATGGATCCTCCTGTAACCCTCCCTATCTCCTGAGAAGGTGAAGGAAAGTTCCAGCACAGCCTTTTTAGAAGGCCCAATTTCAGTGCCTCTTCATATGTGTGTGTGTGTGTGTGTGTATAAATAAATAAGTATATATGTATATTTACATAGTATAGTTGAATATGCTACAGTTTCTATTAGAAGAACCACATACCTTTGATTAATGAGTTATAAAATTTTATGCATAACTTACTAAAATGTAAACTTTTCTGTCAGGGAAATATTACCTTTTTTTAAATTTCTTACTAAAGAAATTGTATATCATGGGCATTCAATAATTTCGTAGGGTAAATGACTGACTAAATGAGCAAAAGAACGTGGTAGAATAAGCCGTCAGAAATCTTAAGGGGATTTTCTAAAGCATCAGAGTTTTAGAAAAGGAGAATTATGCATAACCTTATTTTTGATACATCATCAATTTCTGATCAAAAACAAGAAATCTGCTATGGCATTCATAATTGGGAGATGCTAATATTGCCATGCCCAGGGGAGTCTGAGGGTTGTCAGCGATTGTTCTATTCAGCTGTTACATAAAGAGAAAAATAAAGCCTATGAGAGGCTTGTCCCAACTATGTCTATGCGTAAAGATGGAAAAAAAAACAAACTATACAGAATAGTTTCTCCCATGAGTCTGTTAGAGTCCAGTTCTCTGGGGCAGTTTCTGACACTAGACTCATCTCTGGATGACTCTATATCAGAAAAAGGTCTTTCCCGGCACAACCAGAGTCAGAGATGGCAACCTTGGGAAGTGGACAGGGACTGAGGCGTGAGAGTGATGGCTACTACCATGTGCCCAGGGCCCGTCTGCAGGGCAGTTGGATTGAAGCACATCCTAACATTGATAGTGCTTGAGAGCAATGTGGGGAGAGGAGAAGGAGAAAACAAAGAACAGAGTTGTGAGCAGACAGGTACAGACCCGGGATGCACTAGGAAGGAACAAGCGGGTCAGCAAGTGGTGTGGTGGGTAAGCAGCTGATCCCACACAGCCAACTGTGCAGCTCAAGTCTGGACTTGGCAGCTTGGAAAACACACTGGGCATGTGTGTGTGCATGCTCAAGAATCTCAAAAGAATAGAGAAATGGAGGAGAAAGAGTTGTAGATTATCAATCCCCGTGAAGGGAGCATTCTCACTTTCTCTTTCTCTCTCTCATCCCCTCTGGTGAGCTCACACAACCTCCGGAAAACTTCAAAAAAGATTTAAAAGGAAGGAATAATAAAACATACTGAAGACAACAAAATGTCTGAGATTTTTTTCCCCAGAAGTGATAGGATATGGGATTCCCTGGCTTTTCTGAAATGGTTCCCAGAGTTTTATGCCCTGGAAATTAATTCAGGAATGAACTTATCCCAGCAATGGGCTAGAGCCATGGAAAAATAACTTATTTTCCAGGATAGTTAACTCAGAGGATCTCCACAGGAAACTAGGGAAGGACTTTATAAGCTTGAGAGAGTAAAACAGAGTATTAATTTACTTCTGCATATCTGTCTGGGCCAGTTATTAGGAGACATCAGCTAGGTATGAATGTCCATTCTTACCTCCACCTCCTTCCTTCCCCCCCAGCATGAAGCTCTGAAGTTGTGCTATTACCAATATGCATGTGCTAGGTGTCACTCCTGTGGTTACGCATTCGATAGAATTTTATTACATATATATATGACGACTTTGCCCGTAGACTTATTCTAGAAACCCCCTGGCTGTTTGATGTTGTAAAAGTTATTTTTGTAGTTCTATATGGGAAAGAACTGTGAGAAGTTTCCAGAATATTCATGTAGCTCTTAGATGCTGGGAATGACCTCTGATGGACATCCAGCAAAAGAAAAACAACATTGGAGCTCTCAGTTCTACAACTGTAAGCACTAAATTTTGTAAACCTCCATGTGGACACAAAGAGCCATCTCTGTCTGAGTCTCCAGATGAGAACTCAGGCCTGGCTGACTCCTTGGTTACAGCCTTGTAAGACTTAAATGTGAGCACCCAGGTAAGCCACGTGCTAGTTTTGTTGTTGTTGTTTTCTTTCTTTCTTTTTTTTTTTTTTTTTTGCTATAAAGTACATGCCAGAGAGGAGACAGAGAGGGACAGAGAGACAGAAAACAAGAAGTCGCTCCCCAGGGAGGATGCCCACTCCACAATCCTTTCTCCATTCTCCTCTCAGGATCTTGGGCATGCATGCACATGTACCCAGCATGACTTTTAAGGTTTCAGATCCTAACTCAAACTGCATTTGACACGTGGGAGTACAATGACATAGCCATTCTGCCATCTGCTGGTCCCAGTCATGTCCTGTTTGAAGCTACTAACCTTGTGAGTTTTGTTACACAGCAACTGAAAACCACTACACTGGCCTGACTAGAAGGTGGGCTCTGCCTACTGCAGAGTATTGGCTTGGTCTCGGATACTTACTAAAATGCAGGAAAGAGAATGCAGTAAAATATAACAGAAGAGAGTGTTTTTACTCTTGGAGAAAATATAGATTTAAAGTTCCATTTCTCGCTCCTGTTTGATCTAGCGCAAGTCACTTAAGCTCTCTGCACTTCACATTCTTCTAGCAAAATTAAAGTGATGTCCTCTAATCAGTTTTTGAGTTGATATGAGAGAATATGCAAGCAGACCAAGAGAATCCTGTGCCAATTGCTAGCTTTAAGTAGTCATTTATTAAAAGTAGCAATATGTGATATTTATTGAGCATTCACTCTGGCCAGTGTACTAAGTACATTGTATGTTTTTACTCAGTTAATCTTTACAGTAACTTGAGAGGTTGATATTATTCTCATCACATTTCACAATGGGGAAATGAGAACACAGAAACTGAAGAATATGTCCAATCTCAGGACTGGGGTTTAAACCTAGGCAGTCTAGGTACAGTGAATTTAGTTTGGATGGAGCAAGGGAGACATGACAGGGAATGACCAAAGATGATTTTAGAGGGAGAAGTGGTCAGACCCTGGCAGCCGTGTAGACCATTCAGGCATGCTTATATTTCTTTCAACCTGGGACAAGAAGCGATAAGAAGAATTTCCACAACACAGCCATAAATTAAGCCTTGTGTAGAAACACAGTCTTGCCTTTTTTTTAATAGTGTAATATGTGGTGGTGTTGCTAGCAGGAGATAGCATGCATGCTCTGACCTAGTATGGCTTCAGAAGACAATGCAAGAAGCTACTGGCCATACCTGCTGGGGGTGGTTTCTCACTTTCTGTCTCTCCAGTGAGCACATGTGCCCTATGACAAAAATCCCTCTAAAAATAAATAAATAAATAAACAAGCATCTGCTATACTACCAAAAAGGAAAAAAAAAAAAAAAGAAGAAGAAGAAGAAGAAGAAGAAGGAAAGAAGCAACAGCCGCTACTGACTGTGCATAGCAGAGAAGTAGTTTCCACATCCCAAGCAGCTTACTTCCATTATGGTTTTTTAAATACACACTGTTAAGAAATGTGTCTGCCCTCATGTATGTGTCTAATTACACATGCTTCTTTTATCCAGTCTGTATATATAAAACCAGAAAAACTACTGAGGTAGGTAGAACTCAGGTCATGGAAGCTGGGAGAGATTCATTCCTTCCTGTGCCTGCGTTTCCTGAAGGAAGAGGAGGAGAGCAATCCCTCACTCTTCTGGGATTTTATTTCTCAATGATGCACTGGGACAGCTAGGCAGGTATTTTATTGGCCAGCTTTTAAACACAGCAGGAGCCCCATGGAAGAACTACAAGACATCCATGAAGCTCTAGAGATGAGAATTATGTATTTGGTTATCCATAACCTTATAAAAGACAGAATGAATCACTTGCTCCAGCAAAAATGAATAAACCTTGAGCATTTTAGGATTCTCAGGGTTAGCTAGAGAAGTTATGGCTTCAAGGACCAGGAAGTGCATTCCGATTTTCACACTCTGATTTTACATTCTGTGGGGTAGAATCAATTATGCATACTGCCGCTGAGATCACAAAGCAGTGCTGAGCACAGCCGCACAGGTGAGCCTGACAAATCCTGTTACGTTCTCAAGGCAGCTACTACCCACCTGTTCTGTGGGGTGATTTTCTGTGGCTGGAGACCAACATCAGTTGCAGGAGTGCTTCAGACTGGGCCAGCTGTGTTCAAAGCCAAACAGACAGCAACCTGATGAACGCTCGCAGATGGAAGCTAGGAAACTACTGCCATAGAGGACCTTCTACACAGTGAGCAGAGACGATGGGGAACAGGAGGCTTCACCCAAGGACCCTCACTTTGGAATGGATGGTTTTTGCCAGGGAAATGCTCTGCGATTCGTCTGGAGAATTTGGCATTGAATTTGTAATCAAATCAGGAAGTGTGTGAGGAAACACACCTGTCTTGCTTTTAGAGCTCTGAAAATGTGGGTCTTAAAGACAATTATTCCGCTCTGTCTCCTGCACAAGTAGGGGGCGATAATATATATGGGCCATTTTTTGCAGGACCTGCAAGCTGAGTCATCCTTCTATTTTCAAGTAGTTGAAAAAACCCACAAGATTGATATTTCTTTTACATAAATTTCAATTTTAGTGTCTATAAGTGAAGTTTCATTTTTCAGCCTTGGCAGGATGAACATTTGCGGTTGGATAATCCTTTGTGGTGAGGCGGAAGCTATCCCGCACGTGGAAAGATGATTAGCACCACCTTTGACCTCACCCACCAGGTGCCAGCCTCACTCACCAGGTGCCGGCAGCACCCCTTCCTCACGTGTGACAATCGAAAATGTCTCCATATATTGCCACATTTTCCTTTGAAGGCAAAATCTCCCCTTGCTGAGAATCACTTTTCTTTTTCTTTTCTTTTTCTCTGTTTTTGTTTTCCTTTTCCTTTTCTTTCCTCACTTCTTTTCTTCATTTCTTTCCTTCTTCTTTTTTACTTTTTCCTGAAGCACAACCGTGACCTTTGATTTCAGTGTTGTTTTGTGCAACAACAGCTGAGCTGGGGAGCTGTGACAGAGGCTGTCTGCCCCTCAAAGCCTCCAATATGTATTCTTTGACTCTTTTTGTTTCTAGAACATCGAAGCAACTCAGTATTTGAAAAAGGAAAGAAGGGGGCTGGACAGTGTCACAGAGGAAAACATGTTGCTCTGCAATATTCGTGCACGTGGGAAGGTTACAAACTCATGTTTGGAGCCCTCCCTGAATACAGGTGTCACGTGTGTGTCCATGATCTGGAGCTGGCTCAGACTGGGGATGGATCAAGACCTCATTGGGTCAAGACCCCATTGAAGGGGGCTGTTTTTCCTGTCCTCTCTCTCTCTCTCTCTCTCCCTCACTCGTAGGAGAAAGAAAGAAAGACATTTTTTTAAGGATGAAAGAAAAGGAGGTAGAGAAAAATGCAAAGATCAGATGCAAATGCCAGGCAGCAGGCCAGTGTTTCCCAAAACACCACAAGCATGGATTTCTTTCAAAAGCAATGGCAGCTGAGCCTCTAGGATGTATTCCATATAGACTTCAGGAAGCATCCTCTATTATAGAAATTAGAGGTCGGCTGAAAGAATATGTTGGGGAACACCAAAGTATTGACCCTTGGAAGCAATTTCAGTTCTGTTTGGATACTTTATCAGCCTGTAATGTTTCAACAAATTCCAAGACCACAGGGGGAAAACTATTTTGTGAAATGCAAAGAAAAAAAAATGAATCAATACTTACTGACTTTTTGGCATGTGCCAGACACTTAGGAAGAATCTATACATACACATACTCTCCAGAGCACACTCTGAGGTGGCATTATTTCCTCATTTGAGACATGAAACATGAGGACCACAAACATTAAGGAGCTGTCCAGGATGGGATGAAGCCAGCGGCAGAGCCAGGACTCTCGTCTGAACCTGTGTCTAGCCACAGCCTTCCTCTGTCACTGCCATGTCACGCGTGTGGTCAAAAGTAGCTGAATCTGGCCCATCTGCAAAGGTGATAAACCCATGTCTGGAGAGAGCTTACATCTCTAGAAACCTTGAGCATTCCGAAACCTGAGTCAGAGGCAGTCAGGCTTGCAGAGTCCTTTGGCCCCAGTGCAAAGCCAGGCAGAGCACTCAGGGCCCACTCTCTTTGCTTCCAGGGACCATGCACTGACATTTCCCAGGGTGACCCGGCCTGCCTAGATGTTGGGGAAGTGTCAGTGGTCCCACATGGCATGCTGAGTAACGTTAGACAGGCACGCTCAGACAATCCAAGAGAGGAAATGGACTGAAAAGTCTTGTGTGTAGAAGCAGGCAGTATAAAGAGAGATTTATCCCTTGTTTTGATAAATTGACAGTGAAATTAAAAAGCTTAATTATTTCAGCATGAATTTTGAGAGGCTCCTTTTCCCACTGAACATATGAAAAAGTTTCAAAGCATTTTGCAGCAATAAAACATCTGTGACCCAATTTACATAAAACAGAATAAAACCCAAGTTATGTTAGCAAGGAGCACCAAGACGGTTGTGAACTCTTGTTCTATCTTCCACGTATACACGGACCCGGGCGCATACAGGAGGCCATCAAATATGGCCTTCTAAATCTTGAGTATATGGAAAATGGGGAGGGCATTTGTGCAGAACCCAAATCACCCCCGGGAAAAATGCAGGAAAGTACCCAATAGACCGAAGGACAAAGGAAGAGGTGTGCTGAGAGTTCACTAATGGAAAGATGATGGCTTTCCAGAGGCGGGAGAGGAGGACAAAGTAGAATGACTGAATTTCATGAACAAAAACACACTTGAGAAAAGATGGCACAAGAACACGTACATTATCAGAACGTGTTGAATTATAACAATTCCGAGATGTTTTTTGTCTCATTTTGTGTGTTGCTAATGGAGAGAGGTGGGCGATACAGTGTGAGGGGTTCAGTGGTTTACTCTGAAAGGTCATGGTCTTGTCTGGAGCTGAATCACAATGAATCAAGCACAACTTTTTTTTTTTTTTTAAGTACCTTTTGAAGAAAACCAAGACCCAGTCTGATATACTCAATACATATTCACGATGTTTAAATGATTTGAAGCAGATTATTTTAAACGGATACAGAACTTGACAAAAATCTGTTCGAAAGAATGTATCGAATATTGACATGTGATGATTTACTAATTAGAGAAATAGGCAACACTTAATTTCTCTAAGATGTGAAGCTCGAATCGCACCAAGAATTAACTGAATCAAATCAATGGTGAACATGCCTGGACTTCGCGTCTTTCCTATTCTTTCAGTTGAAAATACTTTCTGTGGGAACTTTTAGGCTAATTCATGGTTTTAAGAAGATGCATTTAAAGACATAATTGCTGATAAAAACCTTTTAATTAACATTTTATCTCAGAAATGAATTAATTATACATTAAAGCAGTCATTCTCAAAAAGCAACATAATTTTTGGCTAGAGAATTGGGAACAATTCACATCTTAGGGACTTCTCAAAATACAGCACTACCCACAAGTTCACTCACCTCGCCTGGAAAATTCCTAATATACCATTCCGAACTGGCCTTGCCTGCCCACAATCCAGCAACATCCCATTATTACTGGAAATCAAGGCCTTGGTTATTCCATCGGTGGTAAGAATGGGTCATTGTATTCAAGTGTGTTAGCATGAAGCAGGAATAAACCCAGCAGTGGCACTTTAGTTCTATTCAACCCAATCTATGTCAAGGACCAGGTTCTACCATTAGCTAAGCTGAATGGCAAGGACTGGAGCTTTATATTTGGCTGGCACTGTGAACAAGAGCTGCCATAGGAATGAAATTAAGCTCAGTGTCACTCAAAACCTTTACAAAGCCGAACGGTGAGATGCGACTTTAATGGGATGGTTCAAAGAACAAGTGGTTCCATTTTTCCTCTGGAGGAAGTTCGCCAGCATGGAGATGTAGCTGGCACAGCTGAGGCTGAGTGGAATGGATCTGTTCCATAACAGGGCCCAGAACAGGGACTCTGGGCAAAGGGGAGCAATAGTTATATGGGAACTATTTCCAGCATGCACATCAGCTAACGGCTTGAGAGGGTGCTCTCCAGTCAGGACAAGCCTGGTGGGAATGTGAGTTTGGTGTTGCCAATGTCTCACTGTGTAAGGGTTGCTAAAAATCTAGATTTGTATGTGAACTCACCTGCTGTTTATATGATGTTATCTATTCTTTTTAAATAGATGCTATGGCAGCCCATAGTATAGAATAATCAAACCTTATGCATAGGTCAGAAATAGCCCCTAAGTTGCCAGTTTGAGATGTCTGTTCCAGGTGTCTTCAAGTCTATTGTAGCTCAGAGCCAGACACAGAGAGTATCCTGCATGGGCAATATCTTAGTTGCCTCCTTCCCAGTGTCCCATAGATTGCCTTTTCTGATTCAGTTTTTGCTTTTCATTTTTGATGCATTGAGCAGTTATAGAGAAGTAGCTCTATGGAACTCATTCAAGTGCTTATTGTACGGATGTATGGGCATGGCAGATTATACACCACACAATGATATCTAAGAGCAACAGAATTATCTTTTTAAATTTTAATTATGGAGACCGGCAGATGGTAAAATGGTTACGCCTCTGGATTCCCACATAGATGACCACTATTTGAGTCCAGGATCCAGCAGCTTAAAACTCACTCTGGGAGCATGTGCGTGCATGTCCAATCCCAAGAGGAGTGGAGGAGAAGGAATTGTAGTGTGGCCATCCATCCAGGGAGGTGACTTCTTGCATTTTTCTCTCTCTGTCTGTCTGTCTCTCCTGCAAGTGCATGCACACTGTAGCAAAAATATCTCTAAAAAAAAAAGTTCAATTATCAGAAAAAAACATGTTTTCAAGGAGCAAAGGGTTTGTCTTCACATCTTACTGACTGTTAATTACTTCAGAGTGTGTTGGCACTTGACTTTGGATGCTGGAGGGCTTCATTTGTGTGCTAACCCTCCTGCATCTACTCTACTTTCTATTTTGGTTTCAACATATCTCTCCTTCTTGTCTGTTTTGTTTTTACTATAGGGCACATGTGCTCACCAATGAAATGAGAGAGAGAGAGAGAGAGAGAAGGAAAGTGAGACATCACCCCCTGAGGGGATGGCCACAACCCCTTCTCCTCCATTCTTAGGACTTGGGGCAGGCGTGTACATGCACCTGGTGTGCTTTTCAACTACTGGCCCTGATGTTGGCTACTTTTTAACAGATTTTATTTTTTAGAGCAGTTTTAGGCTCATCCAAAGATAATAACATCCAGGGGCCAGTTGGTGGTGTGGTGGTGAAGGTAACTGGATTCCACATGGTCAAGTGTGCATTTTAAGCCCCAGATCCAGTGGCTTGAAAAACACACAGGACATATGAGTGTGCATGCCAAACATCCTGAGAGGAGAATGAAAAAGAAGGGACTGTGACATGGCCATCCCCTACTGGGGACTGTTTTCTCACTTTCTGTCTCGCTCCCTCTGTCCTTCTCTGACCAGTGCATGTGCTTTACAGCAAAATTAATTAATTAATTAATTAATTAATAATAAATAGTATTTTGGTACAGAGTTTTCATATAACTATTGCTCCCAACTACTCACTTCAAACAGATCCTGCCCGGTCACTGACATCCCTCACCGCAGTGGTGCATTTGTTACAACCTATGAGCCTACACGGACACAGCACATCACTTGAAGTGCAGGGCTGTCCACTGAACTGGCTTTGACAAAAATATAACGATATGTACCCACCAGCACAGTGTCACATAGAATACTGTCATTGCCCTAAAAATCATCTGTTATAGCCCATTCATTCCTCTCTCCCGATAACCTTTGATCTTTTTATTGTTCCAATGGGACCTTTCTTTCAGAATGTCGTATGGTATAATGAACATATACTATGTAGCATTTTCAGATTTACTTCTTTCACTTTTCATATATGCATTTAAGGTTCCTTGGTGTCTTTTCATAGGTTAATATTTCGTTTCATTTTAGCGATAAAAACACTTATTTTCTGAATTTTCCACAATTCATTGATACAGTTTCCTACTGAAGGACATCTTGGTATCATCCACATTTGGCAATATAAAAATATTATAAACATTTGTGGGCAGGTTTTTGCATGAAACTAAGTTTTACCTATATTGAGTGAATGTAAAAAATTGGTGGACTATACATACCTTTAAATGCATATCTGCATTTAAAATGGCATATAAAATATGCATATAAAATTTATGTTAAGATAGTCTAAATAAAATAATGTGGCCAAATTTTAAGAATAAAAGGAAAATGTTTTAATCATAGAAAAATATTTTAAGAATTCTTGCTCAGATGTTCCAACTTGACAGCTCAAGCTGGGAAAGTAAATAGCAAGAATAAAAACATTTGAACAGTGTAATTAATAAACACGACCTAATATATGCATACAAGTGTGTGTGCCTGCCCCCAGCTGCAGTACGTATGCTCCACTCAAACGTATAAAAGCATTCTAAAATTGTACACATTACAAAGAACATTCCAACCAAGTTTTTAAAAATACACATACTAGAAGCTCTGTATCTGACCACAAGACTTTTAAATTAGAAATAAGATAGATATATATATATATACCCACATATACACGTTAATGTATTAGTCCATGTTCTCCAGAAAGACAGAACCAATGGATATTTATTTTTACAGTTATAGAAGAGGAATTCAGGACCAGCTCCACGGTCTGGTGGTTAAGGATGCCCACACAGGTCTAGTTCCAGGCCTGGTGGTTTGAGAAACATGCTGCGCACCCATGTGTTGTGCCCAAAATCCTAAAAGGAAAAAGGGAAGGAGGAGAAGGGATGCCACATGACTGCTCCCCATGGGGGAGTGTGCTTTCTCTTCTCCCACTGCCTCTGTCTCTCTGTGAGTGCAGGTGCCCTTTAGCTAAATAAGAAAGAAATACATGTGTATTTATAATGGAGGTCTCCTGTGATTGCAGAGGCTGAGAAGCCCTGTGATCTGCCCTCTGAAAGCTGGAGATCCAAGGAAGTCAGTGGCCCCTCCTCTCTCATCTTGTTCTTCTTACGTCCTTAATGGATGGGGTGATGACCACTCCCATGGGATGGGCTTCTTCACTCAATCTACTGATGCAGATACTGACTTTTTTACATCCACCCTCATAATCACAGCCAGACATAGTGTTTTATCAGCTATCTGGGTTATTCCTTAGTTCAGTAAATTGACACATTAAAATTAACTATTGCAATTAATATACTCAAAATATAAAAACATGATCCTGAATTACTTGTATGTTAAAGAAGAAATAAAAACAGAAATAATTAAATATTTAAAACTGAAAGACAATCTGAATATTACAAATCAAATTCACAGCACATAAATAAGGTAGCATTTTAATGTAAATGTCTTGGCTTAAATGCGTATTATTAAAATGGGAAGAGAATAAGAAGTGTACAACTCAAGAAGTTGGAAAAATAAAAATAAAGTATAAGAAAGAAGAAACGAATTAGGGACAGCTTTGTGGTGTAATGGTGATGTGCTACTCAAAAAAAGTTAGATCCCACATGACGACTGGGGTTGGAATCACCAGACTGGTCTAAAACACACTGGGCATGTGACAAGTGCCAGATATGACAGGTTGGAGGCCTGAAGGAGGAAGACTGTGGCATTGTGGCATGAGCAGACCCTGTGGAGGGTGCTCATCTTACTCATCAAATTCTCTCTCTTTCTCTCTCTCTTTCTCTCCCCCATGTGAGTGCATGTGTTCAGCCATGAATAAAGAAAAGCTTTTTTTAAAGAAAGAAATAAACAAAAAAGTGACAATCCTCAGTCTCCTAAAAAATTTTAAAATGCCTGAAAAATAAAAGAGAATAAAAGAGCAGTCATCTAATCCATTGTGGGGTCCCATTTATAGTGTCTTTTTTCCTTTAATTCTCCTACTCAGCATGGACTCCCATCTTACTGAGACTCTCCAATGAGTGGTAAGCACATTTGGGAAAGATGGGTAGGTAGTTAGAAAGAGCAATATTAATAGATGAATGGAGGGATGGGTAATAGACTGATGGTAGAGATGACAAGTAGGTGATAGAGATAAATAAGTAGATGGATGGATGGATAAATACTAGATAAAGAATGCTTTAGTTGAAATAGTTACTTATTCAACAGTGATTTTCACCTTCCCGCTAACTTGCTGACAGACCCTCCTCCTACCCACAATCAATACTGAGCAGTTCCATTCTGTTCCCTTTTCCAACCATGATCCATGATTATGTTTTCTGATATTGACCACAAGGAATGGAAAGTCATCTTGACAAGACTGGTAAGTAACTGTCCCTTTACTGATGTAAAGAGGTTATGGAGAAAAAAATGACACCCACCTCCAGCATTATGACATGGCTGTATGGGCTTAACTAATTTTCTGAACCTATGACTAAACAAATTTACAGGCAAGAGTCAACAGACTGAGAAGAGTATAGAATAAATTTGGGGAGGTCCGGTATCCTGATGGCATCTGAGTAAATAAACTAAGCATCCACGGCTTTGCCCTAACTCAAAAATTCCAAGATGAATGAAACAATAAATGTCAAACCTGTTCCATTTTATTCAAGTGTGTTTTTACTTGCAACCAGAATCAACCTCATTTTTGCAGTTAGTATCTGCCATGTATGTTTTCCCTCCTTCACCAGTCAACGTAAAATCCAACACTGAGTTTACTCACACACGGAATTAGCACAAGAGACTGCACCTAAGTGGCTCTTGCATGATACAAAAAAAAAACAAAAAAACAAAAAACTAAAATTATCCTAGGAGTTCGTGTGCTTGACTCCAGGGATAAAATTGTTAATTATTCTCTATTTCTAATCATTTTACAGTTTAAAATATGTGAGGCATTCATACATCTTCATTTAAGAGGATAATCATCTGAGGGAAGACATTGAAAAAAAATCCTTTGTTTTGATGCATTCAAAAATGTGTCTCATATTTTCAAACAATGTGATGCATGCTTTTATTTGGATTATCTAATTGAATCTGTATAGCAACCCCAGATAGTTGGAAATATCCCCATTTTAATAATGAGAAACTAGAGTTGAAAGAAGCTAATTAGGAGAACCTGACAAAGCATAACATGAGAACTTGCCAAAATGGTAATAACAGCAACAGCAGTAGCAGCAGCAGCAACAACACCATCTTCAGCCTGCACTTCTCGGTTTCTGGTTACAGAAACCAAAAACACCCTAACTACCAGGAAGTCTCAATCAAACAGGCAGAGGTCACAGGCCTGGTTGCATGGAATATAAAAACTAGATTAGCTCAAAGATTGCTTCTTGAACTAATTAAAAATTAACTGAAACTTTATTTGGAGTATCATGGCTTTTTTTTATTTGTAATTTATTTTTTACTTTATTTTAAGTTATTTTCTTCCATAAGAAAAAGAGACAGAGTGAGAAACAGTGACACCAAGCAGAGTCTGTGTGCCATGATCCACCCCAGCTTCAGCCAGCCCAAAATCATGAGCATGCACACATCTGGTGTGTTCAGGGAGGTCTTTAGACGCCACCCCAGAACCTTCACATGTGCATCAGTCTTGCAGAGCACTGTGTTACAGCTTTTCCACCATCTAGGCCTTGGAGAGTCATGTTGACCCATGTCAGATAGTTAAATCCATTTTATTTTATATGAAATATATTTAATGTTTTAAAAATTTATATTTGACTTTCTTCCTTAAGAAAAAGTAAAAATCAAAAGAACTATTGGAGAGTCACAAAGAGTCACAATTTTTTCCAGTAAGGAAAATACTAAATATTGCATATTGCACTCAGAGCAAGACAGAATTCTTAAAACACACACACACAGAAACGTGATACTAGTGTGCACGGAACGAGGGTGTCTGGCCACTACTGGGGACATCTATAATAGCTAAAGTAAACAGTACTAGGATACCTCTGCACATCTATTATAATAGCCAAAATCCAGAACACAGAACTACACACTGATGAGGATATGGGGCAACAGGTACCTTCATTCACTGCTGGTGGGAATGCAAAATGGTACAGCCACTTAGGAAGACAGTTTGGTGGTTTCTCACAAAACGAAATGCATACTTATTATATACAATCCAGCAATCACACTCCTTGGTATTCACCCAAAATGTTGAAGGCTTATGTCCACACAAAAACCTGCACGCGGGTGTTTATAGCAGCTTTTTTCATAATTACCAAAACTTGGAAGAAACCAAGATGTCTTTCCATAAGTGGATGGATAAATAAACTGGTATATCCGGACAATGGAATATTATTCAGTGTTAAAAAGAAATGAGCTAAAGCCCATGCAAAGACACGAGGGAACTTAAATGCATATTACTGAGTGAAAGAAACTAGTCTGAAAAGTCTACTAACTATATGGTTCCAACTATGTCACATTCTGGAAAATGCAGTAAAAGTTTGGTGCATTCTAGGGTCCAGGGAA
>NW_006159501.1:11094518-11116559 GCF_000334495.1 Tupaia belangeri chinensis
GATGAATGGCAGAGCACAGTGGATTTTTAGGGTAATAATACTATTTTGTATGAGATTGTCATACAAGTTGTCATACATTTGTCCCAAGTCACAGAATTAAATGCAATGTCTGTACCACCCAGCATTAAAAGTGAGCCCCAAAAGAAGCCCGGGACCTTGGCTGATGACTGTGCATAGATGTAGGTTCTTTGATTGCATCAAATGTACCAGTGTGTTGCAAGATGTTGATGGGGAAGGTGGGGTTTGTGTGCGTTTTGCAGAGGAGTACAGGAGTATGTCTCTGAAAAGTAAAGTTTAGTCATAAAAAAAGTCAGATCATTAGAGAAGACCAGGGATTCAAGACAAACTACATGTGAAAGAGAAGCCTAACTTCATGCAGTTACTGTCCACTGCGTCTCCGATTGGTACTTAACCAACATATTTACATATTCTCTAGCTTCATCTTGACAAAAATATGTTTACAAAATCACCTTGCCATTCAATTGCCCTATTGTACTTTTTTTTTTACCTCTTTCTTTCTTTCTTTCTTTCTTTCTTTCTTTCTTTCTTTCTTTCTTTCTTTCTTTCTTTCTTTCTTTCTTTCTTTCTTTCTTTCTTCTTTCTTTCTTCTCTATTTTTTTTTGTTTTCTTGAGAGATTTGTGCTATATGGCGTGTGCACTCCCTGGAGAGAGAGCTAGAGATACAGAATGTGAAAAATCACCCCCCAAAGGGGAAGACCACACTGCAAACCCTTCTCCTTCAATCTCCTCTCAGGATTTTGGGCACACAGGCACATGTGCCCAGCATGAGTTTCAAGCCACTGGGTCTGGGACTTAAACTGCAGTTGACTGCATGGGAGTTCAACGACGTAACCATTATGCCATCTGCTAGTCGGTCTTTTTATTACTTTATTAAGAATTATTTATTTATTTTACAAAATTTATTATTACTGTACTTCATTTTTTTATAATATCTTTTTGCCTTTTTCTTAAAGAGATGTTTGTCTTTGAATGAGTTAATGTCCATTCAGGGTCGCTGATTTCTTGACCTTCTGATTCACTATCTTTGTGATCTCCTTAATGTCATAAAACTATAGTTTTCCTAATAGCCATGATTTCCTTTCATTGTTATTAGTTCTTCATACTGCTAGTTCAAGGTGTATGGATCAATCCTTCACAAAAGTCATCAATCATCATTGTACTTCAAAGAGCTTTGGGACCAGCAGCTAGCATAATGACTATGTCTTTGGACTTTCATGTATCAACCGTGGTTCGAGTCCCAGACCCAGTAGCTTAAACTCACGTTGGGCATGTGTCCATGCGTGCCCAAGATCCCAAGAGGAGATTGGAGAAGAAGGGATTGTGGCGGGGGGCGGGGGGTGATTTCTCGCTTTCTAGCTCTCTGTGTCTGTCTGGCGAGCACACGCGCCCTATAGCAAAAACCTCTCTCGCCCCCCAAAAAAGAGCTTTGGGAAGGGCGGGCAGGATCACTGATAGCCTCCATTCGGACTGAGTTGCAGCTGGAGTAGGTTTGTGAACTGCCCTTTACCTTGTCTTGAGCAAAGAGCACCTCGCCATTTTGAGCATCGTCACCACACTGACAACATGCAATATGTGACACTTGATACACATGCGTGTTTCAGTGATAGTGGAGAGAAATGACAATGTCTCGATTCAGGGCAGCTGAGCACTGTGTCAGGGCCACAGTCCCAGCAACGGAGGATATACGCATTGTATCTGGTTGGCTATGCTCTACTGACAGAGACATCTGCTCGTAAACATTGTTTTCCAGAAATGAGGTGGAGAAAGAAAAACTAAACAAATATATTTGTATACATGATGCATGCTTTGGGATTAGAATTAGAATTCTGAATGTTATAGTGGACATACATCTTTCAAGAATAATTTTAATTCATTCCAATCACTATGGGTTTATTTTTATGAATTACAGGAACTGCAAAAATCTCAATACAGGTTACTCACCAAGGTTTGACAACTCACACTTGAGATATTTGAAAATGCATTTTTCAATTTGGTTAAATAAATGTAAAGAAAATGTGTTTGGCTAAGAAAGAACAATGAGACACAGACATATCTGATTGCCATAGCAAAGTTGGAAGCCATGGTAAAATTCTTGCAAAATGGAAACTGTAAAGAGAATATCAATTCTGTAGATAGTGAGTCTGGGCAACTTTACTAGTTAAAAAGAAGTCAAAACTAAGGGGGGCATTTATCTAAGACCCCATGTTGAAGCTTATGTCCTGAAGAGAGCATGCAAAATGAGAGGGACTGTGCCCCTGAGAGCACGGAGGTGGACATGTTTGCACTGGGCATTTCTTGGCAATGAACAACCATCATATCAAAGGGGCTGATGTTGGACGCTTGATAAATGTAGCTGATGGCAACAGTCTATTCATCTTGCACCTGACCATTCTGCATAGCTCCTAATTTATGATACATCTAAAGATGTGGCTCATTCTTAGAGATTAGTAGGTAAAAGCTACGGATGAAGGGGAAACTGGAAGACTGCTTATGGGGAAGAAGAGTCCCTTTATCAGAGCTATGGACCTTCATGAAAACAAATTAGCTTCTCATGCAGTGGCATTTACAATGAAAAAAATCCTTTATATTTGTCTGACAGTTCAGAGTTTATAGATTCAATGCCAGCTCTGTATCACAGAAATAATGCACACTTCCCATCTATCTGCCCCATTCTGAGAAAGCTGGACTCCACATGGTGTCTGGAGTTTGAGTCCCTGTGAATGCCTGAAACTTGCTGGGCATACGGGCAAGTGTCCACGACCAATGGGCTGGAAGACTGAAGGCAGAGAACAGTGGCGTGTCCAGATCCTGGGGAGGATTCTCATCTCTCTCTCTCTCTCTGTCTCTCTCATGTCCCATCATGAATAAAGAAAAAATAAAGAGAATTTACAAATTAGTTTCTTATCATTTAGGATGTTAGCCCTTCATCGTGGTACTAGAACATAAGCACATGCAGAGACAATCTAGGAAACAGTATACATGATTTAAAAATAAGATGTCTGGGGGCTGGCAGGTGGTGTCATGGTACTGGACCCCACTATAGTTGAATATGGTTCAAGTGTTAGACCTGGTGGCTTCCTTTCTCACTTCCTCTTGCCTCAAACTGGAAAATAATAACAAGAATAAATAAAGGTAAATAAAATAATTCTTTAAAAATATGTGTGAACCTGGACTTGAGTCAACTCTGGGACTCTGAGATGCTCACACAAATGTGGGGTTTTATTTGCTTTGTTTATTTTATTGTTCTTTTTTGTTTCTATTATTGACTCATGAGCGTGGCAAGTGACATTTCACATATGCCTATCCATTTCTGGTGTCCCCTTTGTCCTGTCATTGGGAAATCACATTTCTACAGCTTCTGCCACTCCTGTTGCCTTTTCTGGTGTCCTCATACATATCCTTATTTTAATCTCCTTTCTTCCTCACGATCACCCTATTCTGTACAACCAAGCTACAGCCTTAGGACTACTGGGTATCTCCAGCCTGCATGATCATGTAATATTGTATATCATACTGCTTTTGAGTTTCTAAAACACTCTCCTATTTTATTTTACATTGTATTATCACAACATCCCAGAATGCCAGCGATCATTCTCACCTCATGACTATTGTGAGATTCAAGGACCTAAAGCAATACGCTCATGGAGAAATACTTAATAGTCATGGGAATGAAACTTGGATGTAAGATCAGTGTCAAGGAAGAGCTGTAAAATATTTAAAATCTGGGGACCAGCAGGTGGCATAGTGGTTAAGCTGCTAGACTCCCACATGGCCAACCGCAGTTCAGGTCCCAGACCCAGGAGCTTAAAACTTACACCCAGTACATGTGCATGCATGCCCAAAATCCCAAGAGGAGAATGGAGGAGAAGGAATTGTTGTGTGGCCTTTCTTCGGGGGGGGGAAGGTGGGGGGGATGATTGCTCACTTTCTCTGTCTCTGTCTCTCTGGTGAGTGCACGCACCCTGTGGCAAAACAACTCTCAAGAAAACGTATTCAAAGTCTGTTGAACCTTGTTAGTGTTTGACTTCCTCGTATTAAATAGATAGACTCAAATTTGTATAAAGTGCTCTGTCAACACCACTGCTTCATGCTAGGTGTAGGGTAAGTTTCTGTGCAGAAAAATATACACACAGGAACACAAATACACATCTTTAATAGGATTGACTGAGATTAAGAATTCATTCTTGTGTTACTTGAAAATGTCATTCATAGGAGCAAGAGAGAGGGTTGGTAGGAAAAAGAAAAAGGAAAAGCTAAAACTAGCCTATAGTTTACGGAGCTAAACCCTCATGTGAATGTCTTCCTGAGGCCTTGGCAGTCCAGCAGCACGACCCCACAAAAATCACATAACTCTGACAGGAGCTGCCTCTGAGAGTGCTTTGAACACCAACTGTGACTGTTTCAGGTGACTGTCTAACAGCTCTTACTCCAGAACTTGAGATGCTGGGAAGATACCTTTCCTATGAAGAATAACACAGGTGGGACCAGCAGTTAGCGTAATGGCTATGTCGCTGGACTCTCACGTAGTTGACCACAGTTCGAGTCCCGGATTCAGAGGCTTAAACTCATGCCGAGAGTGTGTGCTTGCGTGCCCAAGATCCCGAGAGGAGAATGGAGGAGAAGGGATTGCGGCGTGGCCATCCCCCCTCGGGGGTGATTTCTCGCTTTCTATCTCTTTGTCTCTCTCTGTCTGTCTGGCAAGTGCACGCGCCCTGTGCTGGCAAGGTCCCGCGCCCTATAGCAAAAAACTCTCCAAAAAAAAAAAAAAAAAAAAAAAAAAAAAAAGAATAACACAGACTCCATTTCTATAAGGCCAGTAGGGCCAACAGGTACAACAAGTTATTCTTTAATTCTTTCTTGGAGTCTTACCAGTATGATCTACTTGTGTGGCCTCCAACTTCCTCTACATAAACTCCTGTGTTTGGTATAAAATAACTGCTATAATAGGTGCCAAATCTCAGAAGAAGAAAAAAAAGAAAGAAAGAAAGAAGCAATAGGTGAGATGGGGAGACAGGAATGAATACATGTTAATGACTTTTTTTTTTTTTTTAAGAGGTTTTTGCTATAGGATATTTGTGCCCACCAGAAAGACAGAAGGAGACCGCACAGAGAGACAGAGAGTGAGAAATCACCCCAGGGAGGATGGCCATGCCGCAATCCCTTCTCCTCCATTCTCCTCTCGGGATCTTGGGCATGCGCATGCACATGGACTCGGTGTGAGTTTAAGCCACCGGGTCCGGGATTCGAACCGTGGTCGACTATGTGGGAGTTCAGCGACATAGCCATTACGCTAACTGCTGGTTCCCACAACTTTTTTTTTTTTGAGAGATTTTTGCCATAAGAACTGTGTGGTTGTTAGAGACACAGAGAGACAGAAAGTGAAAAATCACCCCCCACTGCAACCCCTCCTCCTCCGTTGCAATTCCTTTTCCTCCATTCTCTTCTCAGGATTTTGGGCACATATGCACACGTGCCTGGCATGAGTTTTAGCCACTAGGTCCTGGACTTGAACAGTGGTCGACTATGTGTAAGTCCAGTGACGTAACCATTACGCCATCTGCTGGTCCCAAGAATGACATCAATGTGTCCATTGCCTCCACACTTATTTCAGGCTGCTAGAGTAAACTGAGGAACATAAGTAAAAGTTAATAGAATATACGTACTCACAGAGAATCCGTAACTAACGAGTGTGTGTTTTATTGATTTATTTAACAGCATTAATTATGAATAATCGAAGTCATAGCTGTTAGGTGGAAGGCACTGTACGAGACGGTGTAAGGAGGTCACACTTAGCACCGGGGTCCCATAGAAACGGGGAGGGGTAGAATTTGAACACAAGTAAACACGATGGATGCAGAAGAGACACTCAGTGCAACGGGTACAGGGAGAGTGCTCTGAGGCTTCAGGGGGTGAGTTACTTCGGTTTTTAACAAGCAGAATTCTTGACATCTTGGGAGCCTGGAAATGTGTATTCTTTGTTTCATTTTGTATGTGCAAATAAGAGAACTAGAAATTTAGCATAACTTCTACGTGATGAAAAGACTGCGATTTGGAAAACTGGTGAATTTTGCATCATCTGAGGTAAATTGAGTCTGAGAAAAGCCATTTGCTTGATGGGGAACCTGGTGGCATCTTACAATAAAATACACTCTCTTCTCACAGTGAAATGCCATTACGATTCCTGTGAAATGCATGTTCTCGAGAGGTAATTGCAGATTTCCTTCCCAAGCTGAAATTTAGGAATAACCAAGTAGGCCTTGAAATCAAAAGCACCAGTTGGCTCCACGTCCCTTAGCAAATTTTTTTCCAGAAGTAAATAATTGTTACTGGCTGAAATGACATTCAGTCGAAGCGAAATGGTCCTTCTGAGGCACAGCGGGGTGCTAATGGTCAGATGGTATGTCCTTAACTGGCTGGGATGGAGAGCACTGAATCTTGCCCGTTCTATTTGAAACACTTAGCTTTTCAATAGGGAGTGCTCAGAAGAAGATGAAAATTGTTCTGGCATCAGAATGAAAACAAAGAGGAAAAAATGGAAACAAAATTGGTGAGCATCACTCTCCGAAACTGAGGCTTATTTCTTCATCATTGTTAAATTGGGGGACATTTATTCTGGAAGATTTCTATGGTAAAATACCAAGCGCAGTTGAGAACAATGGGGTGTTAGTGACTATTAATCAACAACAATGCTGAAAATACATGTGTTTCAAAATAGAGAAAACAGGAAAAAAAAGAGAAAGCAAAATGAAACAGCAAAAGAAAAAAGAGAGGGAGAAAGAGAACAGAAAAGAAAAAGCATGTCTACTCAAAGCACAATGAGAGAGCTTGTCCAAAAATCACTTCCTTTATTTCCTCTAAATCAGGGTCAGAAAGCCAATGTTGTGTTATTATGGAATACCTCCCGTAGATTGATGGCCGATAG
Source organism: Tupaia belangeri chinensis (assembly GCF_000334495.1). Classification (NCBI taxonomy): domain Eukaryota; kingdom Metazoa; phylum Chordata; class Mammalia; order Scandentia; family Tupaiidae; genus Tupaia; species Tupaia belangeri. Next base: position 11,101,462 of record NW_006159501.1, read on the forward strand.
TCTATGGCCTCTCTAGTTTTCTGAGCTGGAAGTTCTCAGCTTACAACTTCCACAGAAGGAATTATTTGCTTCCTGGAACAGGACAGACAGGTGAGGAATGTCACCCTCACCTGCTGATACGAACTTCTGTTTGCATCAGTGTCAGGACCTGGCTCCCTCGCACTGGTGCTGCCCCTGAGAGCCAGGGACTTGCCAAGAGGGTGTGCTGCACTCTCTGGGCTTTGCTTCTTTTCTTTCCAAGTGTATTTTCAGTGGATCTCATAAAAGTAGGATCACTCTCCAGTGAGGTGGACTTCACAGTGCAGGACAATTGATATCTGAGCTACCCTTTGGAGTGCTGGGCTGCTCTGATATGTCACATACTTGCTACAGCCCGTCAGTCATCCTTGCCACAAAGACCTTTGGTGGGAATAAATAGAAAGGTATTCACTACCTGTCACATGCCAGAAGCCAAGCCAGGCCTTCCACTGGTGCCATACTGTTCAATATGGTTTTTAGAAAAACTCTGTACAGTGAGAATTCATCCTTTTTTTTTTTTTAATGACAGAGATAAGATTTAAGAATGGTACATATCCTTGTGCATAAATGCATAGTTAACAAACAGGGTATCTTAGATCAGATTTAGAACTAAAGCCTTTCTGCCCGAGGGGAAGTGACAGAGTGGTAAATGTGGCTGCATTTCTGGTTGTGTTCTGTATTGCTAATATTCACCTCTTTGCTGCCTACTTTCCCAGCCAGGCTCTTTATCTAGATATTCTGTTAATCCTTTGAGAGACACAGAATCCTTCCAATAAATGTCTTTCTGCTTTAAGTACCCACTTCTTCCCCAGACTGTCTTTAGGTACCTATTGCCTTCACATGAGAATTCTGACGTACAAATACTAGATCACCATGGAGGAAAGGTAAATACTACTTTCTAGAGGAAAGAGCATGAGTGCCAGTCTCATTAAGGTACCTGGGTCAGAAAGAATGGGAAGTCAGGGTGAAGGGACAAGAGATTAGCATACGCCCAGCAGAGAGGCAGGTCAGGATGTGATGTGCTCTAAAGCAATGACCTACTTTCTGAGTCATAACTCGTTCTATGGATTTCCTGTTGTCTTCTGAACTGAGCCTCAGTGATAACTGTTAAGATGAATGGCAATGGCTCCCAATGTCTCTCTTTATTTTCCATGTGTTGAATTTGTCATAACCAATCTTTGTCTCTTACCAAAGCTTAGGAATGACTGAACAGAAGGTCATGTGTGTGGCTGAATGAGAATTGTGAGAGTTTTCTGTACACATATTTTGTTGAGCTATGTATGGACCTTTAAAAAACAGAAATTTTGTAAGCAAAACTGCTTTTAAAATTCTGTTCAAATTCTTTTCAAAATTCTGTTCTTCTCTTAACAGGCTGGGCAAGACATTTTGACAAGAAAAGCAAAGTCCCATGAAACCCAGAGGACTGCCTAGCCAGGAACCAAGCTGAACAAGCTTTGTGAGTTAGGGTGGTGTAACATCAGAAAGCAGTAAGAGAGGCACTGCCCAGCACACACAATCAGCAGTGAATGTTTCTATGCAAATTGTACAGCAGGAAAGTCTAAGTCCTTTTTGTGCTCCCTCTGTGTACAATTTAGGGATGCTTTTTCAGTTCATTTGATCATTCAGTGATACTCAAATGCTTATTCTGCCCCTAACATTGTGCTTCCCAGTGTAAGACTCAGAGCAGAGTATTAGTCAAGGCTCTCCATAGAAACAGCACCCTGTCTACATATACAGAGAGGGAGCAGGTATCTACTAGGGGAACTGTCTCACACAATTACAGGGGCTGAGAAATCTTATGATAAACAGTCTGTGAGCTAGAGATCCAGGAAAGCCAGTGGTGCGATTCAGTCTGGTGTGGACAACCTGAGGCTCTAGGAGGCTGCTGGTACAAGTCCAGATTTCGAACAATTAAGAACCAGAAGCTCTGATGTCCCAGGGCAGGAAAAATTCCATAAAAGTAAGAAGATGAATTCACCTTTTCAAGAAGAGAGAAAATTCCCCTTCCTCCTCCCTTCTGTTCTACTCAGGGCCTCAGTAGATTTGATGAGGCCAGCACATTGATGAGGATGGCCTTTACTCAGTCCACCAATTCAATTGCTTATCTCTTAAAGAAGCACCCTCTCAGATATACCCATAGGAGGACCCAGATAGCCTTTAACACAATCAAGTTGACACTTAAAATTAACCATCGCAGATGGTTAAAAATAAATAGTAGTCCTTGCTCTTAAAGTGAATGTACTGAATAGACAAAATCCATATATTAACACCACACTACAAGGCATAGCAAATGAATGACTCATGAAATATAGGCTACTCTAATCCTTCATGCTTTGTAGACACATTTAGAGGTCAAAACTGCATCGAATGATAAGTCATGTTTTATTCTTTCAAATAATTTGCTCGCCATATTTACTTCATACTGTAAGATTTTATCAATGCTTAAGCAGGGCTAAGTTTGCTAAGCTTAGTATCACTTGGGATTATGTTAAAAATGCACATTCCAAGACCTTGGGTTCATGTTTCAACTCAGACATCCCCATGTTTATAAGCATTCAGGTGGTTCTGGTGTAGACAATCTTTCATCATACTTTAGGAATGCTTAATAAGTTTTGTTTAAAGGAAAGAATGATTCCCAGTCTTGTGTGTCAGGCAACATGGTGAGTTCTTAGACTGTTAGTCATTAGGCCACTGGAGAAGGTAGGCTCAGAACAGTGTCTGACCTGTAGTAGAGGTGCTGCAAATGGTTTATTGAAGCAAATACTTACTGATTACCCCTTAGGTACCAGGTACCATGCAGAAAAAAATGAAACTGTAGGTTGAAAGGGCCATGATAGAGGTGAGTATAGTAAGTTACTGGAACACAGAGGAGAAAAGCATGTCAAAGGATTGCCCACTCCAAGACCTCCTCCAGGAGACCCACCTCACCTATAACCCAAACTTCTGCTTAGCCTTTCCCTTGGCCAACATCTTCACTTCTTAAATAGCCAATGGCAGGATCTGATGCAAAAGAAACTGATCCACAGGTTTCCAGGAACCTTTGGATTCAGATGAAAAGGTGGGAAGATCATTGATTCCTCTCTTAGGACTTGGAAACTGAGCATTCAGAAAATGAACAGGAAGCTGTACTCTAGACTCAAGCCATAGGCTAGGAGTCAGGTGTGATGTGAGTCAGATGAGGAACCAGCTAGCTCACAGATAGGGGGAAGCAAGGTGTCCCCAAAGAAAACAAGAAGATCACACACTTGAGACTCTTCAGAGAAGTGGCCTTGACAAGCACAGAGAAGCTTCTCAACACTTTCCAGGTTCCCAGGGACCCTTCATCTCCTCTCCTTAAATTCCTAATGCCTTTTTTATCACTTTATCACCCATCACACATTGCTTTTTAATTTAAAATTGTTTTATTTGGCTTTTATTTCTTGAAAAGAAAAGACATTTCTCCTACAAATAAACAAATGACCCTAAATGAGAGAACTAAGAATGTTTTATATAAAAAAATAGTATTTATTTGATTTTGTAGGATGAGATAGAGTATTATATTTGAAAGGATTGAGAGCTAGAAAGAAGCCCTCACATACATGGTCAAATGACTTTTGACAAGGAGGCCATAATCTTTGCTACAGAGGGAAAAAGTCTTTTCAATAAATGGTGCTGGGAAAACTGGATGGGCATATGCACATCAAGCTAGACCCTTTCCTTAACCATACACAAAGATGAACTCCAAATGAATCAAAGTCCTTTAAAAGAGAATGAAAACTATTAAACTTTTGAATGAAAAGAGAGGAAAAGCCTCATTATATTAGGTTTGGCAATAAATTATTGAATGTAATACCCAAAACGCAGGGAGCAACAACAACCACAAAATAGATAAATTGGACCAAAATTTAAAAGTTTTGTACATAAAAGTACATTAACAACAGAGTGAAAGACAATTCAGAGAAAGGAAATATTTGCACATCATATATCTGACAAAAAGGGTTACTATCCAGAATTATAAAGACTTCAACCACAAAAAAAGACAGTAAAAGATGGTTAAAGATCTTAAATACCCATTTCTTCAAAGTAGATATCCAAGGTTTCAATAAGGACATAAAAATATACTCAATATTACTAATCACTAGAGAAATGCAAATTAAAGCCACAAGGCAATTCCACTTTGAAATCATGGCATATAGTGACTATTAGAAAGAGAAAAAGAGAGCTAGGAGAGAAAAATGAAGAAGAGAAAAAAATGAAAGAAAAGGAGGAAGAAGGAAAGGAAAAAATAAAGGAAATGGGAAAGAACAAGTGAGAAAAGGAAAGAATGAAAGCTGAGACTCCACCAGATATTTATACCCTACTGCTCAAACAGAATTGTATCTAACAGCAAAAAGGTGGGAATAAGCTAGATGTCCATGGTACATGGATAAACAAAATGCAGTATAAAAATACTAAGTGTTATATGTTATTTTATAAGAATAATTTTATTTAATTTTACTCATTGTCATTATTTTATTTTATTTTATTTTATTTTTTTTTTGAAGTTGACCAGAGAAAGACATCCCAAGAAAAGGAAATTGAGAAAGTAAGCTAGCAGGTCCAGGACACAAACCACTGTCGTCCAAATAGACCAAGAGACAGACCAAGCTCCCTTAACCACTATGCCACCTGCCATCCCTGGATTATATTATTAAATCTTAAAAAGGAAGAGAATATGACACATGCTGTAGCTTGGCTCAACCTTGAAGACATATGCTAAGTGAAATAAACAGAAACAACAGGACAAGTAGTATAAAATTCCACTTGCATAATGTACCTAGAGTAGTCGAATTCATTGAGGCAAAAAATGGAATCTTATTTGGCAAGATCTGGAAGTAGGAAAAATGGGGCATCATTTTTTAGTGGACACAGGGTTTCTGTTTGGGAATAAAAAAAAATCTTGGAAATGATTGTGTTAATGCCTGTACAACAATGTGAATATAATTAATACCACTGAACTATATACTTGAAAATTATTAAAATAAGGGAAGAGACAAAGAGATCAAGAGACAGATAGGGACAGAGAAATAGAGATAGAGACAGAGAGACTGACTGATTCTATGTTGGAAAGACATCAGGGGAAGAGCCCATGTGGTAAGAGTGTAAGGTACTTGGGCATTTGGAGCCTTGTACCAAAATGTTACCATTACCTACGTGAAAACTTTCCCCTGCAGGCACTAGAGAGCTGCCTGAGATTAAAATAGGTTAGTCTCCCAGTCAGTATTCTATTCTGAATGAATTACTGAGAATGAACTGAAAATGAGTGAAAGGGCAAAGAAAATAAGTACGAGAAGGTCAGTGGTGAGGCTGTTGGAATAACTGAAGTCAGGATCTCAGACTTACACCAGGGTACTGGCTTCAGAGGTTGGGAGAGAAGGGACAGATGGAGATGAGCATGTAAGAGGTAGAACTGGCAGAGCTCAGACAACTAATGGTAGTATTTTGAGAATTTCCCAAAGACACTCCCAAGTTGAATCCTCTGACTGCCAGTTCCGCACATGCCAGTTGACATGTGTATCATTACCTTATCATGGCTCTCCTGAGAGGGAGACAAAATGCAGGATCAATGTCATAAACACTGCTCCCTGTGCCATAGAGGTTAAGAAGGTGGAACAGATTCACAGCGATCTTGACAGTCACTGATGCCTAGCTTCCTTCTTGCTCATTACCTCTGCTAAGGACCCATGGGTTGGCCCAGAAAATGTAAGTAGTATAACTAGACCCCTGAGGGTAACCCTCTGTGCAGCTCCTAGACAGCCAAATGACTCAGATTTTGAGATTTTTGTTCACTTGGATTCAGTTCAGGCCACAGACAACCTGCTTGCAGGCGTTGGGACGATCCCCAAAGCTCAGACCAGCTCTCAACAGCTACTCTACCTGTATCCCTCATGCAGGACTTGTCAGTGCTCCTAGCTGTTTGCACTTTGGGTAGAGATAGCATTAGGGTACATGAGATGTGACTGTAAAGGTTATGCCTCGTTTGCAAGAGGGAGCAATCCGTTGGCTCCCTTTCCACCCTCTGGCCTAATGTCAGCTCTGGTTTTTCCACTGCAAATACTCAGGCCAGTCTCAGCAGATCACCATCCTAACATCTTGTGGAACCTAACAAATGGGCTCCTCTGGCTGCCCACAGAGCACTCTTTAACAACTGCCTACTGCTCGTCAGAGGGTTCTGCTAGCCACAGAGAAGGGGCTGATCGCTATGACTCTTGACTGTGGCCATCCACATTTCCTCATAGCCTGCCTATCAGAGATGTGACCCATCCCATTTTAATAAGTGGAAAAATATTGATTTACCTCTAGTCAATTCAGCAAGCATTTATGGAGCAACCACTGAGTGCCAGTCACCAAACTGGGCACAGAATGTATAATAATAAATGAAGCAGCTCTTGGTGTCCAGAAGTTCATCATCAGAATGAGGGCACATAAATGAAAAAAAATATATAGAAATACAAATTTATGTAACTGCTAAATAGACTTCAACTCTGCTGGTAGGATAGCATCAAGGGTGGAGTGAATAATTTTAATTAGCAAGGGTGTAAGAAGAATGGACCAAGGAGTTTTCATTTATAGCTACTCCTCACTTAACCACCTCCCACTGTAAGGACTTGTACCTATGACCACTTCTCCAGTGTGGGGAGTCTTTAACTCATTCCAAGTTTGCAATCACACAAGACTACATATTTCATTTACAACTTTGTACTTTGTTGTGCTCCCATAGTAGTATTCAGAATTAATAAAAAACAAACATGCTAGGTTAAATATTATGTTGTGATGTGTTCTGTTGCTTTCTGACACTTATCTAATGTATGTTTTTTGTAAAGATAGAATCTCATTAGTCTATTGTGGAACCATGTGAAATCTATTAAAAACTACATACTCTGTGAGGCCACAATGCACAAGATACCGCCTTTAAGTTCTTCATTGACCAAACACTTCACTTACTGACATAATTGTAAGAATGGAACTTAGTGGGTAAAATCTATTGAGAACTACATACTCTGTGAGGCCACAATGCACCACAAGATACTGCCTTTAAGTTCTTCATTGACCAAACACTTCACTTACTGACATAATTGTAAGAATGGAACTTAGTGGGTAAGTGAGGAGTGCCTGTGTTTATCTTTTTAAGATGGAGTCTCATTCTTTTTTTTTTTTTGGAGAGGTTTTTTTTTTTTGCTATAGGGTGCGTGCGCTCACCAGATAGACAGAGAGAGACATAGAGACAGAAAGCGAGAAATCACCCCACAGGGGGGGATGGCCACGCCACAATCCCTTCTCCTCCATTCTCCTCTCGGGATCTTGGGCACACACGCACATGCGCCCGGCGTGAGTTTAAGCCACCGGGTCCGGGACGCGAACCACGGTCGACTATGTGAGAGTCCAGAGACATAGCCATTACGCTAACTGCTGGTCCCGAGGTGGAGTCTCATTCTTATGATCCTCCTGCTTTAGCCCTCTAGCTGAGGGACTTTGAGCATGTGAGTCCATTCCTGACTCTTTTAAATACAGAATTTTGCCATGTTGCCCAGGCCAACCTCCATATCCTTCGCAGAGTCACTGGGATTGCAGGTGCAGGTAACATGCCAGGCCTTTCAGTTGCAGAAAGAATGCAAACAGGCCTCCCATATGGTCCCAGCCTGCACAGCACAGTTTATTAACCATATGTGACACCATGCTAGGCCTATTTTTTTAAAAAATTAGCTATACTGAGGTATAATTCATAATCAATAAAACACACATACATTATATATATGTGTGTGTGTGTATATATATATATATATATTTGTGACTGTGTGTACATACACACACACACACACACACACACACACACACACACAGAGCGCTCTCTGAAGAGACAGAAAAATCTTTCCCCAAGGGGGATGGCCACGTCACAGCCCTTTCTCCTCCATTTTCCTCCCGGAATCTTTGGCACTCAAGTATACATGCCTAGCATGATATTGAAGCCACCAGATCTGGGACTCGAACTGCAGTCAGCCATATGGGAGTCTAACAACATAATCTCTATGCCATCTGCTGGTCCCAATAAAACATGTTTTAAATATACAGTTCAGTACATTTGGACAAACGTGTACACCACCATGAAACAACCACAATTAAAGTATATAATGCTTCCATCACCCCAGCAGTTTCCTCTCAACTCCTCCCAACTGATTCGTGCCCAGATCCCATCCCCTGCTTCACCGATCTGCTTTCTAACCATATAGATAAGGCTAGTCTCTCTTAGAATTTGTACAAATGAGATCAGATACAAGGTACTATTCTTTCTGACTTTTTGTGTGTGAGAGAGATTTTTGCTATAGGGCACATATACTTGCCAGAAAGACAGAGAAACAGAAAGCGAGAAATCACTTGTGTGACCATGCCACAATCCTTTCTCCTCCATTCTCCTCTTGGGATCTTGTGAACGCACGTCAACATGCTCAGCATGAGTTTAAGCCACCAAGTCCGGGACTTGAACTGCGGTCAACTACGTGGAAGTTGAGCAATGTAGCCATTACGTCAACTGCTGGTCCCTCTCTTCAGTCTTCTTTTGTTTGGCATAATGTTTCTGAGATTCATTTATGTTCACTTAGTAGTTCATCCATCTGTCTTAATGGATAGCCTTCCATCATATGCATACATTGCAGCTTGCTTGTCCATTGATATGTTGATGGGTATTTGGGTAATTCCAATAGTAGATTATTTTAGTCCATTATTGCATTGCTATCAGAAATACCTGACAGTGAGTGACTCAGAAAGAAATTGAGGTTTGATCCAGTCAGTAGAAGAGTTTAGGCAGTTGGTTCTCACATGACTGACTATTTGAGTCCAGGACCTGGCAGATTGAGAAATACTCTGGGTACATGTGCATATTTGTCCAAAATCCCAAGAAGAGAGTGGAGGAGAAGGGATTGCAGTGTGACTTTTCTTCATGGTGGGAGGGCTCTCTCACTTTCCTTATCTCTCTTTCTCTCTGGCAAGAGCACACAGATTCTGTGGCCAATTAAGATAAATAAATTAATAAATAGAATTTTATTGACTCATGAGTCTGGTGGCTAGGCACTCCAAACATATAAGATTGCCATCAGGCTGGCCTTCAACATAGCCAATAGAAGCAGATGGGCAAGCAAGCTGTAGGCCACTCTTTTACAACAACCAACTCTTGAAAAAATCAATTTTTTTTTCATGAGAGCTAGAACACATCTTCAATCTGTTCACAGGACTGTTGTCTCTGTGATACAATCACTGTGATCTGGTCACCACCCACCAAGACTCACCACCACCCAACACCATTCTAAGTCATGACACTTTGGAGACAAACCATCATCTGAATCACAACCCATGCTATAATGAGTAATGCTGTCATGAATTTTTGGGTGCTTGCCTTTATGTGGATATTTTTATTTCTCTACATAAATACCCAGTGGTGGAATTGTTGGGTCATGTGGTAAATTTCTAATCTACTTTATAAGAAATAGCTAAGTTAATTTCCAATGTGATTGTAAAAGTTTTATATTAATGTCAACAGTATATGAGAGTCCCATTCATTGGTACCTTTGATAACACTTGATGCCATCAGATCTGTTTACATTTAGTCATTCAAGTGGCAATATAGCCTTCTCTTTTTGTGCTGCTCTATGAAGATGTTTTCCATTTATTCATGTTTGCGTATGTGCATGTGCACATGAGAGTGAAAGAGAGAGAGAAAAGCATTTTTATTCATGTTTGAGTATGTGCACGTACACATGAGAGTGAAAGAGAGAGAGAAAAGCATCCTCCGTAGGGGCTGGTCACACCACAACTCTACTCTCCAAGACCTCCAGCCCATCGATCCTGGGTACTTATGCGTTCCAGGCCAGCCTTGCCAGGAATTCAAACAGTGGGCACCATGTGCAATACAGCTTCTCTTGCTCAGAGCGTTCCCCTTGTGTCATGGAACCAGCCCATCATTGTGGTTTTTATTAGAATTTACTTGATGATTGGGTGTACATTTTTATTAAACTATAATAATATGAATATAGATAGCAAACATTAATATGACTGTATGTTTCAGGTGCATTGTAAGCATTTTATGTGTGTGTCTCTATGTTTAAATATACACATTCAATTTTAGAAGCATTTTACCAGTACATCATAACTGATAGGTAGTTAAGTGCAGCACATAAGTTCATTCTCCTTATATTTGCAGTTTGTATTATGTGGACCCCTTGCATATTTCTACTGTCATACTTAGCACATGCTAGTCAGCTCCTCTGTACATATAACAAAAATAAACAAGGAGCATTTTGTTTATCTGTTCTCCCAGTTCACAGAGAAGGGAACTGGTTCTTAGATAGGACAAGGTCACGACAGACCTTCCCAGTCTCCTCACAGTTGTCCTGGTGGTGGTGCTCACTGAACTGGGCTCCAGGAGATGCACGAACAAGTGCTGGAGAAGTGGGGGCCAACTGGAATTTCTCTAAATTGCAGAGAGAAAACACTACAAGTGCCTTTATATATCACTATATCTCCAGTGTTTCTGTCCTCATTTGATTATTCATTGTAGGAAGGTATAGAGGAACATTCTGAGTAAGACTTTGCTCCTGCCAAAGAATAAAAACAGAATCTGTGATGCTGCAAAACCCTGCAGGTCTGATATTTTCTGGGGAATTAAGATGGCATTTTGAAGTGGGCCTCAGATCTTTGAGATGTTTTCTCTAGAAACAAAAGTGCTGGTGAGTCATTATGGCTGACTTTGATCATTATCTCACGTGCTGCAGTATTCCAAAATACACTCTGGACAGAGCTGAAGTATGTGAAACTCTTCCCATAAAAGTAAGTAACATACCATGGAAAAGCAGCACACTCAATCACTTGGTTATTCGTATGGCCCATGTGTCTTGATGGCCTGTCTGCACCGGTTACTTTGCTCTGCACAGCAAATATAGTGAGGAAGCAAGATAGTTCCTTACCACTGCCTTCTGGAACATAGAGTTGATCAGGAAAGCATGATTTGGGAAAATGATGGTAAAGTGCTGCACTCTGACAGGAAATGAAGTACTTCATGCTCTGGTCATGTGTGCCCACTGCTCCCAACCAAACCGCTCTGGGGATATCAGAAAGAGATTTTCATGGGAAGAGGCATTTGAACTGAGCCTCAGTGAGATGTAAAATGATTCCAGACACAAAGTATGTACAAGTCAAGGATCCAGGCTTTTACAGAAGACGAATGGCTACAGCTTAAAATTTGGAGTTCATGGGAGAGGAGGAGAGAAAGATGGACTGACAGCAATAATCTTTGATTGTTTTTAATATGGAAAAAAAGCAAATCATATTTAAAAGCTGGTGGATGGAGGCATTAAAAGCAGCAGATCGAAAATCCAGGTAAGGAAGGATTCTAGATAAACTCTAGTGCCTGAGAAGGTGGGACAGAGGCAGCCCTAAAGCAGACATGAAGCTTTGCAAATGTGAAGGAGTGCCTCTTCCTATACAGTAAATAATAATAAAAAAAATGGAAGAACTTTTCATTTCGGGACCATCCCTTGGCCTGAAGTTTAAGGCAGTTGGATTCCTCATGGTTGACCACATGGTTTGAATTCCAAACCTGATGGCTGGAGAAACATGCCAGGCACATACGTATGTTGTCCAAAATCCCAACAGGATGGAGAAATAAGAAAGGATTGAGGCATGACTATACCCCCATTGGGGAGTGTGTTCTCTCTGTCTCTCTTTTTCCCTCTCTCTCTCGCACACGAGTATATGTATCATCTGGCTTAGGAGGGGAAAAAGGAAAATTTAGTTTGGAGGTGTTCACATTTACAGAATTGTGCAAGACTTTGGGCACAATGGTGATAAAGGAGATGGGGGTCCTCTAGTGACATGTTGGGGAGGATGTGCAGAGAAGAAAGCCTCCTCGGGAAATGGGTAAGAACAAGACTGTGGACTTGTGGAATTTTGCTAGACTGCTATCCCAAAGGGGCTGGCACTCACAAAGTCTGCAGGCCAATTGATGACTAGCATGGGATGTCCTCCAGCTACCATTACCATAATGACTCACATGATTTTGTGACACCAAGGAGGCAGCCGTTAGATGTCTCTTGGTTTTACATCTTTCCAGAAATGTGGGACCGAATTAAGAGCAAACAATAAAGAATATTGAGAGAGAAACCAAGAAACTTAGGTTAAAGAGAAAAAGAAGGCTCTATGAAACTAGTAAGTAGGTGAGGACCAGAGTCTCAGATAAAAAAATTGAACTTTTATGTTAGGTAGCATATATGACAAGCAGTAGAGTAAAATGAGATAACAAATGTCTGATTTCAGAGTCAGATGTCCAGGGGTCGATGAAGTCTGGAGTGGCATGTGTTTGATACGCGGAACAACATACTAGACAAAGACTCAGAACCAGCCGCAATGATTTTCAGTAAGTGAATGGGTAGAGAAACTGTGGTATATCCATACATGAAATATTATTCATTAATAAAAAGTAATAAGCTATCAGTTCCTGAAAAGACATGGCAGAATTTAAAATACATATTTTGAAGTAAAGAACATTGATGTGAAAAGGCTACATACTATAGGACTCCAACCGTATGATATTGTGGAAAATCAAAACTATGAAATCAGTAAAAAGGTCAATGGGGACCATAAGTGGCATAATAGCTGGGGCCCTGGACCCCTACATGGCCAGCTGAGGTGTGAGTCCCAGACCTGGCGGTTTGCTTTCTCACTTTCTCTTTCTCTCTCTCTCTGTTTCTCTCTGGTAAGCACATGTGCCCTATAGCAAATTAATAATAATAATAAATTAAATTAAATAAATATTTTTTTAAATAAAAAGATCAGTTGCTACCAGAAGCTGAGAAATAGAGCAATAAATAGGCAGAGAAGGGAGGGTTTTTAGGAGAGAAATGCTCAGTATGACACTGGGATGGTGAATCCGTCACTGTACATCTGTTGAAACTGATAGAATGCATAATCCCAAAAGATAAGCCCTAATTTAGACTGTGTTCTTTAGTTTATAATAATGTATCAACATGGGGTCAGCAGTTATACAAATGCATCACACTAATTCAAGTCTTTAATGGGAAAAATGTTGGAAGGAAAGAATTAGGTGTTAAATAAGGGAAATATTTGTAGTTTATCTTTAATATTTTTGTAAACCTAAAATTTCTCTAAGATACAAATCCTATTAATTAATTAAAAATTTTAGAAAGTATGTAACAAGGCCCTTGTCCTCAAAAACATGTAACCAAAGTGGAGAAGTTTATGTACAGAAGATATTTCTACCACATAACACATGCCTTATTCAAAGATGGACTGTAACAAGTTGTTGGAAAATTTTAGTCAGCCTACTCATGGCTAAAAACTCAAACAGAATGGACACTATGAGTGTTTTCTTTCACAATGTGTTTATATTTACTTTTTAAATCTTGTATAATTGAAGTTTTCTGACTGTCATGGGTGTTTGACAATAAAGAATCTAATGTTTTTTCAGACTGAAAATATGTCTGCCCTATTCCAAGGACTTCTAAGAACTTAGTTCCGAGAATTTTACAGACTTGATTGTCTAGTTCTCAGAATGTTAAATAGGTCTCAGAAGTGCTTCTCTTGACTTACTCCTGTTCACACACCAGTCCTCAGTAGACACCTACATTTTCCTAAGATATTGCCCATTCTATTTTCTGGCATGTTTAAGTGACAAAGCATATGTGTATCTTTTAATGAACAGGACAGAATACAGTCTCTTGAAAATCTTGTCTGAGAATACAAGCTCAGTCTCTGTCATCCTAATCATCCTGCACGCCTACTTGTAGGAAATAATGTTCATGAATAATTGCTTGAAACATATGCTGTCCATCAATTTTTCTTTTTTGTTTTTTCTTATCTCAAGCCAACATCATCATTTTGGGCCCTTGTATATAATTACTTGGTCCAAATTACTCCTTGGCATTTGGCCATTCATCCACATAGAATGGAATTTTAAGAAATATTCACAGGAATTACCCTCTCAAGTCACTATATAATATTCACAGCAGGAAAGCTGGTGGTGTGTGCAGGGGAGGGAGGATTGTCCACTGTATATGGTTGTGTTCAAATTATAGCAACTCTTTGGAGAAATATCTTTCATAGTTTAGCACCAGGAAAAGCTATAGTCCTCATAAATAACTAAGTTGTGTTTTATCAGCATTCTCAAACTTTGTAGTAAATAATGTTTTTTCTGTACTGACTGCTTAAAAGATAAAAATAAAATTTCTAGCGCATCTCTAACAGTTGAATAAACATTAATGACATACGTGTTTGTCAAGCTAATTCTGAGTTTACTTTCAATTTTTAAATTATGTCCTAATTATTTATGTACTACTTCTTGACTTACATTGAAATAACATTTAGTTATGTAACTTTTTCTTGTGTTTTGCAAGTAACTGAGATAATTTCATGAATACAGTTATCTCTATGACTTAGAAAAACAGGACCTTTTATATATCGGATGAATTAAGAACAGTTAAATGTGATGAAACTAAAAGATTTCTAAGAATTCCTTTACCTTTTCTGTTTTACGCTAATTCAATAAAATGTTTTTAAATTACTCATAATGTCAACAGGGGTAAATGCAAGATTCACTTAAATGCATTTGTTCTAAAATATTCAGAGTATATTATATAATTGTGATATTATATGAAAAGCAAAATGAAGTATAATTTACAATTGTTAGGGTAAAAAGAAAAGTGAAACTTTTTCAGGAAATGTATACTGGAAAAAAAGTCAAATATGTCAGTGTATAAACTGGAAACAGAGTCAAATATGTCAGTGTATAAAATTAAAAACTCAAATGCACACAAAATAAGCAACCTAGAAATAAATAGGGAGTGTTATTTTCATTTACAATAAATTTTCAAGAAGGGACTTATAGAATCAACAAACAAGATAGATACATTTACTGTAAGAGAATTTAGACACTTCAGAAAAGTCTCCGAGTACCAATGTTTAAACACATATATTTGTTTCACCATACTTACATTTCTTTAAATAGAAGGGACATTTTATTTTTAAATGATATAATAGTGCAGAGTAAGATGGAAAGA
>NW_006159501.1:11116610-11117469 GCF_000334495.1 Tupaia belangeri chinensis
GAGTAGTTGGAATCTTTTTTGTTTTCACCCACTCTTGCCATTTTATAGTAAAAAATAAGCCCCCACCCTGATCCAAGTGGTTTAACACAACTATTATTCATGTGTGATTCTTGTAACAATGTGATGTAGGTTCTCACTAGGTGGCTTTCCATGTGATGATTCATATGCTTAGGCCCCTTTATATGCTGGTTCTACTTGTCCAGGCCCTCAGACAGGCAGGTACAGAGTGAGGCACTCTGGTAATTGCTGCTTGATAATTCCTTAAGGCTGGAAGTAATGACCTTACTTCCACTAGCTCCGCTGGCCAAATGTAATCATATGGTCCCACCTAGATACAGGGATTTTGAGAGGAGTAGCCCTTGTCTGAGAAGCTGTGAGTCAGAAACATCATGAGAGTGTGACTCTTCAATGGTCAGTAGATTATCCCTGTGATAGCAAACACTTAGAAAAAGGGAAAGCTGTTTGAAAGGTAACATATGGAAAGAAGATATGAAGTGAGAAATGTTATAAGATATGGGAGAGCTTTTTATCTGAAATAGAGAAAGTAAACAGGTAAAGTAGAAATCAGAGTTCACGATTTTTTTAGTAAATCTAAGATACCATGTAAAAAAAATCAGCACATTATTGTACTACTAAAAATTAGATGACTAATTAAGTAACTATACAATGCTTTCTAATAATATTGATTGTCCTAAGTATGCCAATTTTAGAGTAATTAAAATGAGAAAAAATGTTATCTTTTAATGGGTTAGGTACGGCAGAAGAGATCTTTAGAAGTTCTACTTTCCTTCTACCAAAATATGCAAATTGGCCACCAAAGAATTTGGTAACTGTAGGGAACTGAGTCCCAAAGCTGACT
>NW_006159501.1:11117622-11127942 GCF_000334495.1 Tupaia belangeri chinensis
CAAAGCTGACTTTCATGAAGATGAAGAAAAATTGATGTTTTATGTAGTCTCATTTAATTTCTTTTAAAGTCAAATTTTATTCTTAAAACTTCGTTAGATTTGGTTTATAAATACATAGTCAATTCTGTGTTTCATGTCCATGCATTTCAATTCTCTGAACTTTCCATAAATATTCTCTATTTCCTGAATGAAGGAATTTTATTCTCTCCCCCTTGGGTACAAACGAAGACTACAGCAGTTTTATATAGCAAATCTATACCCTTTCTTTAAATGCAGGCTGTGATTAAGCCCAGTATGTTGAAATTGTCCATAGTAAAGGGAAAGTTTAAAGTATTTTTAAAATAATTTCACATACATTTTAATGATCTGACTTTTTAATATGGGTATTTAGATGTGACCCTTGAATTCAGTTTAATGTCTCGTTAATATATGCTAAGGAAAGGGACACACAGAAATCTCACTGTTATGACCAGTTTATAGAACTGAATATAGAATATTGTTGCTGTTATTATAGCTACTAATAAAATCTGAATGCTTGCACCATCAATCAATAAGTATATTTTTCTGAATATACACATAATGAATATGAACTCATTATAGCCATATGGGCTCCATGGGTCAGAATCATTACAATCCTTTTTCCTTAGGACATAGAAATTTCTTGGTGATATAACAAATGTTTAGAAATTCTACATTCTTATTTGTTTGCCAAAGAATGTTATTATTACTCAGATTAATCAGATCTTAGCACATTATAACAATATTAGTCATCATCCAAGACATTATCATAATAAATGTACTGCTATATAAATCTTCCAGGATGTGTTTTCAGTGTCAGAACATTTCAGGGTTGGAAGGGCTCTTAGAAACATCTGATACAGTACAGTTCCCACCTAGAGATCCAATCTCTCCCATCTGTTTTGACTCTGAGTTTATTTAGCCACTGTTTGAATACGCCCTAAAAGTTGTAACAAACCGTTTTTAAGAGAAACTTGTTTTGTTGTTGAATTATTCTAATTAGGAGTCTCTTCCTGTCTTCCTCTACGCATTGGATTAGTATGTATTTATAATGACTATAGTGAGGACTAAGTAAGATAATGCTTGTAAAGTGGTTTGAGGAGTCTGGGGTATAATAAAGCAGTAATAGAAGTTACCTTATATCATTTTTATTTTCCTTTGACCCACTTTCATCTGTGGAAAATTCATTATCTTTGGGATATTTTGTTTAAGAGCTTCTTCCTCACAGAAACCCTATTGGACTCACAAGACATGTGTTAGTTAAGTTCTCTTCCTCAACATCCTTAAAACATATTGGAATTACTACCTTCCAATCTCATATCTTAGTCAACTATTGAATGGCTAACAGACACACTTGCGACTGGGTAAAATTCCTAAGAGTAGAAGCTTATTCAGCTCTTGGTTGGGAGACTCAAAGTCCAAGGACCAACTTCTGGTGAGGCTACAACATGGTAGAGAGCAGGATTTGAGTTGAGTGGCTGTTTCTAAGTTTCTCTCTGTTCTGGTCTCCTTTCCATTCTTACAAAGTCATGAGAACTTAGCCTAAGGGTCCCATTATAATGATGTCATCAGACAAAATTGTCTCGTGTTAGGACCCCCATGAAGGAGTACGTTTTCATTTAACATGGTTACAACACAACCAAGTCCTAATATACAAGTTCTAGGGGAACATGCAATTTCTAATATTCTGTATCCTTGTTTGTATCTCACTTTCTGCAATCATCTTTTTGAGGGCAAGGACTTCATCTATTTCTACAGTTTTCTTCAGTATCCAATCAATTAGTTGGCACATAATAGAAGGTTAATAGAATATTCGAATGAATTAATGAGTGAATAACTATTATAGATATTAGGTTAAGCAGTCACTGATACATGGAACAATTTGATATGCTGGGTGGCATGGCATGAATATGGCAGCATCAACACCATTATTAGAAGCTTGCCGGTCAGTACATCAGCAGGTAAAACTGCAATCGTGTCTAAGTTGGGCAAGTTAAGATTGTATTGTGAAATGCGCTTTTGTATAGAAAAATACTCATAACTTTTCAAATAACCTAATAGAAACATTTTGGGTTTGGAAGGCAGGGAAGAAAATCTTGGTCTTAGATTCTCCACTCCTTTACTGGTGCTTGATGCAAAATAGTCCTGTAATGCCTTCTTCTACGGAATATGTTATTTTATGGGGCAACTGGTTGGTTCTCCTATATCCTAAAATTAATACTATACATATATAAATATATATATATGTGTATATATACACACATACACGTATATATTTCATTTCATTGTTTTGCAAGATGTGATATGTTTCTGGGTTTATGTTTTAACTTCAGAAAGATGGGTTACTATAAGAAGGTTTTGACTTCTATATCAAACAGAATTTTTACATTTATTTGTGCTGATGTTTATCTTGCTTTATTTTTCTCTGAAGGATGCATCTGTGAATTTGTGTTAAGTTCTTATCTCATTTCTAACTTTCCCATGGTGTATATTTTAATGTCCAAAGCCATATCCGAAATTAGTGGGATGTTTTCCAATCTCCAGAGCTGCTTCTCCTGTCAGAATCCTACACTGTTTCTTTCTTGTAGAGATTCTGGAAAGAAATATTTTTGTTTTGTAATTTTCAATTTCCCTACACTTTTTCTTTCTTGTAGAGATTCTAGCAAGAAATATTTTTGTTTTGTAATTTTCAATTTGTGTGTGTGTGTGTGTATTATAAGAAATAGGCATGAAACCGAAGTGGCTTAAATTAAGGCTGAGGGAAGGGAGCCTACATGGGAACCAGAGGAACCCGATGGAATGCAATTCTCTGCGCAACTCTGTCTCTAGGATGACATGATCTTTCATGGATATTCTGCTTTGTCACTATTTTCTCTCAGGCTCTCAGTTCTTGCTTTTAATAGTAATAGTTTACACATATCTCTGAGTTGCCATAGAACGGACTCTACTTTATCTTAAAGCTCCAGCACTCAGTTCCATCTGATTAGTCGTGCTTGTTGCTTAAGCTTGATATAGAAAATCTGTGGAGGGTATACACCTTGATAATCAGCTGTCTCCAGAAATGTGGGGCCATGCGGTCAAATGCAGACATGAATGTCCAAGTCTTTTAGAGGCTGTGACCTACATGAGCTGCTCCACTGCATGATGTGCCCTTGTATATTAGCTCATTTCCCTTCAAAGAGTTCCCAGACAAGAAAACACTACTATTAAATTTCAGCATAAAAAAATGTCTTCAGTTTACCCCATTAAAAACTGCAGGTTCCCATTGAAAACTAAGAGCATTTGAATTATTGGTTCTGTCACCAAATTAAAATGTTTTTAATTAATTATAATTAAATTGCTAGAAAATGCAGAGAATGAAAGTAATTTCTAAAGCAATAATTTTATGAGTATATGAAGCATGAGCTCTTCAATTTGCCCTTGTTGATTCAAGTGAAATTTGACATTAGATTAGCCCAGTTACTTGTTCAGGTATACAACAAATAGTGTACAACTTTAGGTACAAAGGCGCTTACACTGCAATATAATTAAAGTACAGGCTAACATAGGTTATCTGATTCTCAACATCTTATCTAAAATGTAAGTATCTCCATTATGAGCCAAGCATTATGTACCCTAATGTATTCCTCCCCCCATTTTTTAAAAAAATATTTTTGCCAGTGGCACATGGTGAGGAAAGCCACAAGACTGCTCCAGGTTTTTTACTGCCTCCCAACTCGTCCCATGTACATCCATCCATCGCCATTTTCCCCAGAGCCTGTGCTGTTGCAGACCAAAGAGAAGTAGGCACTTGGTGAGGGAAGCCAATGCAGGAGACCACTCCAGGCTTCTTCCTGCCTCCCAACTTGTCCCAGGAATATTCTGTGGCTTCTTAGTTTTCTGAGCTGCATGAGGCAGCATGCTACACTACTCCTTTCCTCTCTTCCATCTGAAAAATCTCCAGGTTAGCCCCAGGTGCACCTGGTCTCAAGAACCTGGGAAAGGAAGCAATATCTAAAAGTGACTATATGTACACTGTGACTGGAAGACAAGGCCCTGTAACAAGAACACATCTGAGAAGTGTTCCCTGACACTATAGAATCAACAACAGAAAAACAGGTATTAGTGTATGATCCAACAGATGACTAGAAACCAGCATAGAGACACAGAAAGCATGGGAAAGCAAAGTACCTCTTCCTCAATGGAACAGAAAAACTTTTCTTCAACTATGAACAGCACTGAGAAATTTGGAGGAATATCAGAAATAGAGTTCAGAATATTCATGGCGACAAAGATGAGGAATTCTTTCCAGGATTTGAAGGAGAAGATAGACACATACAAAAAATCAATCAGAACTCCCATAGATGAAGACAGTAATAAAGGAAATCAAGACCTCCCTTGAACATATTAGCAGACTGGACTATGCATATTACAGAATCTCTGAGCTCGAAGACTAGATTTGGACTTAGATAAAACCACCAAAAATAATGAAAAAATAATTAAGAAAAATGATGACAGCATAGGGACCAGCAGTTAGAGTAATGGCTATGTCACTGAACTCCCATGTAGTCGATCGCGGTTTGAGTCCTGGACCCAGTGGCTTGAACTCATGCCAGGTGCATGTGCATGCATGCCCAAGATCCTGAGAGGAAAATGGAGGAGAGGGGATTGTGGCGTGGCCATCCCCCCTGGGGGGGGGGTGATTTCTCGCTTTCTGTCTCTCTGTCTCTCTCTGTCTTTCTGGCAAGTGCATACACCCTATAGCAAAAACTTTTG
This sequence comes from Tupaia belangeri chinensis, assembly GCF_000334495.1. Classification (NCBI taxonomy): domain Eukaryota; kingdom Metazoa; phylum Chordata; class Mammalia; order Scandentia; family Tupaiidae; genus Tupaia; species Tupaia belangeri. Next base: position 11,122,396 of record NW_006159501.1, read on the forward strand.
CAACAACAACAACAAAATGAGGACAACCTATGAGAAATACTAGATACTATGCTCAAATATTCAAATAATTAGTATTAAGGAGGTGAAAACTTGGATAAGGGTATAAAAGGTCTATTCCATGAAATACTTGCAGAAAACTTCCCAAACCTAGGGAAGTGATCAAACATCCAAACCCAAGAAATACAAAGAACCCCAAATAGAATCAATCCAAGAAGATCCTCTCCACAGCATGTTATAGCCAGAATGACCAAAATCACAGTTAAAGAAAGATAAGATACCAAAAATGGCAAGAGAGAAACATCAAGTTACTTACAAAGGTTATCTCATTGGACCTCTCAGCAGAAACAATGTAAGCAAGGAAAGAATGGGAAGATATATTCAAAGTGTTAAAAGAAAAATAATTTCTACTAAGATTAGTATATCAACAAGATTATCATTCAGATGGGAAAAGATAAAAATATTCTCAGATAAACACAAACTAAAAGAATTTACCAACCCAGACCACCTCTTCAAGAAATTCTGAAGGGTGTGCTATACCAAGAAAACTAAAGTGACACAGAAATAGCAAATAAAAAACAACGAAGAAAATAACTAACATAAAGGTAGGGACAAGTTCATATGTATTGATAATAACAAATGGATGTTAACGGATTAAATTCTCTAATCAAGAGACACAGATTGACTGAGTGGATTAAAAAACAGAATCTCCCCATCTGTTGCCTTCAGAAAACACACCTCATGGATAAGACATATATAGACTAAAAGTGAAAAAAGATATTCCATGCAAATGGAAACCAAAAAAAAAGCTGGAGTTGTCAAACTAACTTCAGAAAAATGGGCTTTAAGACAAAAACTGTAAGAAAAGACAGAGAAGGGCATTATATGGTAGTAAAAGGGTAATTCATCAAGAAGATATAATGCTTGTAAGTATCTATGCACCCAACACAGAAGCACCCAAATATGTGAATGAGACACTACTACATCTAAAAGTAGATAGACTACAACACACTTATCAATGGGGAAATTATATGGGTAACATTGTCAAATATGAATTGGTCCTTAGCCCTCAATGTATAGAAATTTGTGTCAATGGGTGTTCCAAAATTGTATGAAATTATTAAATATTTGTTATGTAGTTGTATGTTATTAGTCACACTTGTAATGCTAAATAGTTCCAATATAGTTTGTCAGAGAAATGTTCAATTTTTTAAATTTAGGGGTTATGGTAAAATCAGATCTTGAGCCAAGGCTAATTTAAGTTTTGTTGTCCAAAGTTAATTGCTCTATTCTGATGTACTTTCTAAAACATTTTGTAATAGGCTACAATTCAAATTGCCTCTTTTAAGGAAATTAATTAAAAAAAAACCTCTGATAAGCACCCTTAAATATAGGTTTTTTTATAACTTTGAGATCATATTTCCAAACTTCCAGGATTTAAACAGAAAGATCAGACCACAGTAACACTGCAAATTCAACAGAGGAGGGATTAATTTCATGAGACTGAACTGGTGAAATAGAATTTTATGACTTTTGACTAAAATATTACTGATTTTCTTCTATGCTTTGTTTTCCAGATTTAAGAATTTTTGTTTTCCTTTGAGCTGTTGATCACCTCAGCAATTGGTTATTTTTTTTTTTCTAAATTTAATTGAAACATAAACTTTTCTTCCTTCCTGTCCCTTCTGGAAGTGGAAAGGTTTGTGAGTATTATTATTTTATGGTACTATGGTTATTTGCATAAGTTCAATAATACCTTTTACCTTGCATCAGAAATTGGAAATACTGGTTGTTGCCCGGACTTTGACTGGAATGTCATATCTGAAGATATGACTGGGAAGCTAAGGAACTAAGGTTGATCTCAAGAATGCCAACAGAAGCTCTTCAAAAGATTGCCTGGTGCCATAAGCAGTTCTGCCTGTCAGGTAAGTTAAGAATGTCATTTCCTGACAGACCTCAAGACTTCTAAGTGTAGGTACTCAAAGGTACGGTCAGAAGGTGAATTCCTGACTTGGCTCAGTAGCCTTGGGAGACTTTTTAAAGAGTCTAATCTGAAGTCCCCTTATGAAAGTTCCCAGCAATGCCAACTAAATCAATTAGTATCCTTATGGGGCTTTATGCAAATAACAGCCCAAATTGAGACTAAACTTTTTTTTTTGCAAATAAGTCAGGTTATGGTTCTCTCTGGAAAAAGGGAATTAGAAAGAGAAAAAAATGTTTTTCAAGAAAATTATGGTACACTTGTTACTAGATTTTAGCCATGTCCATATTTGTTTTTTGAATTTTTCGTGTCTACCTACTGTTTGAACAGAATCCTAACCTTTTTCCTGCTTTAAATCTTAAGCAAATTTTTCTTAACATTTTAAAATTTTGATTCATCAAAGCTAAAACTGCTTTTCTTTTTCCTATTTTCCTCATGGGGCGCAATGTTGTTTCTCATCTCATAAAAGCCGTGCACTGTAAGGTTGCATTGGGGATTGCAGTATGTACCCTTTTGCCCGCCTAGCAGAAGGCACACGCCAATGGTTAATCTTACCAGTCCCAACGTGGAGCTGGCTCCTATATTATTGCCTAAGATCACTTGGATGCCCTTGCATACTCACAGGACCCTGTCTCCCCTGATTTTCTGAAAAGTTGACTGTGCTCACTCATCCATTTCTTTTGCACACCATGACTTCCCAGTCCTAATTCTAGAACTGCCTTCCTGGGGACTTCTGTTAGTTTTTCTCTTCTCACAATCATTTCTGAAACTTATGATAATTCTTTTTAGAATGCCTTGGTTGAAAACTCTGAAATTTGTTTTCTTCCTTCTAATATTTCAAGTTAGAATTGTACTGCCCATTCCTCCTAGGAATAGGACAGCAGACACATGGCACAAGGGCCCTGCACACCCTGTTCTACCCTAGGAGCCATTGTTAATTGGACATGACACCATTCCCAGATGGGCCCAGAAAGTCTCACTTCTTCATACAGTCCCTCTAACACCAGCCCTCTGAAATCCACCAGGGAAGTGAAATCTTTTTACGATTCCTGTCTCTGCATTACTGTTCCTTCTTTCTCCCTCTCTTCCATCAAGTCTTTGTGCAGAAAAGGAAGAATCTTCCTAATGTCCCAGGTGCTACTCTTGAAGGCAGCCTAATGGAAAGATAACTTCAGATAGCATAGGGAAGTTTGGAACAAAAAGACCAAAGGAAAAACTATGGCAGAAACCTGTGCATGGGTGGTCTTGTGGGTGATTCTTGGGTATACTCTTTCTTGTACCTAGAGAAATGAATGTTCATGAAAATGTTTCTGATGAAAAGTTTCACCAAGGCAAGGGGGCTTTTGCAAATATCACTCACAAAGCAGTAAATCTAAGTTCCTCTATTCCATGAGTTTTGATAAGAAACAACATTACCAAAAAGCTAGAACATGTCACATATCATTTCAGAAATCTATGATTTAAGGGAGTATAATTTCTACATTGCAAAGGCCATATATTTATTGACTGCAGATACTGACAACACTTTATTAATATGTGAGTGCATTGAGCAAAAACACCAGCCTGAAATATGGAAACACATGGTGCAGGTGTGAGACACAGAGTCAAGATGACCAAGACGGAGGTGAACGCACGTCAGGGCAACTCCTAGGTTCCAGCTCAACCAGCTTCCTAGCAAGGGTGATTGGGAACTAACAGGAGAGTCATACCAAAAGTGCAGTCTGCAGTTGACACGTTGTAGAACTGCATCAACAGCCATTGGTCCAAGAGCTTCATAAGGATTAACTCCTTGAATCCTCATAATGGCCTTGTCAAGCAGATGCCATAATTATCTTTATGTTTTCAATGAGGAAATGAAGGCATAGTGAAGTCACTGTGAGGTTGCCCCAATCCAGTATGACTTGTGTCACAATACGAGCTTGCATGCTGGGAGAACGCCATGGAAACAAGAAGACACCTTCTGCAAGCCAGGGGAGAAGCTTGGGACATGTCTTTTCTCACAGCCTCAGACAGAACCAACCCTGCCCCAATCTTGTTCACAGGCTTTCAGCCTCCAGATCTGAAAAACAATCAGACTCTGGTGTACAAGCCACCCAGTCAGTGGTACACGGCATGGAATCTCCAGGAGTATAAGATGCCAGGGGTGGGAGGCATGGGTATCTCTTCACAGAGCTGGACATCCAAGCCTTTGAGGACAAAACATACTGAAAGGGTCTCAAGCAGAGTGTGGCAGACCTAATCTTGTATTTCAGGTAGAATGACATGAATTCAGTGACCTGGTCCTGTTCAGCAAGCCTTTTCCAATTATCTGCATCTTGATAATCTGGGCTGAGTATTTTCAAAGACATGGTACTGCCCTCAAAAATGCACAAACTGGCAGGCCAGGAAAAGTATGAAATGGCAGCTGTAATAATGGAAGGTAATGGATGCTCAAATTGAGATGAATACTAAAAACTGTCGTATCAGCAACAGAACATGAAATTAACTGAAATTTTAGAAAATTCAGGGACATTGTGTAAGGAAAAGACACTGGAATCTTTTGGCAAGGAAATAGTCTACTATTCATAATATTATTATAATAATTGAAATACATGGATATAGAAGTGTGATAGCAAGTGTAACATGATTAAATATAGATCCATTAGTGTAACATTTCATACAGACAGAATCTGCAGTGCAACACTCCTTTCAAAAGAAAAAAAATGGAATAAGATGAAGTCATTGCAACTTGTAATAATTCAGAAACACCTTACTGTCTCCCTGTAGACAAACATGTATTTTTAAACAAGGGAGGCGAGAAAACTGAAGAAAATCCTTGAAAAGTTGCCAGATTGTTCTGATATTTGTGTGATGAACCAAGACATTCTGATTTTAAAGGGAATCTCAGTTCTCATCATAGTTATCATTTCCGGGTACGCTTGTGAAGGATTAAGTCCGGAAACTTTGTCAGACTTTATGAGCTATACCTTGTTTTTTACCAATTACTGGTATTTATTTTTGACCACATCTCCATCTGTTATTTACCATACTGAATTTCTGATAGGAAAGGTTATTAGCTGTTTAAACTATAAAGGGACAAGAGATTTTAAAGGGCCTATTTTTGTGTCCTGTTGCAGTCTAACAGCTTACAGAGTAGAGAGAAAGGTTACTTGTGGCTGGTTGCTGACTGGTTTGATTAGCTCATGTTTATCCTGATTTCTTCTTCCACTCCAGCTTTGAGGTGTTACACACTGAAGTAAACGTTTTACGCAAATGACCCTAAAAGTCTGTGAAATTTTTCTGTTTGGCAGGAAGCCTACTATTCATGTTTCTTTTGTTAATGAAGACTTAAATATTATGCATGAAGAAAAGCATTGTGATTTCTCAGAGGCCTTCCAAAGAGGATTGCTTCTTAGTTTTGGCAGTTAAAAAGTTGTGCATGGGTCAGCAACTGATATATTAGTTAAGGTGCTAGACTCCCACATGGCTGATCCTGACAGCTCAAAAATCACACCGAGCGTGTGGGCATGCATACCCAAAACCCCAAGAGGAGAATGAAGAAGGGATTGTGGCATGGCCATCACTTTCTC
>NW_006159501.1:11127983-11142194 GCF_000334495.1 Tupaia belangeri chinensis
TATATATATATATATATATATATGTATTTCCAGTGAGAGCGCACACCTTATAGCAAAAATCTCTCTCAAGAAAAAAAAAGTTGTTGTAGAAAGTGGAAAGCATTTAAACATGATGGTAAAATCCATAGACAAAAAACTGAGCATCCGACTTGCATCCCTCCCCACCCCATCTGGATACTGGTTCAAGTTAACAACCTTGCAGCCTTGTCAGATGTCAGACTGCCTGTGCTTACAAGGCCTAATGGCTGGGACCATGGCTTATCCCCTCCCTTACTTACCTTTTAATTCTCAGGACTTCAGTGTTTTGGATAGTGTACAATGTGGGCCGTACAATCTTTTCTTTGCTCCTGAGGTGAATCTCAGTAGCTCAGTTTCAGGTGCACCTGTTCTTTGAAACAGGGAGGACTATGGGTCACTCAGGACCAGTGACAATCATGCAGGGTGCAGGGAAGCAACAAGGAGGTAGACCAGAAGATAAATTGCTAATTTTCTACTCCTACACATTTTTGAACATGTAGAGATACCTTGAATAATTTAGGAAAGACATAGATCACATATAGGAATAATCACAGAGGCACAATAAATATGAGGTACCAACAAAATGTCTCTCTTCCAAGGGAAAACAACAATTCTGCATCACCCACAGACAACACAATGGAAGTTGTGGACATGTCAGATAAGCAATTTAGAATATTCATAGTGACCACACTAAATGAGATGCAAGAGAAAAGAGACAACAAGCTCCAGGAAATGAGGAAGTACTTTTATGATTTGAAAGAAGAAAGAGACACCATAAAAAAGAATCAAACAGAACTGTGAGGAATGAAGAATGTGATACAGGAAATCAAAACCTCCCTGGTCTTGAGAAGACAAAACCTTTGACCTAGAAAAAATGTATCAATAAAACTGAGAAAATAACCAAGAAAAATTAGGATAATATACGAGAAATATTAGATACCATTGACTGCCCTAACATCCAGATAATTGGTATCCCAGAAAGGGAAGAAAATAGGGGCATTCATAATTTATTTTATGACATCCTGGAAGAAAACTTTCCAAACCTAGAGAGTAGAAGAAAGTTTTCCAAACTTAGTGAGGCATTCAAACATCCAGATCCAAGGAATACATAGGATCCCAAGTAGAATCAACCCAAGAAGATCCTCTCCAAGGCACATCACAGCCAGATTGGCCATAACCATAGACAAAAATAAGATACTAAAATTGACAAGAGGGAATCATCAAGTTACTTACAAAGGTTATTTGATCAGGCTAGCATGAGGCATCTCCTCAGAAACAATGCAAGCAAGGAAAGACTGGGGAAATATAGTCAAGGTGTTAAACAAAAACAATTTCAACCAAGAATACTATACCTGACAAGATTACCTTCACATGGGAAAAAATAAATTCTTGGATAAACAAAACCTGAAAGAATTAACAACTCCAGATCAACTCTTCAAGAGGTTCTTAAGGGAGTGCTACACCAGAAAAACTAAACAGTCAGATGGACAGTTAAAAGAAAACAAAATACAACCAAGAAAATATCTCAGTTAATGATAGATACAGGTCCAGAAATATCGATAATAACATTGAATGTTAATGGATTAAATTCTCCAATTAAGAGACACAGACTGGCTGAATGGATAAAAAAAAAACAAAACAGAAACCCTCTATCCATTGCCTACAAGAAGCACACCTTCTGGACAAAGACATACATAGACTAAAATTGAAGGGCTGGAAAAAGATATTCTATGGAAAAGGAAATCAAAAAAGGGTTGGAGTTGTGATACTGATATCAGAAAAGGTAGGCTTCAAGACAAAGATAGTAAGAAAAGACAAAGAACGGCATTATATAATAGTAAATGGGCTAACTCACCAAGAAGACATAATGTTATAAATATCTATGCACCCAACTTAGGAACATCTACCTAAATACATGAAGGAAAGACTGCTGGAGCTAAAAGGAGAGATAGGATGCAACATTTTAATTGTTGGGGATCTCAACACCTCGTTATCTTCTCTAGACAGATCTTCTACACAAAAAATAAACAAAGACATACAGGACCCAGATGACAGATGATATCATTTGACAAATTGACAGACATCTATAGGACTTTCCACCCTAAGACCACAAAATATACATTTTTGTTTTCATCCTGGCATAGAAATTTTTAAAAAATTGACCCTATGATAGGACACAAATGAGCTGAACAAAAAATCTCTCTAAGGAAGACATTTGAATAGTTAAAAAGCATATGAGGAAATGCTCAACATCCTTCATCATAAGAGAGATGAATATTAAAGCCACAATGGAATACCACACTAACCCCTGTCAGAATGACAAAGATTTAAAATACAAAAAGTGGTAAGTGTTGGCAGGGATGTGATGAAAGGGGAACTCTCCTATACTATTGGTGAGAATGTAAACTGGCTCAGCCACTGTGGAAAACAATATGGATGCTCCTCAAATATCTACAAATAGAATTTTCATTTGATCCAGCAGTCTCACTTCTGGGTATCTACCCAACAAATAAGAGAATGCTCAGTCAGAAAAGCGCTTGCACATCAATGTTTATTGCAGCACTATTCATGATCACTAAGACATGGAACCAATCCAAATGTCCTCAAACAAATGAATGAATGAAAAAAGTGTGGCACATATACTCTATGGAATACTACTCAGTCATAAAAAAAATAATTAAAAAAAAAAAAACAAGAAGACCCTGGCATTTGATAGAAAGTGATTGAATATGGAGGCTATATTGCTGAGAGAAGCAAGCTAGGCTATGAAAGAAAGATATTGTATGTATCCACTTAATATATACCGACTATCTGCACTCTATGGTAGAGAGCAAAAAACTGGAGGACATAAAAGCAGTGAAAATAGTTATGGATGCTAAAGACAACATGTAATGGGGTGGGAGAAGGGAAAACTATAGAGAAAGATAGCAAGAAATCAAATAGAGTGGCATGATGTTAGTGGGACACAGAAATGTTGATGATAACATGTATATTATTCTCAACTGAACTGGTCTGTGAAGTATTTCATACTGGGTGAATTATTTTTGTAAGCCAAATAATATATAGTGATTGAATGTTTGAAAAAATGATGGGAATAAATAATAATAATAATAATAATCTGAAAAAAATGATGAAAAGCTATTTGATGACGATGATGTGGATAGTAATGTCTTTTTTTAGGCTGAGAAGCATGGTAATCATGCTGGAAAAATAAATGTAATACATTGTAAAGATACATGTGAATCAATGTAATATAAAAAGATTGTAAGAATAAATAAAATTAAATTTAAAGAACAGGTTTCTGGTGGCGCTCAGGATTGTGTCTCTTCAATCTGAGGCCAGTAGGGGCACCAGAGCAAGTCGCATAGAGTCCCTAGGTAAATTTGATTCCCAGGGCAGAGGTGCATGGGTAGGCTTTACGAGGTGTTCTCCAAAAGCTTTCATTCTCACAGAAAGTCCTGTCTTCATTCATCAGGGCCTATGAATGAATTCAGTCAATTTAGTCTAAGAGTTTCTTCATAGAGTCTATGCAGACTGTATCTGGGGAAGCTGAAGAGTTCCACTCATTCACACCTGCTTTCTACACAATGTTCAAATGAGGGCAAGTAGTATCAAGGAAGCAATGTCTCCTGAAAGAAAGTGCAGAGTGTAGGGATCTTGGTATCTCAGAGGGCTGGATGGGGGGTGGGGAGGAAGTAGTGAAAAGGATTCAGCCCTGTCTACAGGAACAGCAGAAGCCAACATCCAAAGATAATGAATGCTGGGGTGGGGGTATGCCGACCATGAGCTCTATCTACAGGTTCTCATTCAGAGCCGAGTCCATCCCTGATCCTCACAAGAGAAAATGCAGAGATGTCAAGGATCTTGGTTTAGGTTGCATAGTTTCCAAAGAGGAAGTAATTGAATTCTAAACCGAGGGCCTGAAGTACTGATATTGAGCTAAATATGCTGTTTTAAAGAGAACTGTAGATCATAAGCTCCATTGCTCATAAGCTATTGAGTTTGGTTATAGAGAAATGAAGTAAGATACATACTTTTTTCAAAGTTTAATTATTCCATAAGAGAGAGGAGGAGAGACAGCCCCCCCCCCAACAGAGTCCTGATGCCACAGTCCACCCTGGCCTTCAGCCATCCTTGGGCCATGAGCTAGCAGGTACAGAGTATACTCAGGGAAATCTCTGGACTTGAACCAGGAGTCCTCCCATGTAGAATGGACTCACGGAGATTACTTCTGAGCCACTGTCTGACCATGAGAAATAAAGTTACATTTTTATTACCTGAATTTTGTACACTAATATTCCTGTAGCTTTATAATCAGTTGCATTTTGTAATCCTGGCCTCTAGAACCATAACTAGTATTTGTTGTTCCCCAAGAGTTTATTGAGCACCTTCTTTGGGTTCCACCCTCTACCAGGTCTTCAGGATATAATCATGAAGGTAACAGAATCAGTTTTAGGGTTTATTAAGTATAGAGCCTAGAAAATAAAGGAGAAGTTTCCATTAAGAAGTGTATGATGAAGAGGGAATAGAGGATCCTACTGGAGAGTACAGGAAGGAGACATTTCTTCTTTCCTGAAAACGTGATCCTTAAACTGACACCTGATTGAGTCATTCAGAAAGGAGAGAAAAGAAGGTCCAAGGCAAAGAGAACTTCCTGAAGCTTTCAAGTTTTGTATTTCACACAAGATATCAAAATGTCCCTGATCTCATCTAGAGAGGGGATTTTGGAAAACACTGAAATCCAAGCACCAAGACAAGATAAGGAGGTACTAGACTTTCAAATTCAAAGTAATCATGGTGTCTGTGACCAGAACCTCATATTTGGTGCTAATACCTAGCACATAACATATCTTCATTTTAACTGTTTTGTAGTATACATGACCTTGAACTTTTTTCATTAAATGCATTTGAAAATTTTAGTCAAGAAGGTCAAGATATTCAAAAGATTTAAATTACTTTCCCAGTAGAAATTTTTAGTAAAGGGAGAAGTGGTAAATATTTTTGACATTATGGTCCATAACTCTTCTGTCACAACTCTACAACTTGCCATTGTAGCATGAAATCAGCCATAGACAAAAGGTAAACAAGCAAGTATGGTTACATTCCAGTAAAACTCAATTTGCAAAAATAAATGATGATAGGCTAGACTGGGTCTTTCACCATGGTTGCTAATACCCTCCTCTAAGCTCTGTAAAATGTATTTCTGGACTAACCTAGAGACTAGAGAACTGTGTAGACTATAATTTTGCTTTGCAAAATTATTTACCCATTCCTGGAGATACTACTGATGGAATATCTATTGTTTTTATTTTTATTTTTAAGGTTTTTGCCATAGGGTGCATCTACTCACCAGAAAGAGAAAGAGAGACAGTGAAAAGGAAAGTGATAAACCACCCCACAAGAAGAATGGCCATACCACAATCCCGTCTCCATTCTCCTCCTAGAATCTTGGCCACACAAGCACATGTGCCTGGCATGATTTTCAAGTCATGAGGTCCAGGACTCAAACCATAGTTGGTCATCTGGGAATCCAGCACCTTAACTACCATCCCATCTGCTGACCCTGGATTACCCTAAGGAATGTTGTAAAAATGTCATTGCATTTTCCTGGACTGGATGGCAGACCCAGGTCTAGCTGCAAGAGAAGCAAGAACACATGTAACTGACATCTTCAGATGTACTGTGAGAGAGGAGCTCTGTTAGATTAGGTAACTGCATTAGTTGGGTTAGGTTTAAACAAAGACATTCTTCCCCTTGTGTCATTGCCCATCCTTCTTCTGCAGCATGCTAACCTCTACCACTGTCAATCCCACTCTGTGACCGTAAGTGACAAAATGGAGATTATCTGGGATATTGCCAGTAACCCTGGCAGAAGGAAGAAAGAGTATGATAAATCCTAGGCCAGATCCTAATGTTGTTGCCAAGAAGTGATATATGTTACTTTGCTTCACATTTCATTGGTCACAGAAGTCATGTGGCTGTGTGATTTTTATTTTGCTTTGTTTTGTTTTGTTTTAAGAGATTTTTGCTATAGAGCATTGTGCTCACTGGAGAGACAGAAAGCAAGAAATCAATCCTCAGGAGGGATGGCCATGCCCCAATCCCTTCACCATTCTCCTCTCAAAATTTCTGGCATGCACACACATGCATCCAGCATGAGTTTCAAGCTGCCAGGTCTGGGACTTGACCACAGTCAGTCATGTGGGATTCCAGTGACATGACCATTATGCTGTCTGCTGGTGTCGGCTGTTTGGCTTTGATAGCATATGGGCTATGAACTGATCATAAATCCACAGAGAATGATGAGAGACAAGTCTTTCTCAAGCACAACAGAGCCATCCTAGTATCCTGGTGTTTGAGTCCAGCAAGAATGAAACAAGGGCTCAGTGACATAGACAGAGAAGCAAAAAGAGAGGACAGGCTGACTCGCAGGGGCTCCTCGCTCCTAGCAGAGTGGGTGGCAGCCACAAAAGGACAGTGTCATCGTGGGCTTCTGAAGTCTACAGCAGAGTCACTAATTAGGACCCTCAGAAATCCCTATCTGGGTAAAATCTTAAATCATCAAATAAAGTTCTCATTTGTTAGACCCAGGAGAACCTGTCAATGACCTCAGAACTACCCAGGAGTCATGCAGACACCAAGGAATGTGTCATGGTACCATAAAGTCACTTATCTTTGGAGAAAAATAAAAAGAACTGGAATTTTCTATGAATACATGCAAAAACTGAAATGCTAACTACACACCTGCATACTGAGAAGATTTTTACTTTTTATTTCAAAAAAAAATAATAACCCGAAGTTCTATCATTTTCTTGTGTTCATTTTTCTCCCCAGGAGTGGCATGCCAGGGTCCAGGCCCTTTCTTCTGACAGGCAGGGGCTCTGGCCATCACCACTTGGACAGCTGGCTCCACATCCTCTTCCACGGGCTGGGGCGGGCAGACCTGTCTGCTGTTTGATGCTTCAGTAGCTAATCCAGAGTCAGCACCACTGTTAAAAACACCAGTTGTTACAGCTAAAGCAGAGACTGGAGCAGGTGGGCTGTGTGGGCTGAGATGTTACACCTACGAAAGCTGCAGAGAAAAAGAACTTCACTGTGCAGTTCACTGCACTTTAAAACACACACACAGACGTACATCTACTCGGAGCCAAAAACTAAGGATGAGCGAGCCAGAAAGGGAGAGCGCTGATTGCACAAAGGCAGCACCTTCCCCTGGGCTGTGTCTTGAGAAATGCCAACATGCACAACTTGAAATGCCGACTTCTGATCTCTGGGTTCTATCTGCATGAACTTCCGGGGGTGGACTCCTTTGCTGCTCCATCTCAGGATCCCAAGCCCGGCACAGTGCCTTCTGGTACACAAAGTATGTTGAATTAAGAGAGGAGAGAGAGGAAAAGAAAGAAAAACAAATCCCAACAAAACAAGGAGAGGAGGAGGGAGATTTCTTCTTTTCACAAAAGAATTAATTGTGAGGTCCCCTTAAATAGTATGCTTATGGGGCCACCTGGATGACTGTTTAGGGACCATTAAGTACCTGCCTTGTGGACAAAAATCAGAAGGGAAATTATAAAAATAGTTTCTATTTCTGTAACACCTTCATACTTTCTCATTTGTCTCTTGGGTATTGCCTAATTCCAGCTAAAGTATAAGAGGTTTGGTTTGGTTTTCTTTGCTGACGTTGATACCAAAGAACTAGTAGATGAAATATTTCACATCTTATTCCAATAAGGAATCGGAGAATGTAACCCAATTTACAAAATTTCATGTTATGATTAATCCATTTATGTGATAAATATCTTATTTTTAATAAGTTTATTTACCTATTTCATGAAGGTGGAAGATATTGGAACTCTAATAAGAGTCCTCCCATGCCATGATCCTCCTTCAGCTTTCCAATCAGACAGGATCTAAATCCGGGACCTTGTCAATTCCCATATGGTTCTAATATTGTTCAGTGGTACCGTACCATAGCTGGCCATTTTAGGCTTTGTTTGCTTGCTTGTTTTGTTTTATTTTTTTGGATAATAGAGTCTTTTTGTTACAATCCTCCTGTCTCAGTCTTTCAGCTAGGGAGCTATGCCTGGCATTAATCCAATTAGATTATCACACACTTACTATGATAACAACAAAAGCTCAACACATAATTTTGGGGTGGGGAGTCATTTCAATCATAACAAGAAGAAAGTTTTCATCTTCAACCAAGGTCAATTTGTTAAAGAAGCACAGCATACACCCAGTTGTGTGCTAGACAAGGGACTTAATATGAATCCCATTGTAGGTCCCATGAGATTTCAAAGGGCCGTTCTCTGTGAGTTAAATTAATCAGAAAAATGGTCTGAGAAGATAGAAGCTCTGACCTATACATGAAACAAGGTGCATGAAGACAAAGAGAGGGATACAAAGCTCTCCTGGTAAAGAGTTTGGCATGAGCAGAGTTCTATCAGGCAGGTTTGGGCATGCAGTCAGTGCTTAGCCTGCATCCTTACAGGGCTTCGTGACCTCATCCATTGTCAACTACAGTCAACACAGATGGCGAATCCTGTATGTAAACCAGCCTTGGGTTAGGAAGTAAAGAAATCCAGTAACATTTCTTCCTTAAGAAGCATATGTCATGCTTTATAATAAATGAATTTCAATGTCCATTCTTTTCCTTTAGGGAGCAATTCAATATAGAGTAGTTCCTTGTTGGATACTATCCACATTCTGTATCATTGATATATTCTTTATGAAACTTATTTATTAAACACGCCAGACAGACCATATTAGGCTGCTTGTTTTGCCACTGCCTTTCAAACCTGCTCCATGTTTTCTTTCGTTCTCCCTATTGGTCAGAGTATTCTAGAAAAGTACAGCCAATAGGAAAAAGGGAATCTCTAAAGCACATTAAATGGGGAAGACCTAGATCATGACATCAAAAAAAACTTGTGACTAACGAATCCCAATCCTAAACATAAGTTAACACTAGAGGAATTTTAATCCTATGGTGCACTATGGCGCTATGGTTACCATAGCACCCAAAACTCCCACACTCAGTCCAACTCCTCAGATTGACTCAAACCCCCACACTTAAGGCTTAGCAGAAAAATAGGTGGTTTTTGATTTTTGTTTCTTTATTTTTTTCTACATTCAAATACTCTATATCCTTATAGCATACCAAATGGATGTTCCCATCATGCATACACTGTATATCAGTTCAGCCCAAGACTTTATCATACACATTATCATCAACAGATAATTTTTGATTTTTGTGTCCCTTAAATGTTTTACTTCTTTTTCCCCTTGATGCCCTCCCCTATTTCCTACCCTCCTCCTGCATGATCCCTACTATTGCCATTGATCTCCATGTTCTTATACCCACAAATCTTTCTGTTTCTGCCATAGAGTGCCAACATTCGGTATTTATTGAGTGAAATCAGTTGAAAACAGGGTTTTTTGTTTTTTTGTTTTGTTGGTTGGTTGCTTGCTTTTTTATCTTCAGACCTAAAAGCCATCTATTTCATCCTCTATTATACTCTCTAGTTCTACATAAAATGTCTATTTATCAAACAAAAGTGATAATGAATAAATAAAACAAACAGATATAACACAATGCCAAGAGACAAAGCAAACAGCAGAATCAGACTCAGATATGATGCAGACATGGGAAATTTCCCTCAGGGAATTTAACATGGCAGTGATTAATTTTTTAGAGGTTCTGATAAAAAATGTGAACATGAGAGCACATTTGGGTAACTTCAGTGGAAAACTGAAACTTATAAGAATGTATAAAATAAAAATGTTAGACTTGAAACATACAAAAACAGAGCTGCCATTTATGTATAATTTGGTTGATGAATGTTATTCTAAAGTCCATGTCTGCTCATAATTCCAGAAGATGACTTTATTGACAAATAGAGTCTTTGCAGATGTAATTAGTTAAAATGAAGCCATACTAGATTAGTGTGGGCCTTAAATTCAATGAACAGTGTCTTCATAAAGAAAGGGAGATGTAGAGACACAGAGATGCCCAGGGAGAAGAAGACCCTGTGAAGACACAGGCAAAGATGGGGGTAGTGTTGCCACAGCCAGGGTACCCCCAGGACCAGGACTGGAAGTTGCAAAGAAAGATTCTTTACAGAAGCTTTGGAGGGATCATGGCCCAGCAGACACATAAACTTTATACTTCCATCCTCCAAAACTATGGAGAATATTTTCTGTTGTTATAAACCACTCAGTTTATACAAGTTTTTAATTTATTTATATTTAATTTATTATAACCTATTATATAGAGAATCACATCAAGCACATTCTTCAGTTCATGGCATGTAATTCGACAGACATGTAAAATGTTACATTTAATTTTTAAATGTTCCCTCTTCTTTCCCTTTATCCAATTCTTTTATTTTATTATTAGTATTTTAACTGACATATACCAGCAGTATACGTTTATGGGGTACAGCATGGTTTTGTCAGTTCGTGCACAACAGTGTGTACAGACAAATCGGGGCATCACAAGTATCAACCCTCTCAAACACCTGCCATTACTTTGTGTTGTGAACTCAGTATCTGCTCTCCAGCTATTTAGGAGTGTACATAGCATCGCCAATTCGTATCATGTCTACTAGCCTTCAGACGTCATTCGACTTATTTACCTGCTCTCGTACCCGTTAACCCTGCTCTCCCTATGCCTGGGCCACCTCCCCTTCTGAACTTGCAGTATCAACTCTTTCAATCTCCCCTTCTCTGCAACTGAATTTTTAGTTCTCCCTCATGGTGTAGTTTCACTACTGAAGCCTTGAAACATACCAGTAGGTGGTGTAGTGGTTAAGGTGTTGTACTCCCGTATGGCCGACTGCAGTTCAAGTCCTTGATGTGGAAGCTTGAAAATCACACTAGGTACATATGTGTTTGTGCCCAGAATCCCAGGAAGAGAATGGATTGTGGTATGGCCATCCCCTCTGGGATGGGGAGATCATTTTGATTTTCACTTTCTTTCTCACTGTCTTTCTTTGGTGAATGCATGCACCCTACAGCAAAAACCTAAAAACAAACAAACAAAAAACAAACAACAATCAGCTCAAATCCTAAGAGTGCTCATAGGAATTTTATCATGAAGTCTTTTAAAGAAGTATTTAATAAGACTCCCCCATACCCAAAGCTTCTGATATATCTTCTCTTTAGTTTTTCCATAGAATTGGAGAGTAAATACTTCCCTGAATTCATCTTGAATATCTGATTAAGTAATTAATGATGTGTGCCCTTAGTGATGATTTTACATGTTATGAATGCTTTGTTATATGAAAGTCTATTTCTTCTCTCTATTGAAAAATAAAAACAGTTAATGACATTACCTAATACTGATTATTAGGTATACTTTCACATTTAAGAACACTTTACTCTCCTACACTTAAAGCAATGTCTTCTGTAATGAGAACATCTTTTATGCAATTCTAATATTTGGAATCCCATAATTAAAATTATATTATAAATCCTTTACACACACACACACACACACACACACACACACACACTCCTCATATCATCATCCAGAGTTCTCCTCCAGAAGAGTGTTGAAAATTGTATCTGTGCATGTTCTTTATGATTTAAACTTTTATGCTACATAGTCATCTGCACAAGAAATAAAATGAATCCTGGCTTCCTTTGTTTGTCTCTGATTACGTTCTTACAGAAATCCCTGAATTTGGTAATTTCTAAAGAATGGGGTTTATTTGGCTTACAGTTCTGGTGTCTGGAAAGTTCACAGGTGGGAGGGGGTGTCACATGACCAGCAGGAGAGGTAGGCACTGACAGTCCAATTCATCCCAACCAGAACTCACTATTCCTCTTCCTTTCCTCTTCTCAATAGTATCCATTCTTCAGGCTCACTATAAGCCAGTCTCCTCCAGCTAGTTCAGTCTTTTCATTAGAGAGCTCATATTCAAAGGTCTATGTTCCCTTCATCCAGATTCCCTGAAAGTTATGATTTTACCACACCTGCTCCATCAATCTTTTTGTCTTGTATGTGTGTGTGTAAAAGTATACATCTATTATCATCAATATTTTCCCCTAACCACTTAAGATCGAGGCCCACGCATGAAGCCCTGAATAACAAAATACTTCAGTATGTATTTGCCCAAAATATAACCACTCTCCAACACTGAAACCATACTACCATCCAATGGAGAGACCTCATTCAAACCTCAACAAATATCCCCAAAATATCTCCTTTTACTCTCGGGCACAGCATCCCATAGGGAATAGCATTGCACTCAGCTCTCATGTCTCCTCACTCTTATTATGTTGTGAGTGATCCTAACCCTTTGTCCAGTGTCCCATCGCAGCAGGTTCAGGTCATGCTTTCTTGGCAGAAATCCCACAGAAATGGTGTTGTTTCTCTGAAGAAGATCACAGAGGGAGAATCCACGCCTTCCTTGAAGAAGGCATGAGATACTGATGCCCTAGACTGACCTGATCACCTGGGGCTGGATCTGCTAAGCTTCCCTACAGCAGTCACTGTTTCCCCTTGTTGAGTGACCAGTATTGTGTGGAGTGCTGTTGTCACTGCTCTGTTCTTTGCCAAACCTCTGCCCAGCAGTATTGGTCCTTTTGGTGGCTCTCACCACAATCTATCACCACTGTGACAATTGCCAGAGGAAGACTGAGTGCCACCACTCCTGCATTTACCATCCAGAAAGCTATTTTCATTAATTCACTTGTTTATTCATTCTTTTCTTAACCTATCTTTTCATCTTACTTATTTTTCTACTTTGTATTTATTTTCTCTCATTTTTAATTTTTTTTTCGGATTGTAAATTAGGGACAACTAATTTAGTATTTTAATTAGTAACTTAGGTGCCATTTTTAGTGCATATGAGTATTGTTTGTTTGTATCGTTAGGCTAGTTAATGTACTTGGTGCTCCTAATTACCAGGAATACTGAGCATAGTCAGTAAGGCCAGTGCTGCTACTTAGCATTACTAATTAAATTGCTAGTTATAATAGTTAGATTGTCACCGTAAAGCAGGGTTTCACAGCTATCCTCTGATAAGGAAGAGTACTTCAGTGGTCACTACAGGTTCCTGGAAACTATTGCTCAGGGCAGCATTGTACAGTCAAGTTGGCCTGGTGAGTTTCAATCGGGACACGGGTGGCCATCTAAATCAGAAAGGAGGTCTACACAGCTCTTTCAGCCCCAGCCTCTGCAGAGAGGCCAGAGTAAGGAGGGCCCACAGCAGACCATACTGTCTGAGGCCTGGAGGTCCACATGTGGCAGTGCTCTGTTTCATCATGGAGCACAGCAGTGGGGAGTTATGCTGGGTCACCCCACAAAGCAGGTGCATGATGAACAGGAGCCCAGGACATGTTCTTGCAGCTTACGTTGCCTCAGCAAGGGGGTGGCATGCAGAGATGGAAAGCCTGGTACTATCTTGGCGAGTTCTGAAGGAGGCTGGGACTGACCGCTTTGTCTCCAGCTGCATGTACCTTGAAGGCCAGTTCTCAGCATCCTGCCTCCCCACCCTCCGCTGTGTACTGACCCAGAAATATACCTGGGCCAGCTGTAAGACAGTCCTTCCACAACATGTGGAGCCCAGAGGTGCCTTCGCACACACTGGTAACTTGGACCCTTTCCTTCACTGAGACAGACATTGGGAGCTACCGGAGCAGGTCTTGGGTGGACACATGAAATGTTAACTGACAAGACAGTCTAATTGCAAGACCACCTGAAAAAAGTGCTGGTGCTTGACCCCAGAGGGAGGACCACACTTTGTGATGTCATGGGGCATTCCCGGTACGGATGGGCCAGCTGGGGGGAGCCTCTTCCTAGTTACGAGAACAATAGAAAACAGGGCCTGGGGTTCTCCTCCATCGAAGTGCAGCCCCTGTGGGCACCATATGCCACCACCAATGGGTTGATTCTCCTTTTCCCAAAATGCCCTACACAGAGAGGAGATTAGCCTGCCTGCCTCCCCACTTTAGCTGGGTAAGCAGAGACAGGCGGGAGGCCAGCAGGAGAGCCATCTTACCAGCTAGCAGCCTCCTCAGCCTAGTGTAATGATTGTCTCTGAACAAACCAAGGTAGACAAACCAGACAGTCCAAAAGTAGAGTGTACTGCAAGGGGAGAAAGACCATACATGCACGTGTGTGTGTGTGTGTGTGTGTGTGTGTGTGTGTAGCCGCAAGAACCATTGGTTTCTCCATCCTCCACAGTTTGT
>NW_006159501.1:11142607-11166523 GCF_000334495.1 Tupaia belangeri chinensis
GTGTGTGTGTGTGTGTGTGTGTGTGTGTGTGTGTAGCCGCAAGAACCATTGGTTTCTCCATCGTCCACAGTTTGTCCATTGTCCATGGCAGAGGTGGGTAGTTATGCAGAGATTAGGGGCCTATAAAACCAAAAATATTTACGGTCTGGCCTTTTATAAAGGTTTACCAAGACCTACAATATGCAATAATGATTCTGGGCTACTCACAGATGTTTTCAGCTGTATTATTTGGTAGTAAGTTATCTGACAATATAAGTGTTCAAGTCTGGGTGGCTACCAGTCAAGAATACTGAGACCTGCAAGTCTCTGTTGGCACAGAAGCTCCAAGGATCTAAGCAGAGGGTCTCAGGCCCTCCGACTTCTCATTCTAATGATGAACTTTTGACTATATTTCAGATGTGATACTCAGAAGGAATGATCAGCACATCAGTTACATGTATGTGATAGATTTATGTGACAGAGTAGAATACTTCCCCCCCAACTTAATTTCCAACTGCTATTATGCTAGAAACCCTCTGATGTTAAGGGATCTGCCTTAGAAAAGCCAGCATTTATTGAGGTAGAAGCCAAGCATCAAGAAAGCCAATTGCATCATGTTTTCATTATCTTGCAAATTAAAAACAATCCTTTTTATTGAGGGAACAATTGAGACTCAGAAACTTGGTCACATTCCCAGAGTTACTCAGAGGTGGACAGTGTGCCAGCCCTGGGAGCTGGTCCTGCAGGGTTCTAGAGCCTTCCGGTCATTCTAGGCCCACAGTTGTCTGCTGCTGGTCAGAGCCGAGTCCTCCACTGATTGTAACCGAGGATTCCAGCTCATCATCCCTGCAATGCCCCGGTGCTTCCTAGACATGAAGACAGAGTACTTGGAGGACCTGAACATTAATCAAGACTTCACCCCCTCCTCCTCCTGAGCTGAGTGGGGGCCCCCTGCAGCTGACAGTGGGCACGCGAGGCTTGATGGAAGGCCACACTGACGGCGGTCACAGCCGGCTCTGCCAGCCCTGTTTGATGAGAGCCATGATTTTTAAAAGAACCTTGTTTGAAGAGAAACAAAGGGCATTTAACAGCCTGCTTTCTGATCCCAATCTGTCGCAAAGAAGGCACATTATAACAACATTAGCACTCAACCAAGGCTCCAGCAATCCCTGGATGGATGGTGGGGATGGGGAGGGTGATTTATCAGAACCCAGGACCACAGCCCGGGGCAGGCAATCTCCCAGGTCCCTAAGCGCCCAGACTCGGTGCTCACCAGGATGGAAGCCTGATTCTCTGTGCCCACATGCGTCCTCTGTGTTAGGGCAAGTCACAGGCCTGGCTCGGGCACAGGGATGGGCTCAAGATCACGCTTCCAAAGCGAGCAGATGGTGCAGCCATGTTCTATGCGCGGGAGATATCACGCCCAGCTAGCATGAGCGTTTTGACAGAGCCCCAAATAACGCATTTATCAATCCTGACATGGTATCTGACAGGCGCTGCCTGCTGGCCCCCACCCCCTGCACAGCATGGCGAAACCTTCCAATTATTGAGGTCACAGATGTCAAAGCCTTCTTAGCACATATTATCAAATGTCAAAATCACCCTCAGCATCTCTTTGTTTCTCTGAAATGAATCCTTGCTCCCTCAGCGCATGTCCAGAGCTATATTGGAGGCTGGATGTCCTTTGGAAAGGTGAGTGGTATTCAGCCTCATCTCAGGTGACCTGGCTGTGAGGCCTGAGCGTCCCGCGAGGACACAGTGTGCCCTTTCCCTGCCTTCTTTCTGGTGGAAAAATAAAGAAAGAAGAAAAAGCCCTGGCCTAGGAGTTAGAAATCTCAGATCTTATTGATCACTGTCCTACTAAAGTCATATGTCTCGTTTTTATTCTTAGCTTTCAAATGATAATAATAGGTCCTGTTAGTCTCTCATTGACATATAGGGAACATCACAGGCACTTTGAAAGACAAAGCAAAACAAACATTGCCATGAAAAAATTAAGTTAATTGTTAGTGAGTAAGTGGATGCCATGGACTCCCGACCGCTGGATGGAATTGGCCGTCCTCTTTCCCATGCCTGACTCATGAGGCAAGTCAGTAACCTATAGGAGCATTTCTGGGGGAGGGGGAGGCGGGGTTGAGCTGGAAGGGAAGCAGAAGAGAGAACTAGGGCAGAGGTCCATGAAGTTGAAGGGCATATATCAGGGAGAGCAGGTCAAGGTGCAATATTGCTAGCAAAGGCTTGGAAAGAAGCAGATGAGTGTGATGAACCAGACACTTCAGACCCCTGAGAGAGCGACATCCAGGACCTGCGTACTCAGGGCAGGCAGTGTCTCCATGCATCCAGCCCATGCTGTGAGGGCTGAGGTCCCATGGCAGCCCAGCCCCCTCACACCTGGCCAAGTGTTGGCCTTCCCCCTCACCAGCTCTGCTGTTTGCACAGAACACGTTAGTCGTCACGTGTGTGCTAGTCACTGCTGAGGGTCTAAAAAGAAGAGGTGGCACTCACTGCACTGCCTTACCCTCAGCCTGCACTCATGGCAATCCATCCCCACTGCAGAGCTCGCTGATGCACTGCCAGGACCGAGGGGAAGGAGAGGTACACGCAGGGCACAGACCATGCCTCCTGCCCTCTGCCATCTTATGATGCAGCCCACAAAGATGGCCCTTGAACCTTCGACCTCCAAAACTCTACTTTTATAAATCACCCCATTTCAGGCATTTCCTGTTATTAGCAATGGAATGGACTAGAACAAATCCTAAGCAAAGATTGCATCTCAGGATACCCTCAAAGTGTGTGTTTAGTACCTAGTAAATGTTTGTTTTAAATGGGTAGAGAAAAGATGAAAGAAAAGGAGAGAAGGAAGAAAGGGAAAAAGAGAGAGAGGAAGAGAAAGAAAAGCAAAATAACTTCCTAAAGAGCTCTATCCAAATTTCTCACAGAAACCACAGATTCCATGTTCTCAAGTTTGGGTTCACTTTGCCCATAGCCGTATCGCCACCATCAAGACTGTCTACCACCATCTTGCTCTTCTTCCAGCACCATTTGTCCCATGAAATGTCTATCGGCCCACCCAGAGCCCCACGTCCTCGCTCTAGAATCAGGCTACCTTCCTCCGGTCCACACCTGCTCTCCCTCTCCCCAGCAAATATGTGACTGTCCCTAAAAACATATTTCCTTGTTTCAATCCCTCCATTCCCTCTGCCACTGCCAGAATGCAGACTCTTAATCACTTTTTTCTCCTAGTCTACTTTATCTGTGATCATCACACCCCCAATCACACTCAGTGAATCTGCCTATTCTGACAGTCATCATTCTAACATCAGCCCTGACCATGCCACTTCCCAGCGGCCTTCAGTAGTCTATAGACCACAGTGCACATACCCAGCTCAGCCGCTAGGTTTGCCATGGCCTGGACCAAGCCCACCATCCCAGCCTCATCTCTCAGGGTGCCCCTTACCTCCTTCATCATGCAGACATAAATGATGTCATCCTTTTCCACGTCTCTGTGCCTTTCCTTCTACTCCTTCTATTGGCCTGTTCTGCTCCCTCATCCCATTCCACAGTTCATTGCACCCGATGTAGACTAAATGAAGGTCCCACTCCAAGATGCTTATATCTTAGCCTCTGCAATCTATAAGCATGTTATGTTACCTGGCAAAAAGGACTCTGCAGGACCAGCACATAGCAAAATGGTTAAGGAGCTGTACTCCCTTGTGGATGATCATGGTTTGAGCCCTGGAGTAGGCAGCTCGCAACTCATGCCAGGAGTGTGAGTTTCATGTGTGCTCAAAATCCTGAGGAAAGAATGAAGGAGAAGGGATTGCAGCAAAGTCATTCCCCCTGGGGGAAGGGGGAATGATTTCTCACTTTCTGTCACTCTGTCCCTCTCTATCTCTCTGGCGAGCACACAGGCCATATAACAAAAATCTCTTAAAGAAAAAACAAGTGCATATGTGATTAACTGGAGGATATCAAGATGTGGTGCTTCTGCTGGGTTATCGGAGAAAATCCCAAATAACCACAAGCCCATATGAGAATATGAGGTGATGAGCTTTAAAGATGGAAGAAGAGACCACAGCCAAGGGGTGCTTGAGATTCCTGGAAGCTGGAAAAGGCAAAGAAGCAGCTGCCTCCCTCCCCATGCCCCCCGGAAGGAAAGCAGATCTGCTCACACCTCAGTTCTAGCCCAGAAGACCAATTTCAGACTCTGGCCCCAGAACTAGAAGATAATTTATACTTTATTAATCCAGTACATTTGTCGTAATTTGTCACAGCAGCGATGGAAATTCACGGCAACCACACGTCCCCCCATACCTGTTGCCAATTTATATTGTACTTTACTGACTTATTTTGTTTTTCACAAGGATGCTTTCCTGCACTATATTTAAAATTCTTTGCAAATTAGAGACTATTTTACCTTTGGAGCACCAACATGATATGTAGTTAGGCGGACTGTAGATACTTGTTGAAAAAGTAAGTGAAGTTATGCACATGATGACACCAAAATTCCAATAGGTATTTAAATCGGTTTAATTAAAATAATCAATATCTAATATATAGAAGTAGCCTTACTTAAAATAATCAATATCTAATATATAGAAGTAGCCTTAATTAAAAAATAATGAATCATAAAATAGACAACCATGCTGTCACTAGTTTTGGAGAGCACTCAAGGAAATCACTCCAATCTATTGCAAAGGTATTAGAGCGTTTCATGATGTCTGAGGTACTTTCATTATTTGGAAAAAAAATAATAACTGATATTCAAATAAAAATAATGAGTAAGTTGAAATTTGATAAAAAGTTGAGAGTAAGCTGAAGGAAATATAGCTTACACCCTCCTTGGATTAAATACAGCAGCACTGTCAGGAAATCAGCAGTGTGTGCTTAGAAATCAGGAAGACAAGATGTAAATGGTCACTACGTCTTTGTGAAACAAGTAAGGAGCATTATATCAGGTCTGTGGGTTTCAGTTTCCCAGTCTCAAAATGAGGATGGTGGGGTTCATTCCCTACAGACAACCATAACATTCATACGAACAGACAGTGAGTAGTTCTTCCTTTTCCCTGAGGTCTTTGGTGTACTAAAACACCTTACCAATCTAACAGTCTGTCATTTTTTTACATGTATCTTCTTGTTATCTACATAATAATTTGGCAGGAGAGAATTTATCTCAGTTTACCGAAGAGATACCCAAAGCAAGGACCCTTGGACTCCGTGTGCAGGTTGGTGTCATCACATGCCCGTAATCCAGGCTGACAGAGGCTGGAGGGAATACCTTGGACTCCCTGTGCAGGTTGGTGTCACCACATGCTCGTAATCCAGGCTGACAGAGGCTGGAGGGAATTATGGTGTGAAGATTCTGTTGTGGGTTCTCTCTCTCTCTGGAGAAATCTGGAAATCAACAGGCTTTTAAAAAGAGAGGAGAATATTCAATTCTCATCACCAGTAGTTCAATCAAGACCCAAAACTTCTTAGGTACAGAGGCAGGAATCCCTATTTACACTCTCACCTCGAAGGGTGTGGGGAGATGGCTAGGGTCCTCTCAGGGAGGGCAGTTTCAGGAGAAGCGTCAGCAACAGCAAGGTCGAGACAGGAGGAGTATGGGGTGTGTGGCTGTAGGGGCTCCAGTCTCCTCTGCTCTGAGATCCAGCAACGCGCATCACAGGAAGGTTTCGTTCGGATTTTCTGGGTTATTTCTTCAGGTGGTTCTTATTTTATCACTCAATATCAAATCTGTGATCTTATTTACTTGGCCATCTTTCACCTGAAGATTCCAGGGAACTTAATAAAGTTTAATGTATCAATGTCACCATCCTGAGGAGTAATTTTGAAGATCTAGGGCCTTTGCCTTTATTGGGCCCAGTTGAGGACCTTCTTTCAATATAGACGGATAGGCATACTTGTCATAGGAAAATCTGAAATTCGTTTTAAGGAAGAGCAAATTAATCAAGTTGCTAATATAACCGTATATTTGTAGACAGAATTCTTCATACAATTTATTTAAATCACTCTCTGTGTGTTTATTTAGAACACAATTAAATTATGTATTATTTCTGCGGAACTTGACTATGTACTTATTCCTTAAAATAACAGATTCTTCATTTTCAGATATGAAAATCATTATCAAGTTATCTATTTCAACACTTCATTTGGCATTAAGGAAAGTGAAGCACAGAGAGATTAATCATCTAAAATCCATTTCTAAATGATTGTGCAACAAACTATTAGCCAAGTCAAAATACCATCACTACCCATTACAACAACAATCAGCATTTTTATAGAGCAGCACAAGTCGCAAAACAGTCATATATACTTACTCAATAATTATTCATTCATGAAAAATGTTTCCGGTCCTTGGGAATACAAATAATTTAAACCAGGAGCACAAGGGCTGAGTACAAACATAATGTCCTATAGAAATACATCCTCTACACAGCCCAGTTCTAATCAATTACTCCTCCTCTACGTTCTGGTTATAATTTGGTCATTGCAGCTTCTAAACTTCATCTAGTAGGGCTTGTCAAGTCTCTGCTCCTTCACTACACTCTAAAAGTATTGAAGGAAGGGATGTTATTTCATTCTGCATTCTTATTCTGATAGTGGATGCTTAATAAGTGCTATTGAAGCAAACGAACTTTCCCCTCTAGAAATATTATCAGTGACTTTACTCACTTATTGCTTTCTTAGAGTAAGAGAAATACATACTATAAAGAAATGGGTTATTATCTATTGTAGTTAACTTTATAATATTGTCAACTGGACTGGTGAGAAATGTACACATGTTGACATATTCATTTTGCAAGCTAAATAACATAATTAAATGCATAAAAGAAATTGAAATAAAATTAAAATAAGTAAGTGTACATTTATGTGTTTACATATATGTGAAATAAAATCGGTGGTTTATGAATTATTGACATGACAGAAGTGAAAATAGTGTTTGATCACATCAGTAGATTATAATAAGAGTTCTATTTATTATGCTACTTGTAAAGATTTCTGAAAGAGCGTATGTGTGACAATATTATGATTACTATTGTATCAATTGAAATCATTAGCATGAAAAAAGCATGTTTTAAAAAAATCTGCTTGCCACTAGAAACATCACAGTTTCAAGCCTTAACGTTGATTTCACCTTCCAAATAATCCAGATAAAATTATGCATTGCAAAAAAGTACCCCTCACATCTGACTGTCAATTGCCAAGTCAACCATCTTTGCTTTCCTGAAGAAAATGCGGGCTCTTGGCAGCATTTAATTACTGCAAACCTTCACAGCTTTTTCCATTACTGGTTTTATGCCACAAATTTCAGCAGATTGGACTCACGAGGTGTCACTATATTTAAAAGTTCATGCTGAACATTTTGCTCAGTTGGAAAAGATTAAGAGCACTGCCAGCACAGGGCTTTCAGCATCTGTCAGGTAGGCAGGCTAGGAGTGACCCTCTAACGGGCTCCCTGTCAGCAAAGACAGTCCTGACTTCCTCCTCGACTGCACTGAAAGCACATCACATTCCGAATGGCAATTTCCTTACATTATATTCTTCTTTATCATATACCAAGCTGCCCACACAAACAAACAGAAACCTATTTTGTTGGATTTCTGCTGAAGGAAATTTTTGCTAAAAACGATAGAACTTTTAGGGTACGTTATGCCTAGATGGATATAATATCAAGGCAACAACTTGAAAAAAAGAACCAAATTTGATAAATAAGCTGATTGTTTTGCCTTCATCTTGCCAAACTATTGTCCACTTGCTTTCCAGTAAGCTGCCAGGACTGCACGGTGCTTTTCTCTGTGTAAAGTCGATGTGTACGAGTAGTGCGATAAGAACACTTCAGTGTGAGGCAGTCATTGCATCCACCTAATAACATCCCACATGTCTTGTAGCTTTCGCTCAACTAATGTTTCTTTCTTTTTTATTTATTTTTTTACGTTCAATCACTGTCATTACAGCATATGAAACAAATTTTCTCAGCCTGAATATAGTCAAAGATATTACCATACATACATATTCTCATCAACAAATATTTTTTTCATTTTTAGGACCCTTAAAAGTTTTGCCTCAAAAGATGTCACTTCTTTCTTTCTTTCTTTCTTTCTTTCTTTCTTTCTTTCTTTCTTTCTTTCTTTCTTTCTCTCTTTCTTTCTTTCTTTAGTTTTGGAGAGGTTTTTCCTATAGGGCGCGTGTGCTCGCCAAAAAGAGAGAGACAGAAAGCAAGAAATCACCCCTCGGGGGTATGGTCACGCCGCAATCCCTTCTCCTCCATTCTCCTCTCGGGATCTTGGGCATGCATGCACACGCACCTGGCGTGAGTTTTAAGCCACCAGGTCCAGGACTCAAACTGCAGTTGACTACGTGGAAGTCCAGCGACATAGCCATTACGCTAACTGCTGGTCCCAAAAGATGTCACTAACTTATGAAGTTGAACCTCTCCTATATTCTTTATTTCATTCTAGCTGTATTACAAAGATTGTATGTGTTGGTCACTCCCCAGTGGGAGAAACCATGTCTTATCTATTTTATGAAAGATGTGCAGTCTTAGTCATTATGTTGAAATCCACAATGCCAAGCAGCAATGAAACAAAAGTTATTTTGCTTACCTATGAAAAGGCATTTGCCCTTGGCTCTTGCCTGAAGTTTCCAGGCCCTTCCCTGCTTGGTTCATGAATCACGGTCAGCAACACTTCTGGTGCTGGGTCTCCATCTGTCTGGTCCAGAGGAATGTGGAGGTATGGGAAGTCCAAGCACTGGTTTTCATCATTTGTGATGAATGGCTGCTGGAGGATGCAGACACCTGGAGCTTCTCCTTGGGCAGGCTTCCACGTCGGAGGGACTGAGGAGGCAGATGCAGCTTTTTCAAGGTAAGTATTGCCTATCGTTTGGGGGTCAGCAAGGGAAAGGAAGAAGTGCACAGGATAAGCTGGGAGTGGCCGGGCATGGGCAACTGACCATAAATAGCTTTCAGCCAAATATATAGCTGGTGAGGATGTGTTTGCAGGTGCTCTGTATGCATAGTCTCTTTCCAAATCTAATACCCTTCCTTCTTGTCCTTCTACAATGCCAGTCCAAGGGAAGACTAGTCCTGTCTTTGCCACATTACAGGAGTATCTGGGAACTCCCTCACTCAACATGATTCCATTCTTTCCCGTGAAGAAGATGACCCTGCTGTCTACTAAGGAAACATTCAGACCTGCAGTCTACCGGGTAGCTTTTCCTAATTGGTATGATACAATTCCTGGATCTCAGTCTGCTCCAGTATCTCTTCTCCCCCCACACACTTAATGAAACAAGGGGAACTAATCAGCTTCACTTGAAGTTTGAAGACAAAACGATACATACTCCCTTAATGTATTTAAAACACAACACTTCCTGGCCCATGTAATTGGTCTTTCTGGAAACAACATCAAGTTCACAAGTTACATTGTACCTAATTTCTGGTCTTCAGAGTTTGGCATTTTACATTTCTTACCTTATTCTTCAACAATAGCTACTTCTCTCAGTCTGTCTGGGCTGCCATAAAGAAATACAATAGACTGAGTGGCTTACACCATCAACATTTATTTCTCATAGGTCTGCAGACTGGATGTCCAAGACCTGCTTCCCTAGTAAGGCTCTCTTCCTGATTTGCATACTTCCGTCTCCCACTGTATTCTCACATAGTAGGAAGAGGGATACAGAGATATTGAGAGAGAGATAGATAGATAGAGAAAAAGAGAGAGGACCACCCTTGTCAGGACTCAGTCATGACCTCATCCCCTTCCTCTAGTCTTCCAGCCTGCCAGCAGCCTGGGCTCACCTGTGTGAACCTAGCCTATTTTCAGGCCAACGTATATGGGAACTCAAACCCCAGTCAGCATATGGCTTCCAGCTATGCGGCCGGGTACACCACAGACTGTGTCACTGAGGCTGGGTCCAAACCAGCATTTTTATGCTTGCTCTTCTAGGAACTAACTGTGAAACACTTATCAACACACTATTGTATTCTTCTTTTATATAGCATTTATATAAAAGGCCACTAATAGGCCACATTTTATTTCGTCACTCTTCTATCCATGAACAATTAGAATGTTTCCAATTTTTATACTACAACAAAGCTTTGATAAAATTGACTCAAATACTTATAATTGCCATTAGGCTCATGCTTCTTTTACCACATGTATGAGAGTCTAGCTCTGAGGTAGGATACTTAGAGATGGATTTCCTGTGTAGTAGGTATGCATATTTTAATTTCAGTAGATAAGACCATGACTTTCTAATTGATAAAATTTATAGTGATTATCTACTACTTACTAAGTACCTTCTGCTAGATCATCCATAGTAATTCATACCTAAGAGGCACAGAACTACTGGCTATCCTTCATTCATTCTCCGCATTCTTTTGCACTTCCATTCCCTTATCCCTGTTCTGGCAGCAGTAGCGAACCAGTCATCAAAGGAGAAAGCGGAGACCAGTGTGACTCTGCTCTCTGGCTTTCGTTCCATCTCTTACATCTATTCTCGTGGATTCTACAGCACACGAGAGCCTCTCCTTCTTCCCCTTCTCACTGTATGCCTCATGGAGTTAGGCCTCTGTGGATGGCTCTTCTGGGCTTGTATAATAACTGATCTCCTCCCTCTAGTCCTTCTGCTTCCTCAGTGGAACCATCTTTCCATAACAGAAGGCGTTATGTGAACCTTGGTGTTCCAATGAACTCCAATGACTCTGGTTAGCCTGTTACATCAAGTCTGAACTCCCTAGCAGGATGAATTGGTCACACCCCTCTCCGTACCTGCGTACCCATCCTGGGCCCTCGGTCTATGTTGTCTTTGTGGTCTTCTCGGATATCTCCATACACTTGCATGTTCTCATGTGCTATGTGTTCCTCTATGCTCCTAGAGCACCCTGCATATCCCTGTATAGTTCATAGAAAGTTAGAAGTCTGAAGTAGAAGCTATAGGACTGGACTACAGCAGATTCAGGGAGGTGGTAAGGAAGGAATGGATTCAAGAAATATTGTGGATTTTAAAATTCCTAGAATTTAGGCCAGAGAGTGGTACAAAGGTTCTGTAAGGTTGGAGCCATGAGAAAAGCCCTGGGTTTGCATTCTAAGACCACGCTGTACATGTTGAACATGAGTGCACACATGCGTGGTCCTGGCTGGCTGTGGCTGGGAGTGGGTCATGGCATGATGGCCCTGCTGGGAGTGCCTCTCTCTGTTTCCTTGGTGCTGTATCTTCTTCTCTCTTTCTTAAAAATAAATAATAAATATAAGCTTAGAAATGCTTAGAATTTTATAGCCAATTACGTTACTAAGGTAAGAAAAAGACATGGAAGTTTAAGGTAACAGGGAAATCTTTAGTTTGAAAGGCTGGGTAGCAGTACTATCAAATGAAGCCAAAAAAATGCCAGAGAATTCACAAATAATTTAGCAGTCTTTATTCTTTTTACTGTATTCTCGGACTTACCAAAGCTGTGAATTTCAAAAAGCTGTGGAATTCCTGTTCAACTAACTAGGAAGACCTCAGAGAACTCATAAAGTAACTATAGGCTATACTTCATCTGCTTTTGCTACGCAGTTCCTTTTAGTATAAAACACAGAGCTCTTTTATTCTGGCTTTTAGAACTGGGTGCGACACCCATCTGTTCAGTCAATCACAGAGCAGATGCAAGTGGGAGGATGAGGAAGTGTGTGGCCACAATCTCGGATAATAATAAATATTTAAATGTGTATTTGTTCTTTGTAATGGATTTAGAAGCTGCGTGATGAACACACTTACAAAATCAATAAACACAACAATGAGATGGCTTTGTAACGATCATAGATGATACATGAGTTTAGGTTTATCCTACATGCAAAACTTGGGGTTATTAAGTCCTGAAGAATCTCACAGGCAGCCCCTTCCTCATCAAGGTAAAAGTTCCTTTGACCTGGGCAAAGACACAGCATGGACTATGACCTCTGGACTTCTGCTCTGAGCTACGTCCTAGAAGTCACCTCTGCAAGGCAGGAGAGATCTTGGAGAAGTCCATGTCCAAGTCCCCACTACTGCACGTGAGAACACTGCAATCCAGAGAGGGAGAAGGAAGTCAGCCACTTACAGAGAGAGAGGCACACCTGAATTTAGACCCAGTCTCTTTGTCCATTCCACTCAAAGGGAGCTGGAGAGGAAACAAAACACCTGAATAGAACATCACAAAGGAAATGGATCCAAGGAGGACAGACAACCTTTTTAGCCTATGAACTATTGCATGTAAGATTGTAGTACTGAATGAGGAGCCAGAGAATCTAGGCCCTGGGATTGGCAATCGTTCATGTCATGTGAAATAACAGCATTAAGCAGTACCAAAGATGCATCTTAAATGCATGCTGAGTGTGGGGGAATCAATGGAAAACTGCCCCTGCAAACTAGTGGGGTGGTTATGTAAAATACAGTCTCACCTCAGCTCCTGGACACCAGCTCCCCCCTGCAATGAGCAGTCTCTGATCGCAAAAGGAAGAGCCCTCACTAGTTTCTGGATGAAGCATTAGAACAACCGAGATCCAAGAACCAAATCTTTCTTCATGGAACACCCAAGAGTAGAGATGGGGACACGTTCTGTTTCCATAGATATAGGAGGAAGATGCATGTGCACCTGCTTTTATCAGAGAGTGAAAATTACCCATGCTAAAAAATTCAAACAGTACAAAAGCATAAACAGTAAGGGTTTGCCCTATCCTTATTTCCCAGTTCTCCCCCAAAAAATCTGTTACTAATATCCATACATGGATCTGTCCAAATGTGGATCTATTACACACACAGACACATACACGCACAGGTACAGAAACTTCAAGAGACTTCTTCTTCTTATATTTGTGACTGCCATTCAGAGAAAAATAATCAAATAGTCTCTCAAAGAAAAATGAATATATTGACACCATCCTACCACAGACAGAATCAGAAATATTTAATTTTCATTAAGCAAGAAGTTAGTCAGACTTTGCAATGGCTGTTCTTTTTGTGTGGGAGTCTAGCACCCTTAACCACCATGCCACTTGCTGGCTCCTGGCTGTTCTTTTGTAAAATTCAGATTGGCACCCTAAATTCCATAGGGTAGTTCTGACCAGAGAGAGATTTTAAAACTTTGTGTCAAACGTACCTCCCAGGAGTCAATGTATGACACCGAGTCTGCACTCCAGTACACCGTCCTGTGATTCCAGCAGGCATTGTGGTTTCTCTAAAATTAATCCCCTCACCTGAAAGGGCTACAAGATTGCTACCTCATAGTTACGGTTAACTCAGACCAGGGCCCATTAGATATCCCCTGTGTATATATATCACAGAGGATATTCACAGGAGTAGTTAATTCCTTCCATTCTGAAAGGTCTTGGGTAAATTACCAACTCTCCTGGCTTTGGCCTTTCAGATTCTAACATTCCGTGAGGGTACAATTGATAATCTCATAATTCATTCTACTCACTAGTCCCTGCGAGGCATAGGACTTCTGGCAGTTGACCTGAAATTTCAGTCAGAGTAATCGTTTTTCAGTAAGGTGGGATCTGGTTGGAGTTTGCTTCAAAATCACAATCAGCGTGGCAGCTAAAATCACGTCCTCTCCAACACTCAGCCGTATTCAGGCAAACTCATCCACGACCATGCTCCAGTATGTGTGAGTCGGAGACTATCAAGGTGTGCTGCCATCTAGCAATTTCTTAAAATGATACAGAGAAAGGGGGAGCAGTGGGGGAGAGAGAAAAGAAAGAGAAAGAGGTAGATATTTTTGACAGGGTGCCACCATGTCACGACTGTCCTGCCCCAGCCCCACCGTCAGTGAGGACAGCAGACGCAACCACCACACTCGGCTTGTTCAGGTTCGTCTGGGAACCAAACCCAGGCCCCTGGGGTGACCTCAACCACCAGGTTGCAGCTCCTGCTTGGGCCAGTGGAGCTGGAGCCATTCGGTCATTTTAAATGGAATTATTCCTGGGCAAAGTGCAGGAAAAGTGGGCAAGTGAGATTGTTAAAAAAGAAAAACAGCTAGCAAGTATAAATAGCCACTGCAGAGAGGGTCGGTTACTGTATCTCGCTAACACACATGAGTTCTAATGGTATTAAAATGCCAGTAACATCACAAAAGTACAATAGGTTGAGAACATAAATTTGAAATAAGCACTTGGCAAGTGTACCAGCTCATCATCCCCAGACAGGCTCAAATTAAGGTCTGCCTGTAGTGTCATCAGCTGGGGGGCTGGGGGTGGGAAAGGAGCAGACCAGCTGTAGACACACCAGGGCCGACACGTTCCCTCTACAGGGAGTCGTTGGGAGGGCACCTGCCTGGACTCTGGCCTGTTGCCTCCTGCCACCTCCAAACAGCAAGGTCAGTGTCAGGTGTGACTGCTCTGTAGTGACCTCTTGCACACACACACACAGCAGGCACCAAGAAAGTCGGACATCTGGTTGTGGAACAGGGAGATGTGGAGAGAGGGGAGGTCTGCAGGGAGGGGAGCAGGACCTCGAGTCTGAGATAAGACAGGAGGAGACTGAGCAGATAGACACTCAGGAGCCCTGGGGTCCCTTCCCAGCTGAGGCAGTGGAGCAGCCCTGTCTGAGAGCCGGCTGGTCTCCCTCCATGTTCTCCGAAGGACCTGTGTGCTAGGCGTCCTGGAACAGGGCCCCTTTGCCATGGCCCAGGACTGTGTCTCGCCACACGAACTTGAGCAGTCCATCCTCAGAGCCAGGGAGCACCGGTGGCTCTGGGTGTCCAAGGAGGGAGCCTGGAGCCAGGTCACTAAATCAGTGGGCACTGGTTTTGCCTTCTTTTCCTGTTTTCACCCACACTACACCACAATCCAAGAGTGAGGTCTTAGAACACTCCAGAACAGGAGCTCTGTGCCAGCACAACCCGAAGTCCACTGGAGAGGATGGCTCCACAGCCTGCTGCTTCTCCTGTCCTCTGTTCTCTGCATATCAAGGCTCCCCCACCCTGAGACTCCCTACAGCACAGGGTGAGATTCCTGCAGGAGAAGCTGTCACTGAGCAAACTGGTAACCGAGAAGACTGTTGTGACCCGGATTCTCAACTCTGCTTGTGGTTTCGTTTTGTGACTATTTTTGACAATGTGGTGTGAAATCTAAGACAAGGTTACATTTGTTTTTCTGGTATATCCCTCAGACCTACTAAAAATAAATCATTCTAGTTGAGGACTGACTGTCCTCATCGAATAAGTGAAAGTGGCCAGGGGGCCAGCAGGAGGGGTGGTGGTTAAGGGCGCTGGACTCCCACACAATCAAACATGTTTCAAGTCCCAGACCTGGAGGCTTTCTCACTTTCTCTCTGGAATTATTAAAATAATAATAATAAAAATAATAAAAAAGTTAAATAAAATAATTCTTAAAAAAAAAAAAAGAAAGTGACCAGGATTTGTCCCTCATGGCCATGTGGCCTCCCGATCTCCAGCTACAGATAGGAGACTTGCTCTCTGGCCACCCCTACTCCCAAAGGAATCCTGCAGATGCAGCAGGCTCCCACTCAGGTGAGCAAGGTCGGGGCAGGAAGCCCTGAGTGCTGGGCTGAGCGAGTGCTGGGCTGAGCAGGCCTTTTATCCTCCCTCGTCACAGGATATGTCCCTCATGGCCATGTGGCCTCCCGATCTCCAGCTACAGATAGGAGACTTGCTCTCTGGCCACCCCTACTCCCAAAGGAATCCTGCAGATGCAGCAGGCTCCCACTCAGGTGAGCAAGGTCGGGGCAGGAAGCCCTGAGTGCTGGGCTGAGCGAGTGCTGGGCTGAGCAGGCCTTTTATCCTCCCTCGTCAGTTTCTCAAATGGGGACATGCTCCCAGGACTTTCTAATGGGGATCTTCACAACAAGGCCTCCT
This sequence comes from Tupaia belangeri chinensis, assembly GCF_000334495.1. Taxonomy (NCBI): domain Eukaryota; kingdom Metazoa; phylum Chordata; class Mammalia; order Scandentia; family Tupaiidae; genus Tupaia; species Tupaia belangeri. The sequence continues at coordinate 11,158,428 of NW_006159501.1, forward strand.
TAAAAGCCTCTCTTTTCCATTCTCTCATCCCCTACTCTTTTTTTCTTAACATGAATTCAGTTCAATTGCCACTTAAAAATAGGCCTGATTGTCACATTCTCTTTGCCAGTTGGAGTGAATGTCACTGAGTGTCACAGAGCCCTTGGCTACGACCTATGAGGAGATTACAGAGAGAAACTGGGTCAAAGTGGGCCAGAAAGGAGATAAGCCTTTTGGAAACCCCCTGACGACCCCACCCATGTTTAGGCCAGGAAAGAAATTGTCGATTTTTCCTAGCCATTGTCTTATTTTCCATCAATTTTGTTCCATAACTATTTAAAATCGCCATCTGTTCTCTTCTTGGAAATTTAAGTAACTTCAGTATAATATTCTGATTTTTACCCCCAATTGTAGCGACGCCATATGTGGGAAGTTTGGGTTAAATGCCAGGTATTTAAAATGAGGTAAGAGGAATCACACAGATGATCGCTGACAGTCTCTGTGGGGACCTTCGTATGTTGCTGCATATTTATCCCGTGAGTGTTGACTGGGCACCAGCTCTTTGCAGAGCGTTATTCTAAATGTGGAGTGACGGAGGTGAATGAAGGCTCTGCAGTGCCTGACCCCGGAGGTTAAGCTGATGTGGGATGTGGACAGATCCACTGCTGGCATGACTCAGGAGGGGAAACTCTCCTCTCTGTGTACGGCTTGGCTTGAGCTTCTCCCTCACCTCTGCAGCTCTCGTCATAAGGACTTCCATGTTGCTTTCATGACTACATTTGGGTTTTTTCTCGAATAACTGCTCACGTTTTGGTGTTTTCCTTTGTCGAGGTCTACCCTAGACACAGATTCTGCCCCTCAATACACGGCTGAATTATATCTACAGGTCACATCACTACATAGGGAGGTTGAAACATTATCTCCATGGACCCTTCGACCTCTGACTTTCAAGATATTTACATTAACTCACTCGCCAAATGCTTTCTGAGCACCTGAGGTGGGCGTGCAGACGTACTGACCCTGGAATGGATTCCAAGACAAGCAAAAGGATGCCTCAATAGGTGCAGAAAACAAATATTCTCTGAGTGAAAGGAGAGCCTCCCCGGGAGACGGTCCTTTCCTTGTGGATGAGTAGAAGGGTGTGATGATGAGATGTTGATGGTTTTTTGACCTGAGAACTGGAGGAAGTCACACAGTTAGGCTGGACCTTGAAAAGCAAGCCAGAAGCCATGCGCAGGGCGGGAAGACATGAACACAATCAAGTCACTAGTAACTTAGGACTTGGATTCACGAGTGTGACTGTGAACTTCTTTGAAAACAGAGCTTCTTACACCTCAAGCTTTTCGTATGTCCACAAAGACTGTGACTGGTTTATCCTTTTCTTCAGGTCATAGTTTCCATTTAAGCCCTTCATTCTTTTCTCCTTTCTATTCCCAGTGCCAAATTTTCTCCTCTTACCCAGTAACTACCCTGCTGTTCTGAAACACGTATTAGAAGAAATGCCTTCCTTGCCCTTGCTGAGGACTCACCAGGGTAATGGACAGAGGGGAAATGACCAGGAGTCTCAGTGGTAACAATCCCAAATCCCAGTCTCAGCAGCTCCTCCCTCCCACTCCTGTCCTAAGTAGGTTCTCTTAAGCAGTCCCAATCTGCACGCTTTGATAACATTGCCACTTGGCCAAGTTCTTTGTCTGAGGGGAGGCTAAACGGCAGCATGCAGCTCTCTAAACACCAGCTCCTTGGCCATTTGCAGCATATCAAAGCCAATTAAGCCTTACCCATTGCAAGATTCACTGACACATGCAAAATTACAAAGCACTGGATCTTGAGGAGAATCTTCTGAACAAATGGTGTCCCAAAACTCCTTCTTACATAACAATACCCCACAATAAGTGGGCTAAAAATAATAACAGAGTAAATAACAGGCAGCAGAAGTGCAAAAGAAAATGCATTTTGGGGACAGGTTTTCAAAAACACAAGCTTCTTGGAAAGCAGATGTTATTATTTACTTACTTATTTAATTATTTGGGTATTATAAGGAATATTTTAGTAGTACAGTGGGCTATGCTATAAATATTGAGAATATCATGCTTGATTCTGAGTAAGAACAGCATTGAAAGCAGAAATATCTGAGGAAGATTGAGAAAGAGATAGAGATGATGGGAACTATACACTTAAATAGCTAGGAACTAAGAATAAAAGAGACCCTCCCTAAACCGGGCTGTCGGTGACAGAAAACAGGAGAGTAAAAGCTAGACAGTAATAATAATAATAATAATAATAATAAACAAACTTTTCATACTTCTGGACTGCCCATAATACGCAAACAAGGACAACTCATAAGTGGGTGGTCAGAGAATTTGAAAACTAGTTGTTCTTCACTGTTAGAAGGGGAAAAGCCAAAGAAAATGAAAGAAGTAGAGTGTCTTGACTGCATTAATGTCCCCAGGACTTAATGGATAGGATCTCAAAAGTTAATGATACCTAGGGAGGGGAAGGATTTTCTATTTAAAGTGTCCAATGTTAGAGGTGCTCAAGCCAACGGGACAGCCCCTGCTTTGCTCTGAGAGATTCACCATACTATTGCCACTGATTTGAAACATAATAAAAATTTACTACCTACCTTATCAGGTTGGCAAGTTGACATTCAAAATGAGCTACCTGACCTATTTTAAAATAGATAAATAGATTTTACAAGGCCCTGCCTTAGATTTTCTCAACATGTTTTTTCTTTTTCTGTCTTTCTTTCTTTTTTTTTTTTTCCTTTGAGAGAGATTTTTGTGATAGGGCACGCGCACTCACCAGAGAGAGAGACAGAAAGTGAGAAATCACCCCCCTCCAGGGTGATGGCCACACCACAATCCCTTCTCCATTTTCCTCTCAGGATTTTGGGTACGCACGCACATGTGCACAGAGAGAGTTTTAAGCCACTGACTCTGAGACACCAACTGCTGTCAACTACATGCGAGTCCAATGATGTAACCATTAGGCCATCTGCTGGTCCTCTCAGCATGTCTTTCAAATTATAAAATTTCTTACCTAATAATTATAAAAGTATCTTACATTTAACCTTATTTTCTTGCTTTTAAATCACATTAATCCCTATTTGATCTTAGCAAAACTACAGAATTGCCATTCCACACACTCTTAGCAATAGGATCAAATACTATGATTCTATAATCTTTAATGTTTTCACTCTGCTTTTAACCCCTTCCCTGCCTGTCTGTGATATCTACCAGCGTCTCCAGGCAGTCCTGGCCCATCGCAGCCCTTCCTCTCCAGCCTGTGAAGGCCGGGGTAAAGGAAGCTCTCTGCCCTCCATGGAGAAGGTGGTTGGAGACAGATGGCACTGACCGATCTCTAAGGGCATAGCGACAATGCAGTGCAGGGGCAGCTCACAGGGAGCTGGGCCTCAGAGCTGCGTGATTGGATGTAGAAAGTCCACTGTGCTCCTTTGTTGGGCCTCCATCTGCCACAACAGGAGCCTGCAGGTGCTTGGTGCTGATTCCTCTGAAACCTACGAGCCTCACCAGCATGTCATCCTGGGCATAGCAATCTGAAACGCAAACCCAGGCCAACCATTTTGAAATAGTTTTTAATTATTGGGCATTCATTAAAAAGTAGTTCCAAACTTCAAGATTATACATTGTTTTCTTAGATAGACTTTTATTTTCTTTAAAGATTTTACTCTTTGGTTGGCTAAAATCCTGCCAGAATCACATGATTCCAAAACCCACTTGACTATTCCACCATGCTGTGAAGACCCTTCTTTCCTGGAGTGTGGGGAGTCGGTGGGGCCTTTCTCAGGGAGGGGGTATTGCTGCTTCTCTGGGCTATCATGTGTGCAGTGGTTAGCAACTGAGGTACTGAAGACAGGCTTAGCTTCAAATTGCTCTTCTTTCAGCTGTATGATATCAAATGAGTTACTCACTTTGACCCTCAGCTTCTCCATTTACAAACTGGGATAGTTATAAAAATGGTAGCTATTTTTATATCACTGTCTCAATTATATTGTGTTTGTTTTTGACTGTATACTTTCATTGAAGTTTATTTCACTTATTCTTCTCATGAGAGAGAGAGATAGGAACAGAAAGAGACAGACGCACAGACACCCTCAACAGGGCTTAACCACACTGTGAGCCTCACCTCTGCTGTCCACCCAGCTAGGACCACAGTACACGTGGGTGCACCTGGAGTGTTCAGTTCTGCCTCACATCTGAGCCTAGGCCTCCTACATGGCCCCAGCATCGCACAGCTCTTCCCTACCTCCTGCATCTACAAGCCTGGACCTGACTACACACTTGTCAGTCATTTCATAATTCTACATCATGTATAGCAGAGACTATGTCCTCCCTTCTTAGAATGCAAATTCCTAATAAAAACATTATCACCTTTGATCCTTCATGCTTGGGCTAAATCCTTTAATTATGTCACCACTATATAACTGAGTAGTTTAATTCACATTTTCTCTGTTCATTGAGGAGTGTAGGAAGTGAAATAAATTCAGAAATTTCCTCTAATACATCTGGATATTGTCTATTGGTTGAGTCTGGAAAGGTGAAGTTTCATAAAGCAAATGGATTTGTCTCTATAAAATGGCATAATTTATGAAAGCTGAAAATAAAATATACTTTTTAGTATGTTTTTTATATAAATAGAAATGAGGATTAAAGTTATTTAATTTTCCTTCTCAGAGTTTACAAATAGGTGTACAAGGATAATGTATTTGCCTTGGAGAATTGAATGAAATTCCATGTGTTATACAAAATACAACCCAATTTCATACAAAAAAAAACTAATTCAATTCTTTAAGCACCAGTTCCCTGGATGCTAAATTATAATGCTGTTCTCAGGGTAATGATAACTTTAAAAACTACCTTAAGAGATTTGGAGATTTAGGGACCAGCAGTTGGCGTAGAGCTATGTCACTGGATTCCCATGTAGTCAACCATGGTTTGAGTCCTGGACCTGGTGGCTTAAACTCACGCTGGGCACATGTGCATGAGTGCCCAAGGTCCCAAGAAAAGAATGGAGAAGGGATTGTGGCATGGCCATCCCTCCCTGGAGGGTGATTTCTTGCTTTCTGTTTCTCTCTCTCTCTCTCTCTCTCTCTCTCTCTCTCTGTCTTTCTGGAGAGCATACGTGCCCTATAGCAAAAATGTCTCTAAAAAAAAAGAGAGAGAGCGATTCAGAGATTTATATAGAATAAATGGTAAAGTGTGAAGCCAGATGGAAATGTGGTGATTAAGGTTGTTAGATCCCGCATGGTGCGCTGCACAGTTCGTCTCCACCTGGTGGTCTGAGAAACGTGTTGAGCACATATGCACCTGTGGTCAAAATCCCAAAAGGAGAAATGGCGAAGGGGTAGTGGTGTGGCCACCCTCTGGGAGGACTGCTTTCTCACTTTCTCTTTCTCTCTCGTACACATGCCCTCTGTCAAAATTAAAATAATGATAGAAAGGAGAAGAATGATAAAGTTTAAAGTGCAGCAGTGAAGACTTTTTAGTGTATCCAATTTTAAAAGTCCCATTTGCACAGAGAGCAAAAGGCAATGGCTTTATCCAGGATGAGAAGGGGGCAGAGACAGAGGCCCCTGGGGACAGGCAGGCAGGATCAACCTTGGATAGAAAATCTTCTCAGGTCTGAATAATTGTGACTCCCCCGAGCTTCATATGTTAAAATCGTGTTACCCACCCCCCCATCACACACACACACACACACAAGACGACAAGGTAATGGTGTTACAAAATGAGTCTTTAATAAGTGACTGAGTAACAGCAAAGAAACCTCATGGATGGGATCAGTGCTCTTCTGATAGATGCCACGTGAGAATGATTGGAGAAAGAGCCACTTACAGCCCAGGAAGCAGGCTCCCCACGGACACCTGGTCTACCAGCACCTTGATCTTGGACTTCCATATCCAGAGCTGTGAGAGACAAGCAGTGTGGTTTATAAGCCACTCAGGTTATGGTGACTTTCAAGGCTGATTTCCTGTAGGAATGCTATCCTCTTCTTGGATATTCAGAAATAAAATAGAGAGCAAAATTCCTAAAACAAAAGTGCCAATTACAAGAAAAAAAAAAAAAAAGAAGAGAAAAGGAAAGAAAGATCAATGCAAAATATTCCCACTTGGAGATTTTACGCATGTTTCCTTTTATCTAAATTTTCTTTCACCAAAATATCTATTGTGACTTAAAAGGCTTCACCAGACTTAGTTGGACCGAGAGAGAGCAAAGAGAAGAGGAAGTTTTCTGGACTCTCTCTGGCTGTTGCCTCGGCACTGACATTTGGAGTTCAGTATGGCTTCTTGGTCCCCAACTGGTCCTGGAAGTCCACACCATCCTGGAAGCCAAGAACACCTTCTGCCCTCTGATTTTGGCACAGCGGTGGCCACTTCACTCAGATACGTGCCTCCCGGCAGTCCCTCCTGCCTCCGGGCTGCAGCCTGGCAAGGCTGCAATATGCTCTACCTGGGGCTACACCTGAGACCATATGGACTTTCAGCTGCTGCACCATCCAGGGGCCTGCCTGCAGAAAGGCGAGCACCAGATGGAGCAGACGATACCTGTGTGAGCCCGTCTGACTCGGCACTGCTGGGGACTTGGTGTGCGGAAAATGGCAGACTATAAACATTTAAATAATAATACCACAACACATGCTGGTTCTTTTCCACCAGGAAGGTAAAGGGAAACACACACACACACACACACACACCCCACATCTCTGGGAAGGTAAGCCTAGTATAGAGCAGGAATCAACTTATTTTTTTCTTAACAAAGCTGTAACTCAAGTGATTAAAGCAAACATGAATCTAAAAGGCAGCTCGAAGAGCAAGCATGGAGTAGAAAGTAGGGGTGGTTGGGACCCAGGAGCTCCAGATTCAAGTGCAGCAAGTTGTAGTGTGACTTTATGCAAGTCCCTTTACACCTGTGGTGCCTCAGCTTCCCCACGAGAAATGCAAAAGGAGCGGCCGATGACATTCAAGATGCCAAGATAAGGACTGTGTGCCAGGGTATAAATCAACACAGAGAATATCCAGAAAACGTGGTCACACACACACACACACACACACACACAATCAGCTGAACAAAGCAGGTGCTTAGGAATGTGGCTGATTCTCATCCTGGCACAAACTCCTCACCTCCATGCTAGGCACCAAACCATTCAGAGCCCAGCAGCGGCAATCATTAGGAACTGGTACCCGGTAACAGGTGCTTTGACTAGTGCTGGACTAAATTGCTCTTTCAAGTTTCAGGATTTCTATTCCCGGATAGTTCAAGACTAAGTGAAGTATTTTAAAATTCACTTTTATCTTCTTACTTGATTTCAAATATAAAACAAATAGGCACACACAGAAAAAAAAATGGGGCTTTAAGAGTCCTAATTCACTGTAAGTTACAAGTTTCCAGAAAATATGTATTTAAAAAATCAAGCCTCTAATTCTTAATAGAAAAATTATGCCCCTCGTGTAATGGGAGCAAGCATTCTAGCTTTGAGGGTTCCAGGAAAATGCAGTGCTTGAGTGGAGACTTAATGATGACTTCGATGTATCGCTCAGAGAATCGGGCACAGTGATAAAATAGGAGAGGCAATTCCACCTGAAGAAGCAAAATTACGTGCAAGAGAATATAACACAGGTGGGTATGCACAAGAAGGTTTCTTTGGCTGAAATATTAAAGTACAAGAGCAGAATATTGAGTGGGAGGAAGCACAAAACATCCCGGAAGGACAGGTTGGTAAGCTTAGACCATGCTTACAGAGGGGAGCAATGAAGTAGTAGGGGATGAGGTCAGATCTGTTATTTTAGACTAATCACTCTACACAAAGAACAGATTTGGGGGGGCCAGCAGGTGGCATGGTGGTTCAGACACCGGTCTCGGGAACCAGCAGTTAGCGTAATGGCTATGTCGCTGGACTCCTATCACATAGTCGACCACGGTTCACGTCCCAGACCCGGTGGCTTAAAACTCACGCCAGGCACGTGTGCGTGTGTGCCCAAGATCCCGAGAGGAGAATGGAGGAGAAGAGATTGTGGCGTGGTCATCCCCCCGGGGGGTGATTTCTCGCTTTCTGTCTCTATGTCTCTCTCTCTCTGTCTGGTGAGCACACGTGCCCTA